>NW_026294402.1:58063063-58605563 GCF_007827085.1 Peromyscus californicus insignis
TTGGTTCTCCATGGCAGGGGAGGCGCCAAGGGCCAGCCACAGCATTACAGGTTAAAGGGTCTCACATCCTGGGGCAAGGGGTACCGACTGGCCCCTGTTTAGGAGGAGCCCCAAGAAGTGACAAGGGGAACGAAGGGACACAGACAGGCGATAAAAACAGGGAGCAGAAAGGTGGAAGAAGTGAAGAGGGGCGATCAAGTGGAAGAAGTGAAGAGGGGCTGGCAGGGCCCGAACCAGGCCCAGGTCGTGTGGAGCTTGAGTGTCTCTGGGGGAGGATGCACTGGGGAAGGGGTACGGGCCAAAAGGTATTAGCAGAGAGCGGAAGGTCCTGGAGTTACAAAAGTGGACAAAACAGAACCGACAAGCATTCTGAAGTCCGTGTGAGTAAGAGGAGACAGCAGAGCAACGGCCTGGTTTAGGGGAAGTGCATCAGCCAGTGTCCTGCCTTTCTAGGTGGCTGGGTGGGCAAAGGGAAGGTGTCTGGACGCCGCGCGCTGGGTCGGGGCTGTTACGGAGGAGCACCGGTGCCGCCTGCCCTCCACCTGAGCGGGACCCCAGGACCGCGAGGTCAGGGGGCGGGCCCCGGGCGGCAGCCGGAACCGGAGGGTGCGGGGCGTGCGGGTTCGGCCGACGAAGGCCCGCGTCCCGGCGGCGGAGGTGGCGGTGCGAGGAGGAAGGAGACTGCTAGAACGCTGTTACTCCGGAACCAAAACTCACGGCGCCGGAACCCGGGGAGCCGACGAGTGGGACCCGCCTCCTGGGGCGCCATGTTGGAAGAGGGCAGGTTGGGGCGGAGCAGAGACCGCGTGTTAGGGCTGGCTGACTGCCCCATCTCCAGGCAGAAGTGAAGGCATCTAGAAAACCGAGAAAGACACCGATCTATGCCTGGAGACTGCCAGTAAAACAATTTAAGGCTTAATCCTGCATAGTGTGGTTTCAGAAAAGAGGTTGAAAGACAGGAGGGCAATTCCAGCTTGTCAAGTTGTGTACCTTTTAATATCCGTGGGGCTTGTGCACCAAATCAGGAAGAGCCAGGCAAGACCTTTCTTTAAAAAAAAATTAGCAGGTTTTTCCTGCCCCATCTTCCAAGTAACAGTTCCAAAATACCACTATTTTTCTCCCACGTTAGCAAAGTGTGCATGAATTTTTCAGGGAGGTCCTTTACCCCAACAAGTGACCTACAGTACCAAACAATCCACTGCTCAAAAGCAATAGTAAAGAAACTCAGTGAAGAGCTTAACTGCCTGGGGACAGCTGTATTTCTGGCATCATAATATCTTATTCAACCGTTGCAAAAATATCCCGCCTGTTCCATATATATTCAACTAAATTGCAGTGTTTATGCAGTCAGTGATAGCGGGGCAGTAGCCGTAAACCTTGGTTATCTTTAAATGCCTTGTTACCTCACATTTTAAAGTGCATAATCCTGTTGATCTATGGTGCCTATACAAAAATTGCTTACAAATGACAATGTGTAGGTAGGTCCTTTATGTGTAATTAAATTGTGCTATTATCTCTACCTTTTGGGGCTGATTATGCATAAACGTAATGCGTAGGGGTGGAGAGTGGGGTGTCCACTTTTCCTGGAACTAACAGATATGTGATTAATGTAAGAGGAGGAAAAAATAAATGTTGATCATTTTCAGTATAATACCGAAACTTGTTGCATAATTCCCTCTGCCGGGCTCTTTTCCTGTTGTATTCAAAAGGCCATTGTAGGAGATAAATCAACATCTTTTAGTTATTATTCCTTAAAAGCTTAGGTAGAAATTCATTTAGTCAGATTGCCCAGGTACTGTAGGAACTTTCCCTTCCTACCTGCTCTTCAGTACTGGAAAATACACTATTCACTCATTTGACCACGTACTTCTTAATCTAAAGTTTATTTCTATTATTTGAGAAAATTGACTACAAAACTAGAGATTTTCTATTAACCTATGATTTGTTAAAGTATCTTTTTTTTTTTTAATTCATAGTACCGTAAGGGAAACCAACTCCATTTGCCAAATTTTTTTTTTTTTTTTTTGGTTTTTCGAGACAGGGTTTCTCTGTGTAGCTTTGCGCCTTTCCTGGAACTCGCTTTGGAGACCAGACTGGCCTCCATTTGCCAAATTTGCATGTGTATTCTGAAGCTACACACACACACACACACACACACACACACACATATAATGGCAGACCCACAGCTTTCCCAATATTTACAGAGCAAATACAATCACATTTCAGGTTTCATAGCCTTTATATAACATGAAATCTTAGACTTGATTATTTGAGTGAAGATTTCACAGAAAACTCTTAGCATTCCCAAAGCATCTCTTTATCAAGTAGACTAAGTACCACTGTCTAAATTAAAGGTATATATGTATGTGATCATAAAGCTTTTGTACATAGCATTTTCTTTTTAACAATGGATATAAGTCAATTAGCCACTCAAGTACTGGCTGAGGCAGTTTGGTAGCCATAAAGCTTTGAATGTAGTAAAAGGTCTGTGTTTGTCTTTGTCCTACTTGAAGGGTGTTATTGTTTGGATCTGAAATGTCCTCCATGGTTTCAAGTCTTGGTTGCCAGTCACTGATGCTGCTAAGAGATGGTAGATTCTACTGAGGGGCCCAATGGAGGTAAGTGAGGTCACTGGAGGGATATTGTAAGACATACTGGACCAGGGCCCTTCTCTCTTTCTCTGTGTTTGTTGTCAGCCATGAGGAAAACACCTTTCTTGTGCCTTTTTCTACACATTCCCTGACATGTTGGGCTGCTTAACCACAGGCCTAGAAACTATGTGGCCAACTGACCATGGCCTAAAACCTGTGAACCGGTGAACTTAAGTAAACATATCCTCCTCCTTAGGAGTTGTTTATCATTGAAAACTAACACAAAGAACTTGCTTCTCAATGAATATAATAGAAAGTTTCTTCCTAAATGAACTAATCTGATGAAAGAAACACAAAAATGAATAAAATATATTGGAAGGTGGTAAAAGCTAGAAGAAAAATGAACCAAGAGGGAACATGGAAAACACTACATTCCAGGGTGTTAACTCTAAAGGAGATGACAATTGCCCTGGTGAATCCTGCTACTGGTGACTTTAACTGAACAGAAGGCATTTCTGAAAATTAGGTGTTATGGTGGTTTGAATGAAAATGGCCCCCATAGGTTCATAGGGAGTGGCACTATTAGGAGGTGTGGCCTTGTTGGAGGAAGTGTGTCATTGGGGGTGGGCTTTGGAGTTTCAGAAGCCCAAGTCAGGCCCAGTGTTGCTGTCCCTTCCTTCTGTCTGCCTATCCCAATGTAGAATTTTCAGCTCCTTTCCAGCACCATGTCTGCCTGCATGCTGCCATGCTTCTTGCCATGACAATAATAAATTAAACCTCTGAACCTGTAAACCAGCCCAAATTAAATGTTTTCATTTATGAGTTGCCACAGTCATAGTGTCTCTTCACAATAGACAATAGAAACCCTAATCAAGACAGGTATCTACTGGTTTTAATTTTTTTATGTTAATTGTGATTAAACACACATATCAGATTTACCCTTTTTAAGTATGCAGTTCTGCAGTGTTTAAGCACAGGGTTTAAGTGTTACACAATCAATCTCTAGAACTTTCCGCTTATAAAATTGAAATTCTTTATCCATTAAATGATGACTTCCCATGTCCTCTTCCTTTCAGCAGAGTTAGCGTTCTGGTTTTGAACTTGAACCATTTAAGAAAGCTCGTGCAAGTGGAGTGAGACAATGTTTATCTTTTGTGCCTAGCTTA
Source organism: Peromyscus californicus insignis (assembly GCF_007827085.1). Lineage (NCBI taxonomy): Eukaryota > Metazoa > Chordata > Mammalia > Rodentia > Cricetidae > Peromyscus > Peromyscus californicus. The sequence goes on from NW_026294402.1 coordinate 58,066,821, forward strand.
TTTTACTTAGAGTCATGCCTTCAAGGTTCATCTCTGTTGAAACTTTGTACTGAAGTTCCTTATTTGCAGGGCTAAAGATAAGTCTTTTGGATCTGAAATATGTTCATTCATTCATCTATTAATGGAATTTTAGATTGCTTCCACCTTTTGGCTCTTACAAATAATGCTGCTATGACCATGGATGTAAGAACATCTATTCCAGGGCTGGGTGTATAGCTCAGTGGTACAGGGTATGCTTATCACAGATTAGGCTCTGGATTTGATCCCTTTCATCAACAGTAATAAATAATAATTGTCATCATCATAATTATATAATACTATTATTACATAATAGTAATAAACACTAATGTGTTAATATAATGAATCACTTAAGGCATGCTAACTTTATGTATTTTTATTATTCTTTTTTATCAAAAATGATTTTTCTAAATACTCAATATATTCTAATCATGGTTCCCCTCCCCCAACTCCTCCCAGATCATTCCCACTACCAAATTGTTCTTTAGAAAACAAACAGGCAAACAAACCATAATTTAAAAAAAAGAAAAACAACAATAAACACAAAAAACACAGAGAAGTACAACAAAACCCATAAAAACACAAAATCAGAAATCTTAATACACAAACAAAAGACCAGTAGGACAAGAAATCCCCAAACAAATCAATATGAGACAAAAAGTCTACAAAAATAGCATTGAGTTCCTTTTGTGCTGGCCATCTATTGCTGGGCATGGGGCCTGCCCTCATGTGCGGTTCACATACCCAGGGAGACTCCACTGGAGAAAACTGATTTTTCCTTTGCAAGTGGGTATCAATTGGAGTTGGTTCTTGGTTAGAGATAGAAACTCATGTCCACATCCCCCTTCAGCACTAGGACAAGGCTAACTATAAATAGGATATTTATTTAGCATATAGTATTGGAGGTCCAAGGACATAGCACTGACATCATCAGTTTGGCTCTGGGGAGAACCTCACAGCTGACATAATCAAGGGATTATACTTGTGTACCAAGAAGAGACTGCCACTTAAAACCAGAGACCAAAGAGGCCAAGTTCCGCAGTTTCTTCCAGAAGCACAAGCCTAATGACTAGCAGAACTTCTGCAAGCACCCACCTTTTAAAAGTCTCACCACCTCCTGGTATTGCTGCCCTGAGACTAACCTTCAATTCATGAACTTTGGGGTGAGGAAGATATAGACCACAGGAAGGTAGAAACACACCCTATCAATAAGGACTCCAAGTTTGCCTTGTCATTAATAATTATTCCTTTCTATACTTTTATTCTAGTAGCTTCTTGTGGCTGAGGTGATCTGTGGATTTTTTTTTAATAATGTGCATCGGTGTTCTGCCTGCATGTATGTCTGTGTGAGAGGGTCAGATCTTGGAGTTACGGACAGTTGTGAGCTGTCATGTGATTGCTGGGAATTGAATCCAGGTCCTCTGGAAGAGCAGTCAGTGCTCTTACCCACTGAGCCATCTCTTCAGCCCCTATCTTGTGGTTTTGATGTGTGTGTGTGTGTGTGTGTGTGTGTGTGTGTGTGTGTGTGTGTGTGTGTGTTGTGGAATATTTAACTATGTAAAGATATGTTACATTTGTTTATTCTGCATTCATTTAATTACTATGTAAAGATGTGTTGCTGTTTCATCTTGCAGCTGATTAGTCTAATAAAAAACTGAATGGCCAATAGATAGGCAGGAGAGGGATAGGTGGGGCTGGCAGGCAGAGAGAACAAGTAGGAGGAGAAATCTAAGTTCAAAAGAGAAGAAGACAACAAGGAAAAGAGAGAGGATCATACCTATGGCCAGAAGCAGTGAAATTAAAACATACAGGAAGAAAGAAAGGTAAAAAGTCCCAAGGCAAAATGTAGATAAAGATTGTTATAAGAGCTAGCAAAAATGAGGGTAAGCTAAGGCTGAGCATTCATAACTAATATAAAGTCTCCATGTCATAATTTGGGAGCTAGTTGGTGGCCCAAAAAGAAAGAGCTTTCTATGTATGTATGTGTGAGTGAGTGTGTGTGTACATATACATATATATACTTATATATCTCATTATATATATATATATATATATATATAGAGAGAGAGAGAGAGAGAGGGAGAGAGAGAGAGAGAGAGAGAGAGAGAGAGAGAGAGAGAGAGAGAAATTCTAAGTTTTTGTTAAGATTTTTATAGCTTTGACTGTTGTTTTAAGGTAATTTAGTGAGGAAATTTCGTTTTGCTTTTATAAGATCAGAGAGGTTTTCTTTTCTCTCTTATTACCTTAATGTCAATCTGAAATCCTTAACCCAGAATCTGAGCCCTGCCCATCACCATTGCTCCTATCTCTTTCTAAATTATTCTTTCCTAAATTTTTTCTTTTCGTCCTTGCCTCTCCTGAAAATACTTTATTTTCATTGAAGGGCAATAGTTACTTGTCCAGCTAAAACTCTCCAGGTGGTTTCTCATCTTGTGCAGGCAAAAACCAAATCCTTCTCCTTAGCCTATGAAAGTACATATTCTGCCCCTACTCCTTCTGAATGATTTCTCTATTTGATCTTCGCATAGTCCCAGGACCTCCTGCATACTAAGTATGAAGCATACCACTGGGCTTTGTCCTCAGCATCCTCTTCGGAGGGTGTGTGTGTGTGTGTGTGTGTGTGTGTGTGTGTGTGTGTGTGTGTACTGAAGCTCACACACATACACACATGTGGAAGCCAGAAGTCAGCATCAAGTGTCCTTCTCAATTGCTTGCCACCTTCTCAACCTGGAGCTCACCTATTCAGCTAGGCTTCCTGGACAGGGAGCCCAGGGTTCCTCCTGTCTTCACCTCCCTAGAGCGTGAATTACAAGGGACGTGGCTTTTTATGAATGCTCAGATCTGAGCTCAGTGAGACTGAGCCATCTCCAGAGAGCTTACCCATGTCTGAACTCCTGAACCTCATTTCTACTCTTCCTTCTTACGAACACCAGCCTGTGACCCACATGCTTCTTGAACATGCCAGACATCACACCCTGGGGCCTTTGCACTCTCCACTTCCTCTGCTTGGAATCATCTTACCCTTGATATCTACATTACCAACATGGCTTCTTTCACATTCTGTAGTTCTTGTTTTTAGGAGGCTGAGAAATATTTGAGGGCCTGTGAAGGCTTGAGATTGACTTAGAAACATCTTCTGTGCTTCTTCTACCTTATTCAATGAGGTAGGGTCTCTCAAATCAAACCCAAAGGTGGCTGATATGGTTAGTCTTGCTAACTAGCTTGCTCTGGGATCCCTTGTCTCTGCCATCTAAGGCTGGAATTACAGGTGGGCTACCACTCCCGCCCTCCTTAAGCATTTAGGTGAGTACTGGGAATCAGAACTCCAATCCTCAAGCTTATACAGCAAGTGCTTAACCATTGAGTCATCTCTCTACCTCAAACAAGTATTTTCTTTATGTTGATTGCTGTTTGTTTGTTTAAGGAGAATATGAAGAAACATGAAAGAAAAAAATGAACGGAGTCCAAAACTGTGACAGGCAAATATGTTCTTATCTATTTTGATAGGAATGAAAATGAGCATAGGCAAGAATCCCATATAAGCGGGGGGTGGGGGTGGGGGGGATGACAGACAGATACTCACGGGGCAGCAGCATGAGCCAGGCATTGGGAAGCTCTGGTACTCTAAAATGGATGCTTTGTTCATTCAAAATGCACCACATTTCATTTCTGCACAGTGCATTTCCCTTTAGGAAGAATAGGCTAGAATTTCTAGGAAACAAACTCTAACCTGATCTGTTTCATTGTTAGGCACTTCTGTGTAATTTTCTTTATATGTGGAAGTAGTAATGAAACTTACATTTAAGTGGCTTCTCAATTATCACCTAGCAGAATTACCTTGTGCATTGTAGGACATGTAGAAAGTTGTGACCAAGAATGTGGAACTATAATGTGTATGTAAAGCCCTTAGGCAAGTCCTTGAAATAAGTAAATGCTTTGTGTTAGATAAGCTCCTTATTATATAGCAAAGATGCTCAAGCTCAGAAAACTGGAAATTACTCTGCTATCCAACCGGTAATGGCTGAGTAATAATTTAAGTCATGTCCATTAAAATGGAGTTTTTGATATTATATGTATATACATCACCAAACTAAATATCATCATGGGGAATCAGATAGAGGCATGGAGACTTCCAAATCTGTTATCCTACTCAAGAGTTCTTCACCGGCTTCCTAAGAAATTGTTATGTAGCCTCTGAACACCAACAGAAGACTGGCTGCCTTCTGAGAGATGATTGGTTATTTGACAACTCAATCAAAATATTTGTTCTGTTTTAAAAGAGTAAGGCTGAGAGAGATGTAGCTCAGTGGTATCATGCCCTCTTGGCTTGCACAAGTGCCTGGGTCCCATGCTCCGATGATGATGATGGTGGTGATGATGATGATGGTGGTGGTGATGATGAAATGATAATGTAAAATAAAGGAACGGGTCTAGCTGATTCTAGAACTTCTTGTTTCACTTCTGTATATTATCTAAATTTGACTTTACAACAGCAGTTCTCATAGTGTGAGGAAACAGAAGACAACCTTTTGAAATGCTTTAAAAGGACATTGCAACAGGATTCCAATCTCTTATTTTTTGGAAAACATAATTTATTATACCTGACACATGTCAAACTCCGTTGCTGTTCTTATAAGACAGATCCACAGGACTCCCATTAAAGAGTCCTCTTCTTAATGCTATTAAAGGCAGAGGTTCAATCACATATTCATTCACTTACAGCATTCACTCTATAATAGGTGTCTCAAACAAAAATTACCAACACATGGTTCTCAGCCTGTTGTGTGGGAAGCAGTCCTTTTGCAGTCCAACTTCTTTATGTAGACTTAAAACTACTAGATTTTGTTGGCAAGTAAGGCTACTATAACTGATCTTCAGCTTTGTCAGTATTGAGTAATTGTCGGATGACGAATGACTGTCAATTTTCAAATGTCATTTAAAGTTAGTGACACTTTCGGGCTAGAGATTGCTCATCAGTTAAGAGTACAGGCTGCTCTTTCAGAGGATCTAGGTTAAATTTCTGGTACCCACATGAGGCTCACAGTTGTCTGTACCTCCAGTTCCAGGGGATCTGATACCCTCTTTTGGCCTCTGTGGGCACCAGGCAAGCTTGTGGTACAAAGACATATATGTAGGCAAAATACTACATAGAAAATAAAAATAAATAATTTTTAAATTAGTGATACTACTTTGTGTGTGTGTGTGTGTGTTGTTGTTTAAGATTGGATGTGGAACCTCACACATTCAAAGCAAATTCTCTAACATGGAGCTAGCCTAGATTTATATTCAGACTTCCAAATCTTGGCTATTTCATTTTGTAAATTTAGAAGTTCAGAAAAATAAAGTTTGGTATGGCATTGGTGGTATAGTGGTGAGCATAGCTGCTTTCCAAGAAAATAAAATTCTGTTCTTCATCTCTTAGTAGTGGCTGTAATACAATGTGTAAAAAAGGCTTTCAAGATAATCTACTCTCATAAATTATTTTCATCCAATTGTTAAGCAGCTAACATTTTAAAAATAGAAATGATCACTCTTATAAATGTGATTTTGCACTTTTGTATGCTTAGGAAGTATTCATTATTTTGTATGTTTTTATTCTTTAAGGTTTTGGTAGACACTTTTTAGGTGGGGTTTAAATTATGTACTAATATGGAAATAAAGTAAAATGAATCACTTTGTGGTTAGCCAATTTGGCATTCTGTTCCCAAGCAGATTGTTACACAAAATTACTGATATGTTCTAGCAGAAGCAGTAAAGGTTATGTCAAGTAGCTGCTAAAACCCATACTGCATGTGTTAATGATGTCACCTTAACATGCCAGCTTCCCGGGCTGCATAATTGTTTCTGCCAACCCATAAATTTTTGAGTAACAACAAAATTATTGTGATTTTTCTTACTAAATAATTCATACATTACAAAGCATGTATGTAACAAGGCCCATGAATCACCAAAGCACATAATGATCATATATCTAATGACATATCTCTTTTCATAAGATGAATCCAAATAGATTTATGTATTTAGGTTAACTAAAAAGTACTGAGTTTATAAGGTTCATAATTCTATCACCCAGAACAGCGAGAAACTCCAAACCTTCTTTTACGAAGTCCAGTCCCTGTGATTCCCTTTGCAAAACGGCAAGCTTTTGTTTGTTGGAACCCTATAGCATAAACTACTTTTCATGAAGTTTTACAGCTTTTAAATTGATACTATAAATATCTCTGAAGATAAATTAATGATATAATGGAATAGTACAATGTTCATAGCTGTATTTAAGGGGACAGGAATGCAAAAAAAAAACAGCTTCGCGAGATCTCCATGGAACCTTGAGCCAGGCCGACCCGCTAGTCCTCGTCCAGCAATGAGGACCTAATGCAGGATGTTCCATCTGCTGCCACTTCACACACTTCATGTGGATCTTGTCTTAAATACTCTACAGCAAAATAGATCTTATTTTAATGCTACTAAAAAAATGGTCCCAGGTGAGATTTTATCTACTTAATTAAAAACTAAATGTCCTAGCTAAAGTTTTGAAGATTCAAAGTCTGCAATATACAAAATATTAAGTTAACCACAATTTAATTTTAAAATCTCAATGTATTTATTGACAATTTCATACAAATGTACACTGTATCTTGATTATATCTCTCTACTTTCTCCTTCCTCTCCCCCTCAGTCCTCCCAACATGTCCCTTCCACCTTCACATCCTATTTTATGTTTTGTTTATAACTTACTGAGTCTAAGTGCTCCCTACATGAACATGCTCCCTACAGGACCATCTCCTGGAGCATGGGCAACCTACCAGGAGCCATACTATGGAAGAAAACAAGACTCTCCTTTTCCCAACAGCCATCAATTATCCATAGCTCCTCAGCTAGGGCTGGTGGGGTCTTGTGAGCTCCTCTCCATTCCATGCTGAAATAGTTTTGCTTGGATGAATAATTCTAACACAGTATCTATGCTCACTTGCCCTAAATATTTGCATCCATTTTACATTCCCACTTGTGATGTCCCTACATCCTGACGTTTTGTGAGATCACACCTTATTATTATTATTATTATTTTTGAGACAGGGTTTCTCTGTGTAGCTTTGCGCCTCTCCTGGAACTCACTTGGTAGCCCAGGCTGGCCTCGAACTCACAGAGATCTGCCTGCCTCTGCCTCCCGAGTGCTGGGATTAAAGGCGTGCGCCACCACCGCCTGGCTGAGATCACACCTTATTAAAAACAACCCAGGAGTAGAGAGATGGCTCAGCAGTCAAGAGGAGATACTTCTCCTCTAGAGGACCTGATTGGGTTCCCAGCACCCACCTTAGAGGGCTCATAACTTCCTGTAACTCCAGCAGAGTGGGCAGGACTCTCTTCTGGTTTTTGAGGGCATCTGCACACTGTAGCCTAGAGACACATATGCAGGAAATAAAAAAAAAATGTTTGTTTTCTTCTAATTGTATTCATATTCTCAATTAGCAGAGAAGATCTCTAAGCAGTAGCTGAATGGCCAAGGGTTAGTAGAAACTATCTTAGCCACAGTTTTATTAGAAGAAAAAAAAGGAACGTCTGACCTCCAATTTACATTAGAACAATAACTTGTAGATTGTGGACACTGCCAGTGACACTTCGTACTGTTAAAAGAAAGCTCGTGTGAATTTGTCAAGCACATAAAATAGTATGAAAGTAAAATATAGTAATTAAGATTTGTGTTCTATTGATTGTGTAGCTTAAGTAATTTTTCATTACTAACATAAGATTTAATAAGTATAAGTAGTTAAAGATTCTGACTTGGCACTAGTCATTAGCATGTAATTGAACTAGTGAAAAAGATCAGTTAAAGCTGTGTTGATTACTACCTTATCTTTGAAAGGCAATTAAAGGCCTCAATCATTGCAACAAGATTTGATTGTGCAGCCTTTATTGGACATTGATCTTTCAGCAAAGTGCAGTTACATTTTCCATTAATTTACAGTAACATAGTTTAACTCTGATACCCTAGACTGTTGACCCAGGTGAGATGTAATGCTAAGTACTTGTTTAGGTTGAGATGCTCCCAAACGTCATTACCTCATTACTGTCTCAATGCCGTGTGCTGAATATAGGAGATACCTGAGCTGCTGGCATTAGATAAGGTTTCTGTTATCTGCATTAACTTTCAAGTGAAGTGAAATGAAGATCCTTGTCTTTGATGTCATCCCACACACTTAGACATCATTACTCTTTAATAGATATAAAAGACATTTTATAAAGAATTTAAAAATATGGCTGTGTCTGTGGTTCTGGATGAACATGAATATAAATGACATAAAATAAAATGTTCTTACAATACATAGGGCTTTAAATTTTTTAAATTTTTATTGCTGATGTGTGTGTATGTGGCACATATGTGGAGGTCAGAGGACAGCTTTATGGAACTAGTTTTCTCCTTCCACCTTTATGTGGGTTCTTGGGACTGAACTCAGGTCACCAGGCTTACATGGCAAGTGTCTTTATCTATTGAACCATCTCACTAGCCCTCCATATGGCTTTTTAATAATTAAAAAGTATTTACTGGTGTCAACAATGAGCAAAACTTTTAGTAGGCAAATACATGTGACAAAAATAACTATTTGTAGAACATGGTGCATGAGGACATCAGCACTGGGAAAGTAGGGACTTTTATAATTTTCATTTTACCTGTCTAAGTGTCTTGTGCAGTGCCCATGGAGGCCAGAATAGGGTGTCTGATCTCCTGGACCTGGAGTTGCTGATGATTGTTAGCCCTCATGTGAACACTGGGAATCAAACCTGGGTCCTCTGGAAGACCATTAAGTGCTCTTAACCCCCAAGACATCCCTCCAGCCCAGAGTTGTTTGTTTTTGTTTTGTTTTGTTTTGAATATCAGCAACCACTTTCATACTCCCAGATATGTTGATGTCTCTTAAAGCATTCACAACTTACAGAAGAACTAAGAATTTTTCCTATAAATTTCCTCTAGTACTTCATAATTGTTACCTGTGGAAATGAGAAGAGAGTAAGTTGTACTTCTCTAAAATGAACATCTTCTCTAAAAGTTATGCCTTGATTATTTTGTCTTTATTGTTGCTGTATTGTCTGTCTGTCTGTCTATCCAACTATCTATCTATTTATCATCTATCATCTACTATCTATCTAGTTTGTAGTATCTGGTGAAATGCCTCCACAGTTAAGAATGCTTATTGCTCTTTCAGAGGACCTGAATTTGGTTCCTGGAACCCATTTAGCTGAATCACAACCACCTGTAACTCCAGCTTCAGAGGTTTGACACCTTTTTCTGACCTCTGTGGGAACCTGAACACGTCATACACAGAGAGAGAGAGAGAGAGAGAGAGAGAGAGAGAGAGAGAGAGAGAGAGAGAGAGAGAGAGAGAGAGAGAGAGAGAGAGTTTTATCTATATCTATATATACACACACAAAACTTTTATATATATACATATATATATATATATATACTACGTATATCTGTAGAGACAGAGATAGAGGCAGAGAATGTTGGCATATTCACCCCATCCCTTTCCCCCTTCCACCCCCATCCCTTTCCCCCTTCCATCCCCCTTTTGAGTCCCTTCTCCCATTAATCCCCTTTAATGCCCTAGACAATTTCACTTCATTTATACTTATATGGTTCATGTTACTATATAAAGTCTAGAAACCACAAATGAGAGAATATATTTGTCTGCGAATGGCTTCAGTTAATGATCATCCAGTTGATCCCATGTTCCTGAAAAATGACACAATTCCATTCTTTGTCACAAGACTGGATACTGTTAAATATAAACTGCATTAAGGAACTCCAAGTAGAAAGTCTTGGTCAATGGTTTCATAAACTAAGAAGGACAGGGTCCTTGCTGCCTTAGTTAGGTTAGTGGGTGTGGGCAAACATGCACTCACAGCCTTCAGTCTCTCTCTTCCCGTCTCACCTTACTTTTGAAATCCTTCTGTTAATGAAACCCTTTATAAATAAAAGGAACAGGAAAATATGTGCTAAAAAAGACTTTTTACTGGGACAAAAGTAGAACGTGTGCTAAAAAGCATAATCATGGTATATCTTTAAAAAAACTTTTTTTTTTACAAAAACAAATTGTGTGTGTGTGTGTGTGTGTGTGTGTGTGTCACTCTGTGTTGCACATGTGTGTGCATGTGCAGAGAGAGGGCAACTACATGGAGTTGACTCTGTCCTTTTATCCATATGTGCTTTCCTGGAATCAAACTCAGGTTGCCAGGCTTGCATGGTAAGTCTTTTACCTGATGAGACATCTTGCCAGAGTCATGACACATCTCGAGGTGGAAAGGTCCCTTGCTCTTCTCCGCTTACAGGTGGAAAAAAAATGAGACACAAACTAGTAGACATTAGCCTTAAGGCAAAAAGACAACACTGAAGCCTGAAATAGACTCAATCTCCTGGCTTCTTAGATTTACACTCTATCCCTTCTGGGCTACAATGTTTTTCTGCAATAGGCAACATTCAAGAAAAAGGAAGGAAGGGAGGGAGAGATGAAGGGAGGGAGGGAGAGAAGAAGGAAAGAAGGAAGTAAAAATCTTTGCTGTTTCTTGGGAAGCAAGTTTCATAACAAAAGATTCATTACAAGGTTTAATAAATCCAATGAATTATATTTTATTTTTTGAGCTCTGTCCCTAGCCATCACTGGTTCATCCTTCACCGTGATCAACTTCACATGAGCAAGAGGTCTATTGATTCTCATGTAATACAAGAAAATATTACATTTGCTTAATTGTTACACAGCAAACACACCAGACAAGAAATCAAGACTCTATTTAATGCTGCAGCAGCAGAGAATTACAGAGATCAATAGGGTAGTTTGTCAAAGATGTTCTCCTAGGAGACTTACCTATCACCATACGGACAAGAAGTCACACTGACTACAGCTATCGAAAAACAGGTAAGCAGAGTCAGCAGTACAGATTATCAGAAATCAAACAGGCCAGTGTGAAAAGGGGTACAACTGGACTGAAAAGCTGTATTTACGGTCTGGTAATTAAAAACTATTTTATCAACCTTGTATTGAGACCAAACCTTTACAGCATGTATTGACATGATCAGCAGCAGCGAACGAGCAGTATTTGACTTAAAATTTATGAGCTATAGTTATTTAACTTTGTCCTTACAGAAGTAATCAGTTTTAGTCTTCTTTGCAAAATGCTAATCTTCATTTTTATTATTAATGAAGCTTAATGTAACACCATCTTCTTTGGGCAAGCCATTCATTTAACTAGTGTCAAGCATATTTTTCTGGACTAAATATATTGGCATAAGTACTTCTTTGATTAAAGTGTTACTTAGAATTGTTTAGACAAGTGAACAATACATATATTAGTACAGACCCCTATCTGTAGCCCATTTAAAATGACTTCATTTGAGAGGCCCGTTTGCATGATTTCGTTATTGTGATGGTTTCACTCTGAAGTTCACTCTCTATTAACTTGCCAGAAATAACATCCAAATGTTGGTTAGATGAAACTGTGTAAAATGTTTTCCTACAAAAATGTGTAAACACTGCAGTACCAGCAACACATTAACATAAAACGCTATATAATGTATGTTTGTAATTATGAAGTGATCATAAATCTTAAACACCCATTGGTTTAGAAATTAAATAGTCCTACTTAGTTCTCCCTAAATTACTCCAAATTTCAGAAATTTACCATTCATCTGGGTATTTTGTGACTATCTCCAAGGATAAATTTTTTTAATGACTTTGCTTTCAACAACACAATTAGCTTAATAAAATTCTAATGCAAAAGTGGTATCAGGTTTTTAAAATTTCAGCTCACTCCCCATGGTCAGCAAATCTGTGGATATGTGCCATCTCAGTTCACTGCTTTTATAAACAGCTGGCAAACTCATTCTTTCTGGGTCTTTCTAGACCTTAACTTCCTTATAGGTTTGTAGCATGTTACTTTTTAACTTATTAATAATGGGTATTCATTTCATTCACCTTGTTGCACTTACATTGACAAGAGCTGTAACTACATTAAATACTATGGCATTGCATTCTTTTTGATGTTGTTAGGGTCTCATGTTGCCCAGGCTGATGCTGGAGATGCCCTGCAGATATGAGTGTATCTGAACTCCTAATCTTCTTGCCTCTACTTCCCCAGTGCAGGATCACAGGTGTACACCTGCGTTTTATTCCTACCTCTTAGTCCAGATAAATAGTATGAGAGCTTTAAAAACAAACAAACAAAAACACTTCCATGCAAAATCTTAACAGCTGAATGCTTCAGTTTTCAGTTGCAATCAGATTCTCGTCTATTTTGAACTTGTCGATGATATCATATCATCTCCACTAAGTATCCAACATCATTTCCTTTTCCCCCACATTATATTTCCCCCGTTTCCACCATGATTTCCCCTTTTTGTAGAGATAACTATGTTTTTTTTCTTCAGAGTTAATTTAAATTGTTAATAATCAGCTATAGAATCTATGTTCATGAACTCATTTTTTTTTTAAATCTGTAGTTCAATTTAACCTAGTTCTAGGGAAACAGGAGTGAAGCCACATGTGTTGGTAGTTCCCATTAACTAAACAGTACACAATATATAATAATGTAAAGAGTTCCCCTCTAGAGGGTAGTGATTCATCTTAAAAAAAAAAAAAAAGAAAAAAAAAACACTACACACCAAAGAAAGACAAAGGTGTTTGCCAGCATTTTATTTTAAAAGATCAAAAATAAATATTGCACACGCACACACACATACAAGGGAACAAATTCATTGATATTTGTATTTTCCAACGCATACTTTCAATACATGGCACCTTCATCTTCTTTATTTAGAAAATAGATCGTTATTGGTCCGTAACTGGTATGAACAGTCTCTGTGACTCTGGCAAATAACCAGGAGCCAAGTCCATATAATAAAGTTGGAATACCTAGAAAACAAATGAATATGTTACGTAAGAATATCAGTGCTTATTAATCATGTACTAACATGTCATGTTACTGATCGTGTAAACAGTCTTCAGCAATGTTAACATAAAGCTATAGAAACCGAAATATTATGACCAGATGCTCACTATGATTACTGAAGAGCTGGACTTTATCTCTTTGTGGAACACAGTGGCAATTATGTGAGCCTAGATTTTTTAAAAACATAGATGAGATTGATGTAAACTTTAATGCAGAGCACTTGCTTAATTCATTATCATCAATTAATTGTGAAGTAATTTTATAAGAATATCCATTAATTTGGTTGTAAATGTCCCTGATTATTTGCTTTAAGCTAAAATTACTAGGTTCACTTTGTTGTTCTTTAAGTTAGATAGGAACACTGATGGATAAAGAAATTTTTGTTCAAATTAGAAACTGGGTCAAATAACTGTCTTCAGAATCTAACTTTTAAGAAGATTTTAGTGTATCAGTATAACAAAGAACACTCTCACTAGTAATTTTGTAATTGATTTGAAAACAATCTTGTTTCAGCTTATCTGCATGGACTCCACAAAGTCTCTCTCTCTTTGAAGACTGCCATTAATAAGGTTTTCCTGTTTTATTTGAGATTAACTGCTGCATGTTATATATCAAACTAAATGCATACCATCCAGAAATATGGATTCATATGCATATGATGCTAGTTGGATGCAAAACAGACTTCCATAATTCTTAACTTTTAAGGCACTTATTTAAAATCAATGACTATTAACATATTTAAAAACACTCTGCATATATGTGTGTATGTGTGTGTGTGTGTGTGTGTGTGTGTGTGTGTGTGTGTGTGTGTGTATAAAACTACAGGCACACAGATCAAAAACAAATATTGTAGGCCCTGCACAAATATTAATTTTATTGCTTCCATGTGGGAAATGGGCAGAAAGAGGCAATTCAAAAAGATAACTGCTCATTTGGAAAATCTCTTTCTAGTTAATAGAGAAAACAACACATATTCAAGACTGATCCTACTGCTGATTTTTCTTCGTTTCCTCCAGGAATATCCTCACTGTGATATGCTCCCGTCGAATCTCTGTGTTTGAGTACTCTGTGATGCCAGAGCTAATGGAGGAGGCTTCAGCAGCTGGTAATGAGATGGTGGGGTGGGGCGCCTGATGCCTCCTGTTCAGGTACTTTTCTAATTTTAGGAGCATACTGGGTTGCAGCTTGTAATTTATTACCACAGAATTGCCTGGAACGCCTATGGAACTTTCTATACTACACTGCTGTCTTTGCCCTGGTCATGCCCCAAAGAATCTCAAATATCTCAAGGGACTGCCACAAAAATAAATCCTCAAAAACTACAATAATAAAGCTATTTGCAAATCATTCATCCAAAAAGAAAAAGGAAAAAAGAGAAAGCAGATTAAGTGGTGTGTGGAGGGAAGGCAGACAGACAAGAGAAGAATGTGACAGGGAGGCGTATGTAAGAAAGGAGTGTGGGGGACAGGTGGAAATAACAGTAAAAAAGGAATTCCAATACGACGACACCACCACTCCAAAACCTGAAACTCATGGGATGAGGAATTTCAAAGGCCTCAGAAGCAATTACTAGTTTTCTCTATAGACTGAGAGTAAGACAGACACAATGTGCATTTTAAATCAACACTAAGGGTTGAGTGTAAGGAACAGTAGTGACCCTTAGAGTTATTTTTTATGGTATTTATCACAGCTTTCAGATAAATATTCTTTTAAAATTTATACTTTTGAAAACAAATCATGTAAATAAATGCCCCCTAATAAAATAAAGAACTGATTAATGATTACTAGTTTAATAATAAGCGCACGAAGGAAACATTATCAGTCATGCTTACTGACAGGGGTCAGAGTTGATAAGGGAGTCAGAAATTCTCTGTTGGAATGAATGAGTTTTTTTGTTTTTTTTTCCCCACCCTAGAATGCAAGAATAATGCATTATTAAGAAAGATTTGTTGCCTCTGTATTTCACAGATTAAAAATATTTAGTTTGTATGCTTCCAAATAAAAATCTTTAAGATTCTATGAAATGAAAAATTCAGACTACCAGAGACAGAGAACATCAAAATGAACTTGAGAAACAGTTCTTTGCATAATCATTCATTTTGAGTTAACTGAACAGTAGGTAAACAACTGTCGAATTAAGGACTTAAAACAATTGGAACTTTGTAGTAAGGCTTCTATTACCCATTTATTCCAACTGTAAGTTGCTTTTCTTAAATCTTAATTTATTTCCCAGCAGGATACTTTTAGACTGATAAACCATCAGTAAAATGTCAGTTCCATTGAAGGGAGGGTGGAGAAGAAAGGCTAAAAATGAGTAAACAGAAATCCTTATTATTTACAAAACAGAAAATGAATTATTCTGTTTACTACCTATTTAGAAGGGAGGACGAGGAATAAAATCCTTTGTATTCTTATTACTGACCAAGGACTTCATGATCCAGAGGGGCAAACTGGATCCTGTTACTTAATTCATATTTTCCTTAGTTTAGATAAAAAAAAAACATAATAAACATTACTAAATTGGTAAAAAGCCCAGAAAAATATTTCAGAGAAAGACAATTTGTATTAAAGCACACAGGAACACTTTCTCTCTTTGCTGTACTTAAAACTCTTCTTCCTATTTAAGTTGCAGTTTTTAGAATTTCTAGAAGCCCACAGACTATTAAATTGCTCTTCCACACTAAAAAGCAAACAAAAATCACCCCTACATCTGTTGTTTTTTAAAAAGATTTTACTTTTCTATGTGGGAATGTAAATATTTTTTTTCTTTTGATGTCTTAATGACCTACACCTAAAAGAGAGCCCTTAATCATGACAGTTATCTTAAAGGAAATGTTAATTTTAAATTGTGACATTTTAAATAAAGGATTCAGTCTATTCAGTTTACCTATCACTTGGCCTTACAGTTTTCCTATCTGTCACTCTATGTTTGGAAAAGAATGATTCCTACTGACTCTGAAAATGCTAAAAATAAACTTATTTTCACAACTAGTTAGCACTCCAGCTTTTCCACATACTTTCAGCCTCAAGTTTCTAAATCATCACATATCAACTTCATACCAACCTTAGTTAGTGGGCATGCTCTGTATAATCCATCAGCCAAGTAATGAGACATTTTAAAAGGATTAAATACATTGCTGTATAATCTCCTTCCTGGATTAAGCCTAGGGCAGTGCCAGTGAGACAAAAGTTCAAAAATCCCTTAAGTGTGATATGAGTTATAAGCAGGAATGACTATGCCTTATTCAATTTAATAAACTATTGGATTATCTGTAACACTAGTACAGTTGCACAGAGTTTAATGTAATTTTGGATTAAAAAAATTGGGGTTATACTGATTCAGCTTCCTTGTGCAGCGTTTGAGTGACTGAAATCTGTATCTAATTTTTTTAGTAGCTATTAATAGGTCCAAAACATCTTGAGGACTTGTATTTTTTCCGTCCTCTATAAAATTCTATCACCTCTACGATCCATGACCTGCTGATAAACCGAAAAGAACATAAACATCTAGCGGGAGGAGATAGTCAGAATTAGATCTTCAGGAACTAAACAGGCAGCCTCTTTCAAGTATCTTTCAAGTTCTAGCACCTGAGAAAATTATGACTGGAGAAAACCTACTGCTCTTAGCGAAACACACTTGGAGAGATTTCACAAAAAGAGGACAAAGAAACTTTAGAAGTCCGTCCAGTTTTTGTCCTCCAAAGGCTCCCAGTGATGAGCGCGGGAATGTCTCCTGCCAAGCAACTTGAGAGCCACTGTCCAAGCGGGGGCGTTTCCTGACTCGCTCCTCGCTGCCCAAGGCAGGGTGGGTCCTCCTGCCTGGACAGTGGCAGGGCACGACCTCAAGGGAGACGCAGGCAGCCCGCTGGGGCTGAGCGGCGTGCTAGTGGGCCAGGAGCCGCCCCGCCAAGGCCGGAGGCGTCCCTGGGTCAGGCGCGGGCGCCGCCACTCACCCAGGTTGATGACCTTGAGCGCCGTGAAGAAGCGGTCCTGCGGGGCCAGGTCCTGCCACGGCGCCTTGGAGCAGTGGTACTTGATGAAGGGGAAGCAGCCGGTGCGCAGGACATGGTAGTTGGCGCCCGGCACGGGCCAGTTGAAGTGCGACAGGCCGAACTGGTCGTTGTGGACCGCGCTGTAGGGCACGCAGAAGGAGGTCCAGTGCGGCAGGCGCCGCTGCAGCAGGTGCCGCGTCAGCACCTCCGAGGCGCGGGGCTTCGGGCGGGAGGCGGCGCCCAAGGCCCAGGGCCTGGCCAGCAGCAGCCGCAGCGCGGCCTCGTGGGCCCTCCGCAGGGCCTCCATGGCCGGGGCGCGCCCAAGAGCAGGCCCCGGGCCCCTGGGGGCGCGCCTCTGGGGGCGGGGCCGCCCGGAGTGCGTGCGCATGCGCGCTCCTCTTCTCCCCCCCCCCCCCCCCCCCGGCATGGGCTGGGAACGCCCAGCGGGCGGCGCGCGGGTGAGAGCGCCCTGGGTGGTCTGGGGTGTGGCGCGTGCGCAAAGCGGCCCGTGGCCCCTGGCGGACGGGAGGGCGGAGCGACTGCGCAAATCCGAAAAAAAAAAAAAAAAAAAAAATGTCACCTGTGGCCTCAGGTATCATTTGTAACCGTGGAGCGGGGAGAGAAACGCGAATGTTAAACAACCCACCCGAGCGGCTGACTGGTCGATTCAGGCGCTGGGCTCCTCAGGGATGCTGAGGAGAGGGAGGTGTGCTCCGGCAAGTGAGCTGACACCAAGGCCTGTTAATGGCCTGGCCTCGACATCTGGTGACCTCACAGTGGCGTTCACTGTCCAGACTGAATCCTACCTAGATAGTGCAAGATTTAAAAGGGTCAGGTGTGGTAGCCCTTGCCTGTAATCTCAGCGCTGAAGAGGCTGAGGTGTGAGGATGGGGAGTTGGAGGCCGGGCTGGGCTACACAGAGGAGAGCCGGTCTCAAAAAACAAACAAACAAACAAACAAACAAAAACCAAGCAAACCTGAAAAGAAGAAAGGAGTCTTCCTCAGTCAGTGCCCTGAAGCTCAGGGACACCTCCCTCCTGAGAACACGGTAAATACCAGAACAGGATATGGTAGTCACCCACCTATATAATCCTCAATTACTCACTTTTAATCTATTATTGTAAGGAAAGCATTTCTCAAACTTTGTAGCATATTGAGGTAATGCCTTACATACCACTTGTTTTCTGAAGTATTGTTACTCTTATTTGTCCTCAACTTACGTGGAGAGAACACATAAATAGGAAGAGGTTTCTGGAAAACACCTTATGCAAATGAGGTAATTATGTGTGTAGGTACCATATAACAATCATTATTTGCTGAAAATTCAAGAAGGATGTAGAATTTGTTTTTTATAGTCTCCACTTTTGAGATAGTTAACATTGAGTTCATTCTACGAAGAGGTCAAATATTTAGGAGGTCTTGTAGTTATACAAATAGTTTGAACTTTATAAGATTCCCTATTAGATACCAATTTTTTTCAGAAAAAAATTTAGGTGGAGGCATGATGTGTTTATCTATGAAGAAGAATAACTAGGAGGATTATTGAAGGGAGGTGGGGAGATGCTGCAGTGCCATCATTTTCAAAGTTTTAAAAATAATAGAGTCCTTTTTCAGACAAAATCTGTCACAGAATTCCAACATATAAAGTAAATTATAAATTATATCGTAGGTAAACTGGCTCCACAACAAAATCAAGGATGGTTTGTTGTCTTTGGGTTTTGTTTTGAGTGGGGAGGGGATTTATTAGAGGTAAATCAAGTAGATAAAATAATAAACGTGGCATTTGCAGAACCAGATTCAGAAAGTGGGAAAGAATGGGGGGAGTCTGGACAGTGAAGACATAGGTAAGAGCAGACCGAGAACTTAAGTAGTGAGGATGCGCAGCCAGGCCCACTGTCGCTGCACTTTCAACTGTGGTTTTTTAAATTGTAAAACAGTGACAATTATAGCTTCTGTTCTTTCCTACATCTTCTGCTTTGGCTGTTTGCTATTCAGAAAAATTCTGATCTTTCCAGAGAAACAATTTTTTAAAAAAGTGGATTTTTAATGTTTCACCTTAAGCATGAGCACATGCTTCTGATTTATCTATCCATCCATCTATCTATCTATCTATCTATCTATCTATCTATCTATTCAAATGGCAGCAGAAAATTAATTATGAGAACTACACTAAACTAACCTAACATCAAATTAACATGTGGTCAGATAGCAATGTGTTAACTTTGGGCATTATAGACTTTTTGATGATATAAAAATTCAATTAAAAATGAAATTGAGTTAAACTCGTACTGAGATCCTGGGATACAGCATGTCTGGGAAACTCTAGGTTCTGTGGCATATTAAAAAAAACAAAACCCACTGATATAGATAACCAGATATTACATAAGTTCACCATTTTTTTGTCATTATGCAGGCTTTGAAAAGTGCTAGTGATCAGAAGGACTAATGTTGGACGATGCTGTGTTGGCTCAACCTTGTCACAGGTAAAGATTTTCCCTAATGCAAGGCTGTTTGACTCTCCCTCTCTTTTCTAGTCTGATGTAAAACGTTCTTCTAATGAAAGTAGACAGATGGTGGGCCATTCTCCATTTTAGAATGTTCTAAAGACCAGAAGAAATATGTCAACAAACATTGTGTTCACCCCACTAATAGGCCAAAACTTGGGAGTCTTCTAATCATGCAAATTGTTTGTTACATATATGTATATAGAATAGTCTCCTAAATATTAAAATATTCTCCTAAAATCATCAAGGAAAAGGCAATCCAATAGAAAGAGAACTGGACATATCAGAAGTGAAGACATCCTGGTATGCAATAAATGTGTAAAATATACATAATAAAGCATCATTTGAGAAGTGAAAATTAAAGTCACAATACAGTAGCATCATATACCCTTTAGAATTGCCAAAGTTGAAAAGACTGAAAATTCTAAGGGTTGAGGATATGGAGAAAAATTTTCCAAAGTGGAGCAATTGGATTTTTTTAAGACTTATTTCTTTATATTTTATATGTTTGGGTGTTTTACCTGCCTGTATGTCTGTGCACCATGTGCATGTCTTGTGCCAGTAGAAGCCAGGAGAGGGCATCAGATCAGTTGGGACTGGAATTACTGCTGGTTGTAAACTACTATGTAAGTGCTAGGAATTGAACCCTGATCCTCTAAAAGAGCAGCCAGTGCTCTTAACCCTGAGCCATCTCTCCAGGAAAGTGGAATTCTTACCTACTGACCCTCCTCCCCGCTCTGTGTGTGTGTGTGTGTGTGTGTGTGTGTGTGTGTGTGTGTGTGTGTGTGTGTGTGAGATAGTCTTGTTATTTTTCACAGGCTGACCTTGAACTTGCTCTGCTCTCTCCTCAGCCTCATGTCCATGGCTTTGCCAGACATATTATAGGTGAATATATGCATGCCTTATGACACAGATCTTGCACTACTCCTAGGTCTATACCTATATTGTTTTATTTGGGCAACCATAACAAAAATTTCACTCACTGGGTGGTTTTAAACAATAGAAATTTATTTCTGACCGGGACTATACAAGGTATTGACCAGTTCCACTCCCCTGAGAGTTTTCTTCCTGGCTTGCAGATGGCTGCCTTATCACTGTATCCTTATATGGTGGACCTACTTTTTACAGTCCCTCTCAGGTTTCAGCTCCACTTTGGTGAGCACCTCTTCTCAGGCCCTATTTCCAGTTGTAGTCATCCTAGGGTTTTGGCTTCACCATATGAGCTTGGATGTATGTGGAGGGAAACACATTCAGTCTATGACAATACCTAACGTAAATTGTGAATTATGCTCTCCAAAGCACATTTACTGGAATATTTACAGTGTCACTATTCATATTTGTAATATTTGATCTATGAATTACACATATCAACTCTGTGTCCATGGTTATATATCTTATTAGTGTTTTCAGTTGTGTGGAGCTTATTCAGAACCTCGTGCATGCTAAGCAACTGTTAAGCTACTGAACTACGTCCCCAACCCTTATTGCTAGTGTTTATTAGGGATCTAGAGAAAAAATATCTCTTTACACCTAATCTTGTGGATATGTTATTGTGGGGGGGGCACACACACTATTTTCATCTTTTATTGTAGGGTCTTTTTGTTTGCTTGCTTTTTTGTTTGTACTTTGAGACAAGGTCTCAGTTGTCACCCAGGCTGACCTCAGACTTAGGAACTGAAGCAGTCCTGCCACCTCAACCTTTCAAGTAGCAGGAATTGTAGGTGTGTGTCACCACACCCAGCTCTCGTGTTGTTTTACAATCTTAGAGGGAGATCCTGATTTACTTCCCATTACCTGAAGAAGTTTTGCTTGCTGAATTTCATTGTCCACGGCCAACAAGAAGAGTGTCGTATAAGCTAGTTAGAGAAAGTAAGATGACATTTACATAACTTATTACAGTGTGTTGTTATAATTCTTATATTTAATTTTTAGTAACTCATTACCAACTTATTTATAAATTAATATTTTTGATCAATATGTATGTATAGGAAAAAGCAGGACATATAGGGTTCAGTATATCTGAGGTTTCAGATATTTTCTGGGGCATCTTGGGAAGTATCCTCTGTAGATAAGCAAACACCACTGTATTGTAATAATGTGATTTAAAACAGAGCAGGATTAGGATGTAGATTTTAATTCACTTACATTCTCAGAGGAAAAATTAAGGAAATCATACTACCATGCATATGTCAGCATGTTAGTAAAAGACGGAGGGCATAAAAATGTGAGATTAAAATGTTTATATTTAAGATTTCATTTAGAATTTCCTGTTTGGGGCTTAATGACTTTTGGTTCAGGGAAGTAAGACTAAGGAGATGATTTTGTGCAATCTTACTCCATCATGGTTAGATGTAATCACAGGTACCAAAGTAGCTTCAGACCCAGGCTTCCTTACACCCATCTCTGCGTAATGGCTCAATGCCCTCTAAGCCAAGCTCAACACTAAAAACAGCCAAATAAATATTCATTAATTATCCCACTCTCATCAGTGGCAAACACTACTTACTGCTCAATCCTGTACTCTTACATCATATTGTCAAGGACAATATATATGGGCTTTATGCAATATTATCTTCATGGAAGAAGTTGCTAGGAAAGGAAGGGAATGCTGTATTCTTTGTTTTTAAATATTTATTTTTATTTTATGTTCATTGGTGTTTTGCCTGCATGTATGTCTGTGTGTGGGTGTGAGAAGCCCTGGAATTGGAGTTACAGACAGGTGCTGGGAAGTGAACCCGGGTCCTTTGAAAGAGTAGCCAGTGCTTTTAACCACTGAGCTATCCCTCCAGCCCCAGAATGCCATATTCTTATCCAGATCTTGAGTCTTATGAACTCATTGATGTTCTGACAGCTCCAAGGAATTGGCCATTTGCTGGGGCTGCTGATGTAAAGCATATCACTAAGAGTTACTCTGGCAAAGTATTTACTGTTAATAGTGGATCTGATGACTTTGTCTCCAAACACCTTGTGTCTAAACACTCTCTCTTGGTGTCTCCCTTAACTGTGATAATAAACTCTCAGTGCTGAGGATATATGTGTGGTTTCTAAACCTTTGTGACTCCAGTACCTAGGGCAGCACTTGACATGTAGTAAGTGCTATTCTTGAATAATTGGGGATGGATGAAAGTGAATACAATTAGTATATTTAAGGGATGTTGGGAAAGGAACTTATACTATGTAGGTTCAGTGGTTTTAGTCTAATTTAGTTAAAATGTTAATTTGGGCAGTTGGCAAAATTAAACTGCAAAATAGGTATGAAATGTATCCAAGATCATCTATCAAAATCAAGTAGAAAATCCCTGGCCTCTGGCTACCAGCGAGCTTTTCATTAAAGGCAGTTCTACCCCCATTGTCTGGTGTAAGTGTTGGCACTCTGAAATCTGGCAAGAAGATATGTTTATAACTTTGTAAACCAGATAACCATACATGCTGATAGATAATGGAGTCTATCACATGGGCATGTTCCCGGGATTGCAAATCTTCATAATATATAGTCAGTGTTTGGAGTTGCCCTTGAAAAGATGGCCAAATAAATTCAAATTCATATTATGCATGGATCAAAGTTATTGCCCTGCTATTAAAAGGAACCTTATTGACAGACATATTTGTGAAAAGTCTGTGGTATTTTTGTAACATGAATCATTTTCAAATCAAATCCCAAAGGTGTGTTGGCTCCATTGCTGGTCTTCAACTGACAGTGGCTTTTAACCCTTTATCTTTAACTGTCTCTGCGCCTCCCCAGTCCCACTGTCAAGTAGTTAATGATCTATAAACAGATACTGCCCTAAGGGAGCTCTCCATTTAAAGGGGCCCTGAATCATTTTATAATGGAAATATAGCAGAGTAGTCACTGATTTATGATTTGTCAGTAAAGGTTTTTGAAGTGAAATTCTGTGATATTTTCAGATGGAACAGGATTTTCACTTCTATCTCATCATACTACGTTTTCTCCATTTTTCCCTCTTTGGAGAAAACTTTCAAAAAGTTGATCTGCATTTATGTTTTTCCTTGTATGAAACACTATTTTTCCTGTATGTCCATGTTTTAGTTTCTGAAGCTAGAGAGTACTAATAACAATGTCATAATATCCACCAATCGCTGAACATTTATTATATCTTGGTTGGTTTGTATCTATTGTCTCATATAAAGAGTTCTCAGCAGTGTATCATTTCCTTATTGCCACACTGGGGAAATAATTTCAGGGATTAGGAGGGTAGTGTCATGTGCAGCCAAGACAAGCTGGAATCTGAACCTACATAAGCAGAGCTATAACAAACTCATGGTTTGTCAACAGTTTAAAAGTGTCAGATTCAGATATAAATGTGGGTAACATGCTGCCGGCCGCAGGAATATATCATAAGAACTCAGCTGGTTATGGCAAAGTCACTACCTGGAGGAATCAGGGAATTCCTCCAGAGGAAGCCAAATCCCAAGGAGTTTTTGGTGTTACTTGGCTTGTTATATATCAGCTGTATTCTGTTATGAAAATCACGTGTGCCTTCATAGTTTTCCCAATTGACTTTTTCCTAAGAAGGGCTAACAGTGTGGACTGATCACTCTCTGGACATACACATTCCAGGTATTTGGAGAACAGCCTCAGGAAAGGCTTTCTCTGGAATCAGATATCTCCCTTAGCCACTTTCAAGGACTACAGGAAACACTACCCAGAGGGGCGCCCAACTTCGAGGATAGCAATAATAACAGCCCACATGCAAATCTCCTGACTTAAATTCCACAAGGAGACACCACCCAGGTGGGCGCCCAACTTCTGAGGACTAACAATGATAGCAGCCCACACACAAGTCTCCTGACTTAAGGTAAATTCCACAAGGAGACACCACCTAGGAGAGGTGGATGTTAAGTAATAGCTTTACACAATTTAGCTCGGACCCTCCCTTTATATTCTGGGACTTCCAGGGCACAGAACGGAGAAGAGAAAAGAGAATGGAAGAACTAGATGGGTAAGAACTTGAGAGGAACAAACTGAGATGGGGAAGAACTAGATTGAAGGGCTAGAAGAGAGGACTAGAGGAACGAGATGGAAGATGAGGAAGAGCCAGATGGGGAAGAACAAGATGAGGAAGACCCAGATGAGAGAGAAGGAGATGGAAGAGGAGCTGATAGGGGAAAGAACTAGATAGATGAGAACCTAGAAGGGACAGAACTAGATGTAGGAATTAAGATAGAACCTAGAGGGGACAGTAGATAAATATGGAGAAATCAGGCAAGAAAGGAGCTAGACATGAGAGCAGAATAGAAGCTGTGTAGAGAGAGAGCTATCACAGAATAATAAAGTATATGGACTAAGGAGTTTCGTGTACATAGATTCATGTCTTTTCATCAAAGATTAATTATCAGCTGGTTGTAGATTCTTCCTGGACCCTGGGAGGGGACTATCGAGGGACTGGACCCCCATAGTCTCCGATAGTAACACAGTCTTGTTGTTTGTTTTTGCTCTTTTTTGGGGGCCCACCATTCAGCTCCCAAATAAATCACACAGAGGTGTAGTAGAATATTATTTTAAGCTGTGTTACTTTTATTTATGTTGCATTTGTTGAACTCTGTGAAGCTGTGTTACTGTGCCTGTGTAAAACACCTGATGGTTTAATAAAGAACTGGCCAATAGGAAGGCAGGAGAAAGGATAGGCGAGGCTGGCAGGCAGAGAGGGGATATTGTAGATATAATTCTAAACGGTCTTATTAAATAAGAAACACAGCCGGGCGGTGGTGGCGCACGCCTTTAATCCCAGCACTCGGGAGGCAGAGCCAGGCGGATCTCTGTGAGTTTGAGGCCAGCCTGGTCTCCAAAGCGAGTTCCAGGAAAGGCGCAAAGCTACACAGAGAAACCCTGTCTCAAAAAACCAAAAAAAAAAAAAAAAAAAGAAACACAGAGCCAAATAAAGAGTTAAAAGCCCAGAGATCGAGCAGTAGCCAAGGGCTAAGACAACCTTATCTTACCACTCGCTGCTGTCCTTCCCCTCAGAGAGAGACCTTCTTCCTGTGCCCTGTCTTTTTATTGCCTTTCTGTTCTGCCTTCTCATTGACTGTAAACCCAACCATATGACTTCCTCGTCACTGCCTGTCTATAAAGACCTCCAGGTCTCTATGGTTCGTACTGAGATTAAAGGTTCAGGTCACCACTTGGCTGTGTCCTTGAACACACAGAGATTCTGCCTGATTCGGCCTGCCATGCGATTGGATTAAGGGCATGTGTTACCACTACCAGACTTCTGCTAAATGGCTTGCTCTTAGCTCTGATCTCTAGGCAATTTTATTAATATACAAATAAAATCACATTTCAGCACAAAAAAATATCACCATAGGATATAGAGGGAGAAAACTGGGAGGAGGGATCTAAGATCTAGGAGGAGCCAGAGAAGGAGAAGGACATCAGGGGCCAGCCACCCAGCTACACAACCAGCAACAGAAGTAAGAGAATGGGAAAAGCCCAGAGGCAAAAGGTAAACGGGATAAGTTAAGGAGAGCTGGCAAGAAACTAAATCTAGCTAAGGCTGGGCATTCATAATTAAGAATAAGCCTCTGTGTGTGATTTATTTGGGAGCCGGGTGGTGGGCCCACACAGAAGAGTAAAATATCAATAACAACACGGAGGCTTTTTCTTAATTATAAATACCCGGCCCTAGCTTGGCTTAGTTTCTAGCCAGCTTTTCTTAATTTATCCTGTCTACCTTTTGCCTCTGGGCTTTTCCTGTTTTCTTACTTATGTAAATCTTACTCTTACTCCATGGCTTGCTGTATAGTTGTGTAGCTGGCCCCTGGGTCCACCTCCTTCCCTGGCTCCTCCTTTTTTCACTTCTCCATCTCTTTTCTTCCTCTATATATTCTCTCTGCCTTCCAGCCCTGACTATCTTTTCTTCTGCCTTGCTATTGGCCATTCAGTTTTTTATTAGACCAGTTAGATATTTTAGACTGGCACAGTAACACAGCTTCACAGATTCAAACAAATGCAACATAATCAAAAGTAACACACCTTAAAATAATATTCTACCACATTTCCTCCTTTTTGTCTAATTAAAAAGAGGTTTTAACTTAAACATAGTAAGGCTATATGCAATAACAATTATCAAGTAAGGATTACATTCACAATATTCTGCTCATTTGTAGTTAGCATATTCAGAGATAATAATACATTATCTATCCTATCTTAGTGAATTCAAAGTTTTACACCTAACTTACTTTTTATCATAACTACAAAAAATCTGCAAGTATAACTATCTAGTCTTCAACTCCATCAAAGGCCCAGAAGGATGTAATATTACCTAACAACAGAGACATTTGACTGCCTGGACAGTCACCCAAAGTTCCTCTGCAATGTTGGGGAATCCATCTTCAGCCTACAGGCCCAAAGTATCTGGCAGACTTTTCTATGAAGCAGGAATTTTGGACTGCCCTGCCTTGTTTTGGCAAAGTTCGTCAGTCACTTTCTTCTGTGTCCTGCAGAACATCTGGCAGACTCTTCTGTAACGAAGGAATTTTGAAGGACTATCCTGCCTTGTTTTGGAAAAATTCAACACTTTTTCCTGTGTGTCCTTTATGTCCAGTCTGCACAGCACATTGTCAGCAGTCAAAGGCAAAAGCAGTTTCTTTGCTCATTGGCTAGCTTTGCCACAAGGAAAGCAAACTCCATAAGCAGTTTCTTCAGTGCCCATCATCTCTGAAGTAAATTGGTGCTGCCAGGAGCAGATGTGTCTCATTGTCATGAAAAGTCCTAAGTTAACAAAAAATTTTAAATGCCATATTCTGTATGTCTATGAAAGGTTTAAAGACAATCTATCTATCTAAAATATATCTATATGATCTGGAAAGCATACCTAACATCTACAATTTTAATTATTGTAAATGACTAATCACTAACCTATGTTTCCTGATTATCCTATATAGTTTATAACAGCTTTCAAAAACTAGAATTTTACCTTACATTTTTAAATAAACTGTATAAGTAAAATACCTTAAACAAGAATAGAAATATATGTACAATATATTATAACAAAAGTAACTTTAAATTTTTATCAGTATACAAAAATCCTTTAAACAAGAGTAGAAACATATATACAATGTAACAAAAAATAACTTTAAATTTGTATCAATATACTATATTCTCCTAAATGATAACAGACATCCGTAACCCACCAAATAACCAACAGCCACCCCCCCCCAATACTTGGGAACGTGGGCATAGTTTTCTCCATACTTCTTCCTGCTGTCTGTGGACAAAGTATCTTTAGGGTCCCAGAGAGAAAATTTTGAAATAATGACCAAGTCCTGTGAAGACCAGCAGTAACCTTTGCTGATAGATATCACCTGTCAAGATTCAGGAGGTCTGGCCTGATCAAACCTGATCCATATTAACCCTGAAGGAATCCACAGCCTCTCATCTCCTGTGGGAACAAAACTCTAAAGCATTTTTGATTTCCATTTGACAAATATATTTTTTGACTTTTTAAAAGTTAAGGCATTCCTAAAGTATATAGACTGATTTATTTCAACAGTCCCTCTTTCAATTCCAGGTCTCTTTGCAGCTATCTTTGCTTTTCAACAATCAAAAAAATTGAAAATCAACACAATAATATACAGGATCCAGACTACCTGTGTATTTCCCATCTTACGTGGCTTTTTTCTTTAACTCTCTCTTTAAAGACTTTATTTTATAAACTATTCATTTTTTTCTATGACTATACCCTTGTCCTTTTCTTAAGCCTATGCACATTGTTAAATACACTGTAACCTGCTTAGAGGTTTTTCCATTTGGACCTCTTTTATTGCATATCTTCAGTCTTTTTTGACTATACAAGCAAACCTTATACTGCTAACCTACACCTGGATTCTCGAGTGCGGCTCTCAGCTGGCTCTGCCCACTTCTCGAATCATGAAAACCAAGCATGAAACTCACAACTGGAGTGGAAGTTTGTCTGACCCGGAATTGCATTCAGTCTTCCTAGAGCTCTAGAATGCCAATGCTTGCACTGTGGCAGGTGTTTTTACTTAGTTTTTTGTTCCTGTTTAACGTACTAGCTGCTCAAGGACTCAGTGACTAGCAGAAAGTGTCCGACCGAAACTCTTAAAGGAGCCGTATACTCTTTTTGTTGTTCAGCTTTCTCAGGCTCTAGATGTATATTCAAGCCCCAAGCTGATATGCCAGAATGTTGTTGTTTTTGCTCTTTTGGGGGGGCCCACCACCCAGCTCTCAAGTAAATCACAAACGCAGGCTTATTCTTAATTATGCATGCCCATCCTTAGCTTGGCTTATTTCTAGCCAGTTTTACTTAACTTTAAATTATCACATCTGTTTAGTTGGTGGCTGGGTGGCTGACTTCTGAAGTCTTCCTCCTTCTCTGGCTCCTTCCTTTTCAATTCTCCATCTCTTTTACCTTTTTCTCCCAGATTTCTCCTTTCTATATATTCATTCTCTCTTCCTGCCAGCCCTGCCTGTCTCTCTCTCCTGCCTTGCTATTGGCTGTTCAGTTCTATATTAGACCAGTCAGGTGTTTTAGACAGGCACTGTAACACAGCTTCACAGAGTTAAACAAATGCAACATAAACAAAAGTAACACACTTTAAAATAATATTCTATAACAAAGTCTAGCATCTCTGACATGCTGCATGCTGATATCTTTCTAGACTCAAAATATAGCCCATCTAGTCCATCTGGCTCCAAGAGAATTTGTGGTAAAAGGATATATGATAATTTCAAAACCAAAAGAATGAATTTTTTTTCAAAATTAGTTTAACTGCAAATTTTCCTGCATTTAATTGTGAATATGCATATTGAAAAGAACGTTTTAGAATATTTAAAGTGAGGGTCATGAGTTAAGGAGTTTGGCTACACAGACTAGGCTCACAAATCCAAGTCTGTCGTCAAGTCCTAAGTATAGATTTTATATGAGACGCCTGAGCTTCTACTGGTTTTTGGTTTTATAACTTTCTGGGAAGCTTAGAGTTTTATTCAAAATAAAAATTTAGTTTGTCAAAGTTGCATTTTCATGGAGAGAGCATCTGGTCATCGTTTAGATGGGTGTGAGTAATACTGCTGCTATGGATAATGTGCACATTAATCCAAGCCAGTATCTCAGTGAACCACAACTTGTGGTTTAGCTCTTTTCTTTGATTCCTTATTGCTGTTTCTAATAAAGCAAGATGTTAAAGCTAACTGCATGCTCTATTAATTATATGAAGGTGAACTTGAATCATCTTTGTTACTGAAGATGATTAATAATTACTAGTTCTGCACATGTTTCTAGTGCATTTCAGTAAATAAACAGGGTACATTGTTGGGTAGTAATTGATTAATTAGCACATTCATCCTACACAGCTCAGTGGTCCAAGGATGCTGAGTTTGAGATATTGTTCATAATTATTACAGGAAACAAATCTGTTCCATTTCTCGGTTTATTCTTCTGCACACTACTTTTTGTTCTAAATCGAATGCTTAATGGTTCAAAACCTTATACGTTTATTCAGATAAATCAACTCATGAAAAATTGCAAGTCATAATCTCAGAATCTTGTTTTTGTGTGAACTAGGGTGAAAACTTTTACAAGGCTAATTTTAACACTTAATCTTACTGTTAAACTGGATCAAATACTGTAAATATAGGGCACTTCCCTGCCATGCAGGAAATGCTCCTTGAGCACCTATGCACAACAGGGGTACTGGAATCTCATTTGCTTCCCAACTACATCAAATAAGCTGAGGATTGCAAGTGTCATCAAGTTGGCACTTTGCAGAACCAGTTACATACACTGTGGAATCTTCAGAAAAGTGTAACATTGTGTATTAGTCGCCATTTTAACTCTGTGGTCATTTAGGAATTTTTTTCTTCTAATTTCCTGAGCCAGCATGTATCTGAGAGATAGTGTAGTTGAGAGAGCTTGGGGCAGGGTCTCAGGGGTCTCAGGTTTCTATCTCTGTGTTCTCTCTCTGTGTCCTAGGGTTGGACCCTGAATATCATACTTATTATGCAAGGACTCTACCATTGAAGTATAACCCCAGCTATATATGCTTTCTTAAGGAAACGATGAGCCCATCATTTTCCCCTGTTTAAGCATGAATCATTTATCCATAAAATGAAGGTACAGTGAAAAGCCCAGGCTTCAGATACAAATAATCCCAGCTTTGCATCTAGACATCATATTTCTAGTTTTATTCTTTAGTGCAAGTATTTAAACTTTTTAATTTGTGGTTTCTTACCTTGAGTTTTATTGTAAGACTCAACTAAGATGTGAAAATACTTTGAAACCATATAAATATTAGGCATTTCTCATATCATTAATAATCTTTTTAGCTAGTTAACAGTGACATGCTGCATTAAATGTCTGTGCACTGGAATAACAGCAAGAGTTTTAAAAACACCCTTTGTACTGTTACTGAAACCTTATTGAGTAAAAATTTCTAATATGACTTCATAATTAATATTTTTCAAAATTATGTATCTGTATATGTGCACACACATATGAGAACAGGTGTGCAAGGAAGCCAGAAGAGGTCATTATATCCCCCGGAACTGTAGTTAGAGGCCATTGTAGGCTGTCCAGTGTGGGTGCCGGGAACTGAACTCAGATTCTCTCTGCAAGAGTAGTATGCATCTTATCCTCTAAGTCATTTCTTTAGCTCTGACTTCATAATTTATTCCTAAAGGAAAAAGTCTGAAAAACAGTATGTCAAGTATTTAAAACATTTTATACATGAAGAATAAGCCATTACATAGAAACAATACATATTTGATGAAAGTACAAATGTAATATATATTAATTAAATATCCTACTGTTGATAAGTAATGTTCTAAAAGATGTATATGTTTGTCCATGTTTGTATATATACATGTCTTCAAGCTTACAATTTGTTAGGTGAGATAGACAATAAAAAACAAACCTATTTTGTGATATATAATATGACATGTGATTATCAGGTACCCTATAGAAAAATAAAGCATGGGAAAGAAACAGAGTAGTATAGGTATTACATTAGGGAGGTGGCCAAGTGAGGTCTACCTGGTCTGGTGAAAGTTGAATGGAGATTTGAATGTGCAAGGAGTGTGTTAGGCAGTGGAATGCAGTGCAAAGGCCCTAGGCCCTGAGAGTAGATACACTCTAGAATGTTGACAGTAGTTAAAATTATGAATAATAGTTGGTATTTAAGCTTTTTCTTCTCTATGATTTCCTATTTTTGGTTTTTTATTTTTGAAGAAGCTATGTGACCCTCTGTGTTTTTTTCTTTAAAAAATAATATACACAGGCTTTTGTAGCTAGAGTTTTCCTGCCTGGCCCACAGTCAGGACAAATCTCTCTCACCCACCAGTCCCACAGCCACTCAGACCCGACCAAGTAAACACAGAGACTTATATTGCTTACAAACTGTATGGCCGTGGCAGGCTTCTTGCTAACTGTTCTTACAGCTTAAATTAATCCATTTCCATTAATCTATACCTTGCCACATGACTCGTGGCTTACCGGCATCTTCACATGCTGTTTCTCATCATGGCGGCTGGCAGTGTCTCTCTCTCAGCCTTCCACTTCCCAGCTTTATTCTCCTCCTTGTCCCGCCTATACTTCTTGCCTAGCCAACGGCCAATCAGTGTTTTATTTATTGACCAATCAGCAACCCATTTGCCATACAAAACATCCCACAGCAGGCTTTTATAACTAGAAAAAAATTAAAACTCTGTGAAGTAATCTTCTGAAAAGTGTTCCTAAGTAGATTTCAAAGCTGATACTATCTCTGTTTTTGTCATCCTGGTTTTGATGCCAAGACTCTCTGAACTGATCATTATACATTTACAATGGCAATCTCTGCCTTGGCAGTGAAGCTAAGAAAGTGTTTTAGAGCCAGGCATGGCAGTAACTGTCTTTAATCCCAGCACTCCAGAGGTAGAGGGAAGTATATCTCTGTGGGTTCAAAGCCAGCCTAGTCTACAAAGCAAGTTCCAGGCCAGCAAGAGCTACACAGTGAGACATTGTCTCAAGAGAAGGAAAGTGTTTTAGGTAGAATATTTGTCCTGACAGTCAGTGTGCTCCTCACAGATTGATCGAGAATTGTCCTCCTCCCAGCTCCTTTCTCAGGCTTTGGTCCATAGATGCCAGAACACTTCCTTGTGCCTGCTGGCAGCAGATGTGGCCCAGGATACACAGGGACATGTTAGGATGCTATTAGAAGATGGGAATAGAGGTGCCAGGCAGAACTAGTTTGCCACCAGTGTCACACATCTTGTAGATGGAGTCATTAGGGACTAGGTCAGCTACATAGCAAAGGAGAGTGTTACCAAATACATCATCTCCTTTTTGATACTGATCAGAGCTAGCACCTCAGCTCTTCTTTCTGTCCCTAAAAAGCAGAGATAAAGGGAAGATATATGCTCTGATTTGTACAGGAACAAAAAGGTCCCTGTTAAGATTTTTATTCTAAGTTATAGTCCATATGACGATATAAAGATATTCTAGTGTATTATTATGTTGGTTTGGGCAAAAACACAAGAATAAAATGTTTCCATTACTTGAATTGATTAACAATAATTAAACAATAACTTAAAGTTCCATGTACAGTGTGAACCCCCCCAAAAATAAATCATTCAATATAGGATCATATTTAGCTTCTTATTGAAAGATTTAGCTTCAGTCAAAAGAACACCTTCTATGGCAGTTGGCAAAGGGCTTTTCTTGCTAGCGTGAAGACCTGCATTTGGCTCCCAGAATCCCTGTTAAAAAAAAAAAGTAAAGGGGGTGGGGACTGTGCACCTGTAATCCCAATACTGGGAAGGCAGAGACACAAGAGTCCCTAGGCTCACTGACTAACCAGTGATGAAGCCCAGGCCACTGAAAGACTTGACTCTTAGATAGATAGATAGATAGATAGATAGATAGATAGATAGATAGATAGATAGATAGAGAATGCTGCCATCAGAAAAATGTTGGCATTGTAATGAGGTATTTCAAAACAAATACAAAAATTTAACCATTTGAGAACCACAGCCCTTTGGGTAATAGATGGAGAAGATTAAGAAGCCATACAGTTACAAAAATATTCTCAAAATATTTTTATCCATTGTTTGTAATAAATGAAAGAACAAGCTAGAAGAAGAAAACATCTTTTTCTGTGACATGTATAATTTTGCCTTTCTGAAACTTTGATGATGGAAGAAAAAGTCATAAAATTCTAGAGCTGGAAGGAAACAAACATCAGTTACATTTCCTGTTTTATGTACTAGGAAACTGATAACCAGAGAGGAGAGATTATTGTCCATTAATAATACAAATGGAACCTAAAACACATTAAGACATTTAAATCTAAAGCAGATGCCATATATATTCCACACCATTTACAATATCTCTGAATACCACACTAATATTATTGTGTTCTTTGAAATACTTGGAGGTGAGTGAGCTCATTTGCCCATTAATACAGTGTCTATTTGCTTGGGTAGATATGGCACAAAAATGGTGTGGCATGAATTCTAGAAGTAGGTAAGGATGGTAAGCTTAGAATGAAAACAGTGTCCAGAGTGCTAAGGAACATGCTGTTACTCTCTGGTAGCATCCTTAGCTGCTTGGGTGATGGTGATAACATTCTCAGGTTGTCACCCATAGCTCATTATTGCTTGGGGTAGTACACCTTATATATGATCATATGTATTTCTGTACAAACCCTTCCCATACAATTAAACTGTTTCATTTTTTTGTTAATATCACACAGGTTCATTATGGAACAGAAAAGAAAAGATCCCATCAATAAGTAACCACTTAGTGGTTGTTCTTATAATCTCAGTGTGTGTACATTGCATATACTATGTACATATTTTTAAAGTCATAATTTGTCACAATTTTCTTTATATTAAAATAATTACTTATATGTATGTGTGTCTGCATGTGGGTACTTACACAGGCCAGAAGAGGTCATTGGATCCTTTGGATTTGGAGTTACAGATACTTGTGAGCTGTCTGAAGTGAGTGCTAGAAACCAAACTCAAGTTCTCTGGAAGAGCAGCAAGAACCTTAACCCCAGAGAATCTCTCAGCTGCCTATATTAGCAGTCTTTGTGTTGTTTTAAAACACTTCCTTAAACTACTGCATGCTTGTAATCCCAGTGAGAGGCAAGAGGACTGTGAGTTTGAGATCAGCCTAAACTATATAGCTAAACTTTCACACACACACACACGCACGCACACACACACAAAGAGAGAGTCAGACAGAGACAGAGAAGAGAGATTATTAATAGTGACTAAATATTTCTTCAAAAATATTCTCCCTATTACAACAAAACAGCCTTGTAAGATATTATTGACTTTCAAAACCTAAACGCATTGACAAACATTCTCTCCTTGACTAAACTCCTGCCAGACATCCCTGTGCCTTTTCTCACTCAGGCCTCAGCATTGGCCTATGATGTCTCAAACACTAACATGACTCGTAAAGCTCAAGACTTCATCCCATAGATCCAGCTTCTTAACCTTTGGGTTGTGACCTCAGATAGCTTTGCATTACTGAACATGGTGGTAGCAAAATCTAAACATTAATTCAAGATCAGCGTGGAATGAGCTTGTTTTCTGTCAGTTTTGCCCAGGGCATCTCACAACTTCACTCCACTTTGGTTCTGAGCACATGACACTGTCAAGCCATGCTGTGCCAGTTAATGTAGCCTTGGGTATCTCAGCTCAGATTAAGACTATTATATGTTACAAATTGTAGTATTTTTACTTTGCATGCAGAGTTTTCTGGTCTTACAGAAACATAAGAGTTTAAATACAAAGATAAAAACTTTTATTACTATCATTATCTATCAAAATATAAGTATCAAATTAATATCTTTAAATTGTGTTAAGAGTATTTGATTTTTAAAAATACTGTTTGAAATAAAAAATGTTTGAATTGCTGACTTAAGTTCCATTAGGAAATTATTCAATAAATTTTGGCTTGGCATTAGGACATAATTTCCAACAATTTATGAAATAGCCCTAAACATACTTAATGCCATTCTGTACTACATATTTATGCAAAGTAACATTCACAGTGCTGATATGAGTATTTGTCTACTCTGAAAATTATTGAAGATGTATGTTTTGTAGTACCAAATATTAAGCTGATTCAATTCTTTATGTAAAAATATGCAAGCATATCAATCTCATTAGTAGGGAAATTTGCTTTCATCTTTAATAAATGGCAAAATTATATGCATATAAATTTATTATTTATCTTCAGTAAGTGTTTTATTGGCATGCCTGTTTTATATATCTGTATGCCCAGAGCTGTGTAAAAATCCCTTGGGTGAAAAGGTATCAGTAGTGGAAAGTGTTTAAGAAGCCCTGCCCTAGGTAATACTAGCCCTCTTTGAAGTACCTGCTGGAGAAATCACAAGTTTGCTAAAAGAATTTACTCCTTACTCAGGTGAGTACCTGAAGACAGGGCCCCTGACCCTCCAACTCTGTGGGAGGAGAGGAGCCTGCATTCATAAGTGAGTTTTACGTGGACCAGCACCACCTTCTAGTTATTTTTTACCTGTCTCACTGAACCAAGCAGCTTTCTGTTTCTGATTTCATTTTCTCCTCACAGTGCCCAGTTACCTCTTTATTATCAAGGTTGATTTTGGTTCACCCTGGACTCTTACCCCCTATTGCTGTAGCTAGTACAAACCTGATTAACTGTGCCCTGACCCACTTTAACCAGTATGTGGTCTTGTTTATCTTTAGCAATATTTAAAGTGTATAAGTCTGATGTTTCAATATGTGCATACATCCAAAAACCACTTGCATTTCAACAGTGAATAGTCTACCACCCTCAGAATTTTATCTTTTCCCCTTTATCACCCTCCTGCTTCCCCTCACCCTAGTTCACCCAGGCAAGCATTTCCTACAGTTTATAATTCCTAGAATGTTAAATAAATGTGCACTCTTTCTGTCTGAAGTTCTTAATTCCGTATAATTAGAGATTCTTTTATGTAATTGAGTTTATCAGTACTTCAGTCTTTTTTGTTGCTGAATAGTATCCCATTGTATTATATCATTCAGTGTTTTTTCAACTGTTTATCACTTCCTGGACAGTGGGTGGTTCCCAGTTTTTATTTAGTAGTTCCTATTGACTTTTATTATAAGTATTTCTGTGAGCATGAGTTTTCTTTTCTCTTGGGTAAATACCTACCAGTGGAATGGCTAGATTATGTGGTAGCCATAGTAACATGTGATTTCTAAGTTACATGGAGGTCTTTCATGGGAAATAACCCATAAAAGGCTTGTTGAACATTTATACCATTCTGATTTTGCACTGCTGTTGCAAATGACTGGAGTTTGTCGTTGTTTCTCTCATCCCTTCCTCCTTCCCTTCTCCTCTTTCCTTCCTTTCTTCCAGGTATGTATGTGTGGTGGCGAGCATGCACATGTACATGCGTGTGCGTGTGCGCACACATGTACACACACACACACACACTGTTGTGTGAACACAATAATTGTAGACAAGAAGCGAAATGTTAGAGTGTCAAAGAAATGCTTTTGGGAAAATCCATTATCCAAAAAGAAAACATAAAACCACGGGTTGGGAAGATGGCTTAGTCAGCAAAGTGCTTAACTTGCAAGCATGAGGACCCAGAACCTACTTTTTTTTTTTAAAACCAATCATGGTGATGTACACTTGTAGTCTCGTTGCTGAGTAGGCTGAGACAGGTGGTTGTCTGCTGCTTACTGGCCAACTAGCTAGCCTACCTGGGGAATTCCAGGCCAGTGAGAGAATCTACCTTAAAAGTAAAGATAGACAGTACCTGAGCAACAATTCCCAGGGTTGTCCTGTGGTCTTTACATTTGTATGCACACATGTGCACATGCATTCAACACAAATGTGCCTTCCCACACATATAAACACATACACAAAATTAAAACAAAACCTCCCAAATCTACTTTATGCAGTGATATCAAAGCTGTATTTTCCTGTGCTATATTTAGGTTGTTTTTACCAACAGATTTTTAAACAGCAGGGACATGCTTGTTATTTACTGTTTTGGTGTCTTCCCTCATTTACATAAATACCCCAGAAACCAGCAGTTTAAAACTAATAAAAGCCAAGGCCTTCCATCAAGTGCAATAAAGTTTCACAACCATGAGTTAGATTGTTAGAGTGAAAAATAAACCTATATATGTAGTTATGAAGTTTTTTTTCCTGGAAAGTGTATAATCACATTTCAAAGTTAGAACTTCCATTTGAAGTAGCAATGTAATACTAATGCTTAAACATTTATGCAGAATGTTTCATCTTTGAAATACTCTCCCAGCATTGGCTATTTAATCTCTGTGGCTTCCCTAAGGAGCAGGTATTACTATCTGCCATTTATCTAGATGGAAAATTGTGGAAGATATGACTAGACTAAAGAGAAGGAGAGCTGGATCAAAAAGTTCCTGGGGGGCCCTTACTAAGTCTGTTTCTTTGGGATGTAGCTCCAATAGCTCCAAGAGTATACATCTGGGTTTAAACAGTGATATAAATAATAGCCCAGGCTCTTAGATACAGTGATGACTAATCTGTGGCATTTACTGTGGAAGGAATGGTGGCTCAGTCCATTCTGTGTTACTATAACAAAATACCTGAGGATCGGTTCTTTATAACAATGACATGTTTATTTGGTTCATCATCTGATAGCTAGAAACTCCAAACAACATAGTGCTAGCATCTGACTAGGGAACCCTTGGTTGTAGGACAGAACGGGAAAGGGCAACAAAGAGCTGTCTACAAAAGTCCAGCATGTGTGGTAGCCTTGTTTTACCACTAGCTCTTGTGAAACATTAACTCCATCCTTGGAGAACTGCATTAACCTCTTCCAAGGGTTAGCTGTGACCTAACTATCTTCCTCTCATCAGGTTCTGATCTTCCAGCTCTCAGTACTGTTACACCTGGAGACTAAGCTACCAGCACACATACCTTTGGGGGCACACTGAAACCATCTAACAAAAGAGAAAGGATCCATAGCACACTCCATTTGCACTTGCGTTGGATTGAACCAAACATTTTCTAGTGAGAAAAGCAAATGTAGGCTATGGCCATACCATCCTGAAAATACAAGTCTTGTCTGATCTTGGAAGCTAAGCAGGGTCCAACCTGGTTAGTACTTGGAAGGGAAAATAACAAAAGCAAATGCTTTCTCCCTTTTTATCTTCCACCCTCATGTGATCTTGCCATCTTACAGTTTTCCAAATAAGACTATGATTAGTGCATTTGAGGGATTGAACAAATGAGTTCTGCACATTAAAGCTAGAGGAACAGTAAAATAAAACTAATGAACATTTATAGTTTTGAAAATATAATTAATGTATGCTTGAGAAATTTTGAAAGATAAACATTTAAATGTTAAGATACTTATTACTTTCCCCACAGGGACAATGTGGGGAATTAATGAGATAACAAATGTAAAGTGCTTTGAGCTCTTTTGAAGAAAGGTGCCAGATGAATACAAATGGTTATTAATTGTTAAAACTATCAGATGGTTACTAATAAATTACTCATGATAGAAAGTGTATTTCCACACTTGAAAACAGGTTGTTTCTTAGGTTGTTACAGATTAAATGATCCTTTCCCTAGCTAGTCTCCATCTTGCCAGAAGTCCCACTTCTTGACCTCATACTCATCCTCAAAACTACACAATATGACCTCCCTATTTCCAAAACTCCAGCACCTTCCTGGTGTCATTTCCCTACCAAAGTCTCACAGATCTCACACCTCAGGAGAATTTTACTGACACCATTTTCTTTCCCCCTTAATTATTTGATCATATAACTGTGATGTCTTGTGATGCTGCCAACTCACAAATTTAGACTTTTTTGTTATATATTTATTGTAAATATAGGAAAAGAAAGTTAAAAGTATATTAGAATAGCCATCACAAAGACAAACTTACTACTTTAAAAAAGGGGGATGTGAAGTTGGGAGGATGAAATGCAATTGATAGTTGTCTTGGTCAGTGTTCCATTGCTGTGAAGAGACACCATGGCCATGGCAACTCTTATAAACAAAAGCATTTAATTGGGGTTGGCTTACAGTTTCAGAGGTTTAGTCCATTATCAGCATGACAGGAAGCATGGCAGCATATAGGCAGATGCTGGAGCAGTAGCTGAGAACTACATCTTGAGCCACAGGTAGAGAGAGAGGAGAGAGAGACAGACAGACATTCTGGCCTTGGCAAGGGCTTTTGAAACCTCAAAGCTCACCCCCAATGACACACTTCCAGCAAGACCACACTTCCTAATCCTTTCAAACAGTGCCACTCCACAGTGACCAAGCATTCAATCTAGGAGCCTATGAAGGCCATTCTTACTCACACTACCACGAAGCTCCACTGCTTCAGAATAGCCATTCTCACTGTGAAGAAATTCATTGAGATGTCAAGCTGGGGACTGGGCAAGTGCTTGAGTGGTTTCCTTAATGTAGCTGTATGATATTTTTATTTGTGAGTTAATTAGAATAAAGTGATTTTATTTAAAAATAAATTTGTTAGGCATCATGGCACATGCCTTTAATTCCAGCACTTGGGAGATGAGAGGCAAATCTCTGTCAGTTTGAGGCCAGCCTAGTCTACATAGTGAGCTCTAGGCCAGCCAGGGCTACATAGTGAGATCTTATCTCAAAATAAGTAAATACTTAAATTAAAAATTTATATTTATCATTTGAAAATTTTATACATGGATATAATGTATCTTGTTCATATATACCCCCCATACCCTTATTCCAACCCTCCCCAGGACTGCTCTAGCAAGTTGCTTTTATTATCAGGAGATATGTGTAAATTAACTTGCTTTCCTATATGTTAGGTAACACACTAGAAGTGGTTATAGAAGAAAGCAAACCTGTTGTGTGACCTGGAGCAAGTGAAATTAAACTTTCTATTTCATGCAAAATGTTAAAATCATGGCCAAAAGGAGCAAATCTCAAATTTATTTTATTTTATTGTAACCTAAAGCATGGGGTGAAGTACCCTTATTAAATCTTGAATTTTTTCATATGTAAGATGAGGAAGGCAGAAATAACTACCTGCATGGGTTTGCTGGGAAGATGCAATAAAATTACAGAGCTCCTGGTCCAGTATTACCTACCCTACTAAATGTTCAGTGAGTGGCAAGTGTAAGTAGCTAGTGGACAGGAGGTACGTCAGTGGACAACATGGTTGTATGACCCATTGGTTCTTTAGAGCTAATATGAAATGAGCAGTCTATTAAAGACACTCACCAATAATGCTCTCCTATGTAGCGAGTGTACTTCTCCACTGCAGCTCTTCATCATTAGGTCACATCTCATAGAGAATTAGCTCTGCTGTTCAGTAGAAAATGGTACAACATTTTCCAAAAATCCTTTTACTAATACAGGTTGGTAAAAATTCAGCAATTCATCTTCACTCGACTATTTGGGATGCTTTAGACACTGTACACACATAAACATGTTTTCAAACTGAATTTAGTTTGCTAGCCACACAGTATCATTGTAACATATATGTGCTGAAAGATAATGTTCTGTAATTAAAACATTTTGATAATTTAATCTGGTCCTCTGGATTCTTCTACTTAATTACTTGTCGTGATTGTTTTAGTCTACGGATATTTTGCCTTTCATTTTGAAGCTGTAGATGTTTGGGCAGAGAGTCTTCTTCCTATTACTTTAGGATCTGAATCTGGAGAAAAGG
Source organism: Peromyscus californicus insignis (assembly GCF_007827085.1). Taxonomy (NCBI): domain Eukaryota; kingdom Metazoa; phylum Chordata; class Mammalia; order Rodentia; family Cricetidae; genus Peromyscus; species Peromyscus californicus. The sequence goes on from NW_026294402.1 coordinate 58,107,928, forward strand.
CCTGAATTTGGAATCGAGTGTTTTGTGTTGCAAAATAACGATGTATGCAAAGGAGGCAAGTAGCATTGTTCAAGAAACCAATCAAGTGGTTTAAAAAAAAAAAAAAAAAAAAAAGGTCCAGGAGAGTGAGCGCCTTTTTTTTTTTTTTTTTTTTTTTTTTTTTTTTTTTTTTTTTTTTGTGGTTACTAAGTTTAATTCAACCATTATACCCAGTTCTGCCTCATAAAAATAACAAATGCTCCTATCAAAATTGCATTATGATGTAAGGACAGGTTTCTTGCTCTGACATAGCGAGTGAGCGCCTTTACTGTTGCCAGCAGCTCCAGGCTCAGGAGTGCTAATCACAGTCCACACTCGGAACTTCCCTGTGGCTTTAATGGTTTTGTGAAGAGGGCTTTGACCATGTGAATGATCCACTGCTGTGCTGAACAAAACAGAGACAGTTTTCTTTTAAAGTCCAGAGCAGATGAGAGCCATAAGGAGACAGAGGGTTTCATTTACTCTCAGGACATAATTGTGCCAGTGAACTAATGAGTCTCCTGGACCTTATGTTGCTCTGGCTTCGATGTAAGAGCAACTCTAATGGGCATGCAGCACTTCCTATCCGTCAAGTGTCTGGACAATAGGCCCCTCGTATGGATTAGAGAGATCTGGCAAGAAAAAGAGGTCATCACTGTACCTAGCACAGACAAGAAACCTGGCTAATTAATGTACTTCCTACAATGGCTAAACAAAAGCAGACACACAGAGAAATGTTAATTTTATTGCAGAAACTCTTAGCCTGTGGCTGAAACACATTTTTAAAACGATTGTAATTCCACAGGAAAAAAATATTTCTCATTTCCCAAGTGTATGTGTTTTTATAGATGTAAAGGTTGTTCTTTAAAACTGTATGTGATTTTGGTGTTGCACTTTGCCTGTTTTATCCTTCAATAAAGCTGGCAGATGTAGAAATGTTTTTAGACAATTATGAAGCAAATGCTAAGAGTTCATGGCAGCACTGCTTAACTTCAGCCATGTAGCAAAAGGTACAGTTGAATTCAGCTTGTAAAAATCCTACTGTTGTGTCCTGCAGAAAACTTGCAACAGGGATTTTCATTCAAGCTAGGGGCTCTAGTTACACTGTCTTAAAGCAAGAGCAGATACTGCCACCTAGACACATTCCAATGCTGTGGTTAACTTCATGTCGGCTTTTCTTACTCTGAAATCAAGAACAAATAATAGTGCTTGATATAATGGATGATAAAGAATTATTTAAAACTGATTTAATTTGGGGGGGGAGAAGACATTCATGTTTTGACAAAGATTTTTATTAACTAGGATTTTATTCGTTTTTTTCATTTTTAATTAAATTTTTTTATTCATTTTACATACCCATCACAGATTCCCCCTCTTCCCTCCTCTCATCCCTCCAGCCCCCCATCCCCCCATTCCCTCCTACAAGAAGGTATGGTCTCTCATGGGGAGTCAGCAGAGCCTAGTATATTCAGTAGAGGCAGGTCCAGGCCCCTCCCCCTGCCTCAAGGCTGTGCAAGGTATCCCACCATAGGTCTTGGGCTCCAGAAAGCCAGCTCATGCACCAGGGATGGATCTTGATCCTACTGCGAGGGGGGGGCCCTTAAGCAGATCAAGCTACACCACTGTCTCAATATGTGGAGGGCCAGGGCCAGTCCTATGGAGGGTCCACAGCTGTTGGACTAAATTTCATGAGTTCCCACTAGCTTGGTTTGGTTGTCACTGTAGGTTTCTCCATCATGATCTTGATGCCCCTTGCTCATAGAATACCTCTTCTCTCTCTTTGACTGGACTCCTGGAGCTTGGCCTGGTGCTTGGCTGTGGATCTCTGCATCTGCTTCCTAAATGCAGACGCTAAGTGACTCTTGTAACAGAAAACAAGAATGTCACAGTACTGAAATCATGAAGTAGATGTAGGAGTGAGCCAAAGGCTTCTTTCTGCTTTTCTTCTTTACTGAGGCCACTGTTTGATTACTTTGGGAGGAGGAAGGGATTACTTAACCATTCACAAGTGAAAACACCAGTAGGTTTGTTTAATGAGTAAAGTAACATCACATAATAAACAAGATTTTAAAGACTATTACATTACAATTTGTTCTGATTTACCTCTTGGCAAACAAAGGAAACTAACTTCTCCACTTTTATACTAATAGCAAAGGAAATATTGTCCTTTCTTTCGACAGGGATCCAGTCATAATGCGTCTTTGTATATCTCAACAGGCTCATACAGGTCTTCCTCCTTGTCTTTGGACTCTTTTTCTCCTTCAAAACTCATTTTATTTTCTTCTGTTACTCCTAAAATGTTTTCAATATCATCAATGGTACTCTGTGAATAACAGTAAAAAAAATATTTATTACTTTAAAGATTTCTTATAACATCTAGCCCTCAAGTATTTATTATCCCTTTTTGGAGTTAAGCATGGTTTAGATCAATTCTGCTCAAATTGTGTTCCACTCAATGGCACCCATCCACATATTACTGATTATTAGACTTGCTGATGTGAGTTTAAAAAAAAAATGAGCTAGAAGCCAGGTGATGGCGGCACATGCCTTTAATCCTAGTACTTGGGAAGCAGAGGCAGGTGGATCTCTGTGAGTTTAAGGCCAGCCTGGTCTACAGAGTGAGTTCCAGGACAGCCAGGGCTATACAGAGAAACCCTGTTTTGAAAAACAAAACAAACAAAAAAGAGATAGAACTCAAAATTTTTATATCCTAGAATTTTTATATACATTAAGTCTAACAATGAAAACATTAGGTTTATATTTTGCATATCTTCAGGTTTATTTTAATTTTATTTTTCTAGTCAACTTGGTGTATCAGAAAAAAAGCATTAATCCATGATAGGTCAGAAAAAAATGGAGAAGTAACAGTCTAAGACACTTTAAAAGGAGGGCTGGTAAGCTGAAAGACTATTTTCATTGTTTTCTGGGAACAAAACTGACACCTTGCTGTTTTCCTTTATGTGTATTAAGGAATTGTCTACATAGTATATGAGACATCTCTTTATAGTGTAGTAGGCAAACATACTGTGTAAGTTCATAGCATCTTTATCATCCCAGATTGGAACCTTGTGCCCATTAGCACTTGTTCTCCCTCTCTTCCCTTTTCCCCAGCCCCTGGCAACCACCATCCCATCTCCTGTCTATGGATTGGCTTGCTTTGCTCGCTCCATATAATGAAATCATACAGGACTTATCTTTCTTTTCTTTTTTTTTTGGGGGGGGGGGTTTTGAGACAGGGTTTCTCTGTGTAGCTTTGTGCCTTTGCTGGATCTCGCTCTGTAGACCAGGCTGGCCTCGAACTCACAAAGATCCGCCTGCCTCTGCCTCCCGAGTGCTGGGATTAAAGGCGTGCACCACCACCGCCCGGCTTTAACTGTTTTTTTTTTTTTTTTTTTTTTTTGCTTTGTTTTGTTTTGTTTTTCAAGACAGGGTTTCTCTGTGTAGTTTTGCGCCTTTCCTGGAACTCACTTTGTAGACCAGGCTGGCCTCGAACTCACAGAGATCCGCCTGCCTCTGCCTCCCGAGTGCTGGGATTAAAGGCGTGCACCACCACCGCCCGGCCCAGGACTTATCTTTCTATGACTGGTTTCTTTCACTTAGCACAATGTCTTCAACATTCATCCATGTCGTAATATATACACTGTCAACACATTTTACTTCTTTTATGGCTGAACAATATTCCACAGTATTCCATTATATGACTATTGTTCATATACTGTAATGGAATTCACTATTTTTCTCACTGACATACATTTGGGTTGTTTATACTTTTTAGTTATTATGAATCATGCTTCAATGAACCTTAATGTACAAATACATGTTTTTTTATTATTTGATATATGTATCTAAGAATAGAATTATTGGATCATATGGTAACTTTTATATTTAATTTATTAAGGAATTACCAAACTCTTTTACAACATTATGTGAAGGTTCCAGTTCCCATTTTCCCCAAATCTTTGCAAATGTTTGTTATTTCTTTAATTTTTGATCATAGCCACTTTAGCTAGGTATGGTCTTGATTTGTATTTCATTAATGTCTTGTGATGTTTATTCATACATTGGTCATTTGTATATCTACTTTGAAGACATATCTATTCAAATTCTTTGCTTGCATTTTAACTGGGTTTTTTGCATTTCTATTATTGTGTTAGAAGAGTATTTTTATATACCCTGATATTATAGGCTTCTCAAATATATACTTTGCAAATCTTTTACCATATTCTATGTTTTATTTGATAAAATCCAAATAATTTATTTTTACTTTGATCACATTTGCTTTTGTCATCACAGCTAATAAATCATGGCTGATCCAAAGTCATGAAGACTTATACCTGTGTTTCCTCCTATGTACCAGGTAGTTTTACTTCTTCTATTTCAGCTGTTGATCCATCTTAAGAACTTTTTGGAAAGGGTACCTTGGAGAATTCCAACCTTATTATTTATAGGTTTTGTTTGTTCCAACACTTTATATTAAAAAGACTATTTTTTCTTCCACTGAATTGTTTTAGTACCGTTTTAGAAATTAATTGATCATAAAGTATGGGTTTATTTCTGTTATCCCCATCTCATCCTATTATATATACATATATATGTAGTTTATTTAGCTCACAACTTTGGAGACTGCAAGTCCAGGATTGGTACCACTATCAATACAGCCTTTGACCCCTTAGCTACATCACATCAAAGCAGACGGCACTGTAGTAGGAACTCTACTTAGCTGGAAGAGATCTCACGGTGAGTCAGGAAGCCCAGAAAGTGGGGAGAGGCCAGTCTTGCTCTCCTGCAAGGACTAAACAGTATTCTATGAGAATTGCATCAGTCTCTTCCAAACGGGATTTCTCCACTAGCTCCATCTCTTAAAAGTTTTACCACATCTCATATCATATCACTGGGAAACTGGAGGTCAAGCTTCCACCACAGGAACCACTGGGAAACACATTCAAACTGTATCCAAATCAGTGTAGATCTCTTGGTAACTGTGATTACTTATGCAGCAGTGAGCCTTGTGTGAAGAGACACATTCTTGGGCCTCATTATCCCAAACCAAAGATTCTGATTTTGTTAATTTGGGTAGAGCCCAGGAATCTGTTCTTAGGGACTCTGGTAATGAAACACAAGTTACTTTTCAAAATTACTAACTCTGAAGTTCAAGTTGACTGTGACTATTACTTGATTTCTTAAAAAAAGAGATACTATTGATCAGCAGCTAGAAAGGGTGGGCTTGTCTTTGAACTATAGGATTGCAGCACAAAAAGTTCAGAAGCACCAGTTTATTCTAATTTGTTCATTTTAGATAATTTTTACTTTATTTTTGTCAAATTTTCTCGGTCATGATGTGCAAAAACCAATGGTCAGTCTCTTAGGTCTTAAATCACTTTAAAGAATGAAGCATTGTTATTAAAGGGGTTAAACCCTAGCTTGAGTGAAAAAAAAGAGATTAGTGTTTCATATGTAGCTTGCGATTTCTATTTAAGAGAAAAATGACATGTGGTGTCCATTTGAATCCTTAGAGTTATGTGATCCACTAAAATACTGCTAAGGCCTAGGCTGGGAGTCAGATTAAAAACTTGCTCATCAGGACCACACCATCAGCTCTTTTTAGCAGTTGTCTTCTGCATTCTAGAACTTGGAGACTTTGGATCTTTAGAGGCCATATGGAGGTTTAAAGAGGCTAGTGGTGAAGGTCCACCTCCCTTTGTAGAAATGGAGTGGGTGGATGGCCCACATAGGTGCTTGGATTTTTCTTCCCCTTCTCTTTAACTAGCACTGTTCTTCTTGAGTTTGAGGGCTGTCTGGCTCTAGAAACTAGGCTCCCCAGGAATCACTCTAGCCAGACATGCATTATGTGAAGTGCAGAGAGGTACACCATAAATTAGTTACAGTCTTGATTTGGGTTCCATTGTGACGTTTCAGCTTCACCTCCAACATCAGAGAGTTCTGTTGTCTTATGAGCCTGGCTTTCAAAATGGCAGCGAGTTAAAGCAAGTCTACTATATTTCAAAGAAAAAGTTTCAAACTATTAAATTTAACTAACGGGTTCAATGGGAACCTTACAAAATTGACCCTGCTCATTGTAAAATGTGTACGGTTTACAAGAAAAAAAAAAAGATGGTTTAGCACTTGTTTACAATACAGCATGAGGTATTTTCAGCCCTTGTATAGAAATTAACCAGGATCGTTAGTTAATTAACACCTCACCTTAAAATTGGTCTCGCCTTGCATATTAGGTGCTGATATTTCTTGATGGATGATGAAGAGATTGCGAGCAAAGGTCATGAGGACCCCCTGGAGATCCACACCGATTGTTCTGTTAATGATATCCAAACAAATGAGTTTACCAGCGATTCTCCTCACATGCTTAAAAACAATCGCCCTCTCATTTGTACCGCTGGTGATGGAATTTAATGAGTATTTTCAATCTCACAAGGTGGCAATCTTCAGGGAGATATGAAAGATGAGACTCCATTTTAACTTGTCAACAGAAAGTATTTGTGTAATAAATATTTTTTATTAATCAACTTAGCAGAATATAGCAATAGGTTCAGACATTTCTAGTAAAAGGTTTCTACTAAGCTAGGACAGGAGAGCTGATTTGACAAAGAATCATTGCTAAGTGTCATTTGTGTCTAACAATTTTCTTATCTATACAGACATTTGCATCTCTGGCTTCCAGAGGCTTGTCTGAGTTTTCTTTTCTACTTCGTGTTAACAAGTAATTTCTGCTGCTTATGAGTAACTCATGTTCAAAGACACATGTCTCCATTCATGAACAGCTACTGTTATTCTATACCATTTATACCATGGCCAGAGAACATGTCAAATGAGTAGATTATTGTTTAACATGAGAAAATCCTGAGAATTTTCTATTTTTTAAGACCATATCAAGGGAAAAAACAAAAAAGGTTAGGTGTGTGTGTATTGGTGTTATTATTATTTTAGATAGGGTCACATTATGTAGTCCTGGCTGGACTAGAACTCACAGAGATCTGCCTGCCGTGTGCTGGGATTAATGGCATGTGCCACTATGTCTAGCATGAGTGGATTAATTTTTAATAAGTAATACTCTTAAGGGATCTAACACTTAAGTGAAGGAAGAGGCCCCTTAAGTCAGCCACAGGAATGAAGGCAAAACTGGGGCTGCTTCCACAGCCCCTCCTGAGAACAAGCCCTGAAATCAGAGCTTCCTGCTTCCTAAACGTGGAGGGCAGGTTTTTTGGGTGTGTGTGTGTGTGTGTGTGTGTGTGTGTGTGTGTGTGTGTGTGTGTGTGTGTGTGTGTCTTGCCATTGGCTAACTTGTGGAAGCTACTTAACTCCGAGTTTTCATTTCCTTTTCTACAGTGACTGACTTGGACCAAATCAGTGACTCTGAGCTTTTTGAGTTATAGTCCCCAAACCCAAGGAAAAGCCTACCCCTTCTATGGAAAACAATTCATAGCTCTTCATTTAAAAAAATAAATAAGCTGCTGATGGTGGCGCACGCCTTTAATCCCAGCACTTGGAAGGATCATGCTGGCCTGCTCATGATACATAGTGAGTTCTAGGACAGTCAGGGCTACCATAAGCAAACACAAAAGAAAATAAGTAATAGTCAAAAATCAACTCCAGACTGAGTAATTTTGAAAAGTAATTTGTGTTTAATTACCAGAGTTAAGTGTTAGACACTAAGTTCTTAGGGCAACAGATTCCTGGTGTCTAAGAAGATTAACAATGTCAAATCTGGGTTTGGACATCTAAGAATGTCTGTTTTCACTAAGCTCCTTGGCATTTTTCATGTACATATTAAAAATAGAGATCCACTTAAAAATTTTGTAGGCATATGTGTGCATGTGTAGATGTATGTGTGCACAAATGGTTTAATGCCTTCTCTACTAATTCATTTTAAGAATTTTCTTCATATTTCCCTTCCTTGGAATTTCTCCAATTATATATTCCAGAAATATCCCAGAATAAACGGAGTTGTGGTGAGGTTTTCCCAGAAAAGTCAGACCACAGATGTCTGGTCTGAGGGTCATCCACTCTTGAACTGTCTCCCATTTTTCCTAAAGGGGTGATTGACTGGTACTCCATACCTGGCATGACATGATTTCAGTAAAGCTGAACATGCCGAGCCATCTCCTGAAAATCTTTTATTAAAGTACTAGAGAAAATTAAAGAGCATCTTTCTCTTTCTGTGTAAATTGTATAAAATGAGACCATCTCCTGGACACTGCTTCTGAAATAACCTTTTCTCAACTGTCCATGTTCACAGCTTAGTACAATTCCTTTTGTGTAGCTGTTATTCTACCCTCCATTCAGCTAGATACAAGTGAGAATTGTAAGGACATCTGGAATCTTCTCTAATATTCAGAAAAAGTAAATCAAAAATTCTGTAAAAGAGTAAAAGGAAATTCTGTACAAACATAAACAGTGATGTCCCCTAGTTCACAAAAGTCCCATAATCATTACATAGCTAGGTTTCCTCAGTAAACCTGCCACTTACTGTAACTTTAGTGAATACAAGTCTAGGGTGAGGATTACTGGATAGATGACCTGCTTTGGGACCCAAACAAGTCACATATCTTTTCTAAGCCTGTTTCCCATCTATAATAAGAGTGTTGCTTAGTCACCAGGGCCCTTCCCTGCTCTGACATTTTCTAGCTCGTGATTGTAGTAAGGGATAGAAAATGAAGGGGCATACAACATAGTGGAGAAGGCAGTAGAATCTGAAGTCCATTTCAGTGGTGGTCTTTCTGTAGAATGTCTGAGTAGCAATGACTTCCTAGGAAGTACACTGATAGGACTATTTCTGCTGCTGAAGCTGGGATGCAGGTAAAGGTGTAGGGACAGCTAGGTGAGTTCCACTTGGCTACCAGTCTGATGATTTTTTCTGTGGGCCTCAGTATCAAATCTACCTTTCTGATAGCTTGATGACGGGGAACTTGGTCATCAAAGTCCCTTATAGCTCTTAAATTCTGTAGTGATTTTCCTCTTGCCTGGTACTTCTAAGCCTAGGGACCCACCTGCATAAATCTTCCTGTGGCCCACATGCCAGTAGCTTTTCCTATCCCCTATTAATACTTCCCCATGTCATTCTGTCAGTTTTGGGACACAAATCCTGCTCCTGACACTGGGTGCCACTTGCTGACAAACTGTCTTCATGCCAGCCCCCTACTGATCTGCATCTCCCAAAGTGGCCTCATTTTTAAGATCTTACGGTCATGTTCCCCCTTTATGACTTTCAGATTGTCTGTCTACTCTTTGTGGTTTTTGCTAATGGTGAGAGCTTGTTGCCTCAGATGACCTATTCACCTGAATCCTAGATCTGGATTTGGCTCCCCTACCTGGCTCTCCCACCATATCCCATGTGCATGAGGGTTTGTCTAGTTGCAGCCCTAGGGCAGCTTGTCCTTAGTAGTTCACCTTTTATGCCAGCTGGTGGACAGTAAGAGTTCATATTTCTAGTTCTTGTAATAAACAAATGCATTTGCCTGAGTTCCTGAGCTTAAAAATGTACTTGGAGCTTGCATCTTTCCCATCTAATTAGACTCCTACTCTAGAAAATACTTATTTTTATTAGCTTGCTAACATCAAATCCAATTGACTGCTTTGTTTACCTAGTCATGGTAGTTGCCTTGTTGTTTTTGACCTGCTGCTGACCTAGCATCACAGTGGCACATCTGTGGAGTGTAGACATATAGGTTAGGGGCTCACAGCAAGGAAGGAGCTAAGAGATAGGATATCACTGGGAAGCAGAAGGCAGCTCCTTTCTTACTTCTTGTTATTGTGGATGTAAATACCTGGACAGATGAAATGGACACGTTTGTGTAGATGTTACAGATAGAGGCCTCATTTCTGGCATCACAGCACTAGATTAAACTGTAGCCACATTCTAGCTCCAAAGGAGAAGAAACAGCACTTCCATGACTGTAAAAACATTGGTGGGGGTGAGTGGCTCTGTCATCAGGACTCTGCTCAACATTCACATTCCCTGAGAAGACCGCGTCTGAACCCAAACTGGCTCCAACCCTACTTTGGAAGAACATCTGCCCAGGTCACCAGAGCATTTTTCTAAGCATTCCATAATGACAACTAGCTTTTCACAATTGGGTCATCTGAGCTGGCTCCCTATCAATAATATTTGAGCCTTGTATGTGTATGAGTTTATGTTAAGCATAGACTCCTACCTGATAATTAGGATAACTATATATAGGAACCTGACACCAACATCTACAGGCATTTTGTGAAGTACTAGAGAATCCAAATAAAACAAGATAAATCAGCATGCTGATTAAAACTCAAGAGAAGCATCAATCTTGTTGGTGTTATAGACAATTTTTTTAGCTTATTACATATCATAGACATACTTCATACTTACAACATGCCCAATTTGTATCTCTTCAGAGGTTCATATAATATAAAAACAGTTCCTTGTCTGTCCTATAAGGTTTCAGTGAGAAGAAAACAAACAGCATATTTTTACAGGAAGCAAAGACAATATAGTTTACCATGGACATTAAGACTGACCAGAATTGAAATCTAGAGCTACCTTCAAGTACCATTAAAGGGGGTTGCCTCCAGAAAAGGGAGGCAGTATGCTCTAGGGTGGTGATTTTATTTAGTATATTCCTTACAACACCTACATCAGAATCATCTATTACACCTGTTAAGATGAGCTTCCGGGCATCAGCGAAACTTAGAATCCTTGGACTTTGCCTTTTAGGGCCTTCTTGGGTGATAATCAAAAATTGAGAACCACTGTTATAAGAGCAATCCATAAAAAAGAAAAAGGTGTGTGTGTGTGTGTGTGTGTGTGTGTGTGTGTGTGTTTGAAAAGGAATTTGAGGGTGAAGGAGATAGCTCAAGTGGTTAAATGCCTACCTTACATTCCTGAGGACCAGAGCTTGACACCAAGAACTGACACATTATAAAAGCTGGTTGAAGGGGCACACATGACCCAGCACCTAGCACTGGGAGATGGAGACAAGTTGACCCCTGGGGTTTTCTGGCCGGCCAGCCTGGCTTAATTGGTGAGTTCCAGTTTAGTCAGAGACTGGGGAATAATAGGCAAGGTTGTCCCTCTGGCCTCCACACCATATACCCACACATGTACATGTACCTGCATGCACATACATGAAAATGAACATGTGCATACATATAGACACAGAAAAGAATTTGAGTTTCAGTGGGAAATCACATGTAGTATAGCACACCCTAGTACTTTTTGACATAGATTTTGTAAGACATTTTATAGCCTGCAAGTGATGGCTTGAAATACTGTCTTTGCTGATTTGAAAAAGAATGGTCCCCTTAGGCTCACATGTTTGAATGCTTGGTTCCCAGTTGGTGGGACTATTTTGGGAAGGCTTAGGAGGTGTGGCCTTGTTGGAGGAGGTATGTTACTGGGGATGGGATTTGAGGTTTTAAAAGCCCACATCAGGCCAATACACACTCCCTCCTTCCCTCTCTTCCTCCTCTATCCCCCCTCTCTCTCTGTCTCTCTCTCTGTCTGTCTCTGTCTCTGTCTCTCTCTCTCTCTCTGCCTCCTGCTTGTGGATCAGACATAAGCTCTCAGCTACTGCTTCCAGCACCATGTCTGCCCACTGCCATGCTCCCCACCACAGTGGTTATGAACTCACCCTCTCAAACTGTAAGCAAGCACCTAATTAAATGCTTTTTTCTGTAAGTGTTGCCTTGGTCATGGGATCTCTTCACAGCAAAAGAACAGTAACTAAGACAGAAGTTGGTACCAGGGAGTGGTGTATTGCTGTGACAGGCCTGATCACGTGGGTTGTTGGAAGAATGTGGACTTTGGGATTTAGGATTAGGAAAATGGTTGAATGCTATAAATAGGGATTAACAGCTATCTTAATAAGAACTTGGAAGACAGTAGTGGTGAGAGTAATGTGAACTGTGGAGGCCCAGCTTAAGAGGTTTCAGGAGGGAACAATGTTAGCAACTGGGCTAGAGACCATTCTCTTGATGTTTTGGTAAAGAACATGGCTTTTTTTTTTCCTGCCCCGTCCAAAAAGAAATCTGCTGGAGGCTAAATTGAAGTGTTTTGGAGTAATACCATTGGCAGAGGAGATTTCAAGACATTTTAATATTGACTGTGTCATGTGGTTATTAGTGATTACTCTTATGCAGATCTACAACTAAAAATGCAAGCAGGGAAAAAGAAATACAAACTGTACAGTTTAAGGAGAGAAAGAACATTAGGAAATTCAATGTTAGAACCTTGGTTTGTCCTGGAAGAGATGAGAAGGAATGGAATAAAGGGAATGGTGCCCTCAGGGCAAGACCCTACTCAGCTAAGCTTCCAATTTATAAAACAGAAATGCCTAAGGAATCTTCTCCTAAGCAAAAGAAAGCTTATGCAACAAAGGAAAGCATTCACAGATCAACAGTAACTAAGACACATTTAGTTTAAATTAAAGTTTAGTTTTTAAAGACTTCAACATTCAGAAGTTTAGTGCAGAATTTGAGAAATGGATGGCTCAGTGGTTAAGAGTGTACACTGCTTTTGCAAAAAACCTTAGATCTGTTACCAGCACTTACTTTAGGTAGCTCACAACTGACTATAACTCCAGTTCCAGGGAATCCAAGGGCCGTCCTTTGGCCTGTGAGGGCACCTGCACCGGGAATATACCCCCCCACACACACACACAAGAACAAACCCACACACAGACACACAGACACAAAATCACTGCACTTACAGGAACATGCTCAAACATACATATACATAATTAGAAGTAAATATAAGGACCAATCTGAGTTCTTGTCCTCTCAGCCTTCTTTTCTAGCCTATCTCCATTCCTTTCTGTCATCCACCAGCCTGTCACAGAAGCACTCTCTACCAAGGACTCCACAGCCACCACAGTTTTCTAGGATCCAGAGATGGCAGCAACAACCAAAAATGGAACATCCACCCAACAAGACCAGATATTGGCATCAAGAAACATCTTAAACATCATAAGTCCAGATGCGAAGATCCCAGTGTAAAACCACAAACACGAACAGCCAAGACAATATGCCTCCTCCAGAAGTCTTTAACCCTATTACAGTAGACCTGAGAAATGCAGTATTGCTGAAGCACAAGACAAGGACTTCAAGATAGCAATTATGAATATATTCAAGGACCTTAAAGAGAATGTGAATAAATCCCTTAATGAAGTCTGTGAAAACACAAACAGTTGAGTGAAATAATGAAAGTAAAATAGAGAAATAGAGTCATTAAAGAAAACCCAAGCTGAAATAAAACTAGAAATGAAAATTGTAGGATGTCAAACAAAAACCCTTAGAGGTAAGCCTCACCAACAGATTACAAAACATAGAAGAAAGAATCCAAGGTGTTAGAAGCAAGGTAAAAGAAATGGATAGCTCTGCCAAAAAAATGTTAAACCCAAAAAATAATCCAGGCACAAAACATCCAGGAAATCAGGGACACTATGAAAGGACCAAATCTATGAATAATAAGGATAGAGGAAGGAGAAGAAACTCAGTTCAAAGGCATGGAAAATATTTTTAACAGTGTCATAGAAAATTTCCCTAGTCTAAAGGAGTTACCTATCAAGGTAAAAGAAGTATACAGAACACCAAAATGACAGGACCAGAAAAGAAATTCCCCACAACACATAATTATCAAAACACTAAATGTACAGAACAAAGAAAGAATATTAAAAGCTTCAAGGAAAAAAGACCAAGTAGCGTATAAAGGCAGGCCCATTAGATAACATCTGACTTCTCAATGGAGACTCTGACAACCAGAAGGCCTGTACAGACATTCTACAAACGATAAGAGACCACAGATGCTAGCCAACACTACTATTCCCTGCAAAACTATCAATCACAATCAAGGAAGAAAGAAAAGTATTCCATGATTAAAACGCATTTTAGCAGTTTTTAATCTACCAATCCAGCTCTACAGAAGGCACTAGAAGGAAACCTTCAGTTTGAAGAGGTTAACCACACCCAAGAAGACACAAGGAATAAATATAATCCCAGAACAGTAATTCAGAAGTAGCGGGGGGGGGGGGGGGGGGGGGGGGGGGGGGGGGGGGCATGCGGGGAAGGATGATAAAATAACAGGAATGACTAAAACTGCTCACTGAGAACTCTCAATATCAGTGGTCTCAGTTACCCTAATAAAAGGACACAGAGTAACAGATTGGATTAGAAAAAAGGATCTTTGTGTTTCATTCAGGAAATATACCTCACCATCAAGAAATAGACCCAAGAAGCAGGCAGCTGTAACCATTTTAATATCTGACAAAATAGGCTTCAAACCAAAACTAATCAGAAAAGATTGGAAATGATATTATATACTCATCAATGATACATACTCATCAAAGGAAAAGTCCACCCAGAATGTTTTGTAATTCTAAACATTTATGCACCAAACACAAGGACACCCAAGTTCATAAAAGAAACACTACTACCGCTGAAACCACATATTAACCCTCACACAGTGATAGTGGGTGACTTCAATAACTCACTCCAGCCAATAGACAGGTCATTCAGGCAAAAACTAAACAGAGAAATGCTGGAGCTCAATAACATCATAAATCAAATAGGCCTAGCAAACATATTCAGATATTTTTACCCAAGCACAAAAAATATACTTTTTTAGCTGCTCCTGGAGCTTTCTCCTAAATTGACCATATCCTTGGGCTATTTATTGATTTTTAACCTCCTTTTCTGGGAATTAAATCCACAGGCAACAGAGCTTTTCTTCCATAGTTTAAAGTATGATTTAATCGTTGTGCGCCGTCCATAGGTCCTATTGAAAAGCCATCAGTCCCATTGGACCAGTGATCAGACAGTTGATGGGCTATTGTGTTTTTATCTACTTTTAAGATTTTATCTTTCTTTTAATCTTCAAAACTATACGAAGTTTCAAGGTGTGGTTATCTTTAAATATACCTTGCCTATCATTTGTAGTATTTGTGGAATGTGTAATTCTATATAATTCACCACTTTTGGAAAGTTCTTGTCAGTATTTATTTCAAGTTTCCTCATCTCTTGAGACACTAGTTATATGCATGTTACTTTTTATGTTTTGTTTTGTTTCATTTTCCACATCTCTCCAGTCTGTTTCTGTGTTGTCATTATTTTCCTTCTCTGTAATTTTGAATATTTCCCACGACCTGTTCTCTAGTTCAGTAATCATTTTGACTGTGTTGTTTTTCCTATTACATTACTGTAGAAAATTACTAGGGTCAACTTTTGTGACAGTTTTTAGTTCTGTAATTTTTACTTGACTTCTAAAAAGCAGATTCAGGGCTTCTGTGAAATTACCTTGTTAGTCTAAAAACATATCCTCTTATTTTCTTGAATATTAATCATAGTTATTTTAGAGTTTCAGTCTGATAACTTAAATATTGGATCTCTTGTGGACACTTTGTTTTTCTATTTGCTTTCAATTCTTTAGTCCTGTCCTTTTAGTACATCTTATGATTTTTACTAGATTCTGGTAACTTAAAAAACTGCAAAGGCTCTGTATCAGCAGTTCTCAATCTGTGGGTCATGGTGACCCCTGTGGCAAACCTCTATCTCCAAAAATATTTACATTATGATTCATAACGGTATCAAAATTGAAGTTATGGAGTAGCAATGAAAGTAACTTTGTGGTTGCGGGGGCAGTCACCACAACATGAGGTATTATAGGGTCGCAGCACTAGGAAGGTTGATCACCACTGCCCTAGATGGTGTTATTGTTCAGCATGATAGATTCTAGTTTGTTTTTGTCAGAGAATTGGCAGTTCATCCACATATACCAGGGGCAGAGTTTAGAATGCAGTTTCTCCATCCTCCTTGTGTTTGGTCTTTTACCGTAGGCAAATGCCCTTCCTCTCATGCTCTTTTTGAAGTTCCCACTGAAAGCTTGGGGTGTTTATTAGGATCCTTCCAGTTTAGCAGCTTGGGAACTTTAATCCCCAGTATCACGTGGTTTTTGAAGTCCTTGCCAGGTTTTTAGCCTTCCAGCTACTCATTGTATTAGGTTTCTGGAGTCTTGAGCTATTCTTCCACAAGGTAGCATCTTCCCATGATTTAAATGGCACCTGAACACAGGGTGTTAGCTTCTTCTTTGTGGTTATATTTGCATTAGGAGTTTAGACTCTGAAGTACTAAACTCTTTGGCTATTCTGAAGTTACCTTTTCTCTCCTTAGACCAATAAGATTGTTATTTCCGTTTGGATTTACTGTTTTCAAAGCAAAGCAAGACAAAACAACAAACCTAAAACAAACAAACAAACAAACAAACAAAAAACAAGGATAAATTTGACAGTCCTATTCTTAAGGACCATAGTTCTTCATGTATTGATTGATTGGTTGCTTCAACTGCAACTGTTTTCAAAAAGTTGTTCTATATGTATTTGTCCAAGTTTTACAATTAATTTTTGATGATTAAGTTGACTACAAAATTATAGATAGAATGAAATCTCTAGGCATGGCAGTACATTTGTAATTATCTCTCTAGGACAGTTAACCAGGAATTTTTTTTCAGCTTTCATCCAAAGGCTTACTCAAAGTTGTTTGTCTTTACTATTCATAAAGTAAGTATTTGGTTTCACTTGTGAGAGATGTGAGGGCAGTGCATCAGAGTGACTTCAGTGTAGACAGTTCCACTCTAGTTCCATGGCCTAGTCTTACTCCCTGGAAAGTACTCTCCCAAGTGTTGCTTCCTGGCCACCAGATTCCTTGTTTCTGTTTTACTCAGCCCTGTTTCCCTAGGCTGGTAACTTAAATTAACTTTTGAAATTTGTTTTTATCTTAGTCTTTCTTTTAAAATAATTAAGAATTTGCTCTTGTATACTTTCAGACTAGTTACTGGAAAGCACATAAAAACAAGATTTTGCTATGCAGACTTGCAAAGCAGTTCATTATTAAGCCCCAGCTTTCTCATCTACAAAGTCAAAGCAATAATGTTTACTTTTAAAGTTATGGCAAGGATGAAACAAAATATCTGAACATATTTTACACAGTACACAATGCTTTAGAATAATGTCACACGTGATTATGGATGACCCATGTGTCTCCAGATCTAGGTCTGGTTCTCTTGATATGGAAAGATACATGCTAAAAAGGAGAAAATAATTATCTGTTCAACTTTCACCACTCAAACCCTGGGGGTAAAGGCCACCACTATAATTACTTCTATTTGGAAGGGAAAAGAATGATATAAATGGAAGATAATCTGTAGGGGTTCTGAACTTCCACAGTGTGTGTGGGAAATATTCTTTAGCAGGGAGTTTCCATGAACTTAAGGGGACTCTTGTAAATGCTGGGTTTTTTTTTTTTTTTTTGTGGTCCTTGGTTCTGCCTTCTGATTATTCTTTTCATAATAGTCCTTGGCCATATCTGAAGTGGACATTAGAGATTATGCCTTCCTTAGACCTTCAAAGACTTTGTACCACTTACTACCTATTGAGAGCTGGGACCCAAAGGTTGTTTTAAATCTTAAACAGGTAGATCCTCCTTCAGTGCAGATTAATGTTTCTTTTAACTGTTGAAGTCCTCAAAATGTTTTTACTACAGGCTAGGGAGATTGCTCAATTTGTAAAGAATTGCCTCACAACTATGAAGACCTGAGTTCGGGTTCTCAGGGCCCAATTAAAAAGCTGGGTGTGTGCCTGTAATCCAAGCACTGGGAAATGAGAGGCAGAGATAAGAGGATCCCTAGAAGCTCACAGGCAGGTAGTTAGCCTGGAGTATGTGGCAAAGTCCCAGGCTAACAAGGGACTCTGTCTCAAACAAAAAAAGTAGAAGATACCTGAGCACTGACTCCACAAGTGGGCCATGTCCACGTGCACTGGCACTCACTGGTGCACACACACACAAACCTAAAACACACATGCAACTTTAATTCCAGTTGGCTACAATAACTGCATCTGTAGTTCTTCCTACGAGGTTTTCTTTATTTCTCTGTTTTCTTGTTTCTGGGCCCCTCATTCTCTTAACTGTAGGTGTCGTAAGCCTGTCAGGCTTCAGTAGGAGAGCAATAAGCCTTTGTCTGGTTTTCTTGAGCTAATCTTTCTATATTAAAACATTTGCTAGGTGCTGTGATCCTTACTCTGAGATCCATTCAGAGGTTTTAGTAGTTGGTTGTACTTGTAACTTTAATTTGATCCTTATTACAAGGCTGAGTTTTACTTTTTTGTGTGTGCAAAAGCCTTTCAGTATTGTGTGTGTGCACACAAGCACATGTGCCATTGTGCATGTGTGGAGGTTCAAGGACAACTCTGTGGTATTGGTTGTCTCCTTCCACATTCACATGGGTTCAGGGGATCAAACTCAGGTTATCAGGCATGTGCAGCATGCACCTGTGGAGCCAGCTTGCCAGCTTCTTTCAGTCTATTTTTATATTTCCTTTTTGAAGTTTAAAACTCAGCTTAGTTTTTCCAGTTTTCCCAAGTTCCTACTTTCTAGAATCTGTTTATTTTCATTTTTGCTATATATTGCCTGATACATTTAGCGGTTCACAGACTCTGTATTCTTTGACAAAGCAGTCAACAATGGTCAACATACAAAAAAAAAAAAAAAGCATTGTATTTTCTAACTGCTTTGCTGTGGCCATATTAGGTCTTCTAAGTTGTTATAGGTGCCAATTTTGCTAAATATTTTATCACTTCACAATATGATTGTTGAGATGGCCTATTCCCATGAACAGCTTCCATGTCACCCACTACCTATCACCAAGTCAGTATCAAACTTGTAGGTTTTGTTTGGGAACACATTTGTTTTGATACTAATTTTTGTGCCAACCAGGTAAGCTAGCTATGCTACCATATTTGAAAAACAGTTGCTAGTTGTTTATAACAACAGAAGCTGTAGTTCTTGCTAATGTTCTTATTCCATATGGATAGCATGTGTCTCCAGTCACTGTTGATACCCCCAGACACCAGACTGTTGCAGTGAGCTATTGGAATGAGCTCCCATGTTTTTCTAAGGTAAGAAAGAGGGTATGGCAACTCAGATGTTCTGCATAGATAGGACATATCTCATTTCTGTTCATATCTCATTGGCCAAAACAATTTACATGGTCATGCCCAACTTTGGGGGAGCCCTGAGGAAGTGTAGTTCTGTTAAGTGCCTGGAAAGGGGAGAAACAGAGTATTTGTAAACAATGCTAATATTTCCCACCATGGCAATATATAGGCCCCAAAAAATGATTGTTGTTGGTTGTGGGGCTATTTAAGACTGTGGCACACTGCCTGTGTATGAGTGATGCCAGCCCCCTTCACACTGTTGCAGAGAGTAAACATGATGCCTTTCTTCATATGGCTTGCATTACAACTTTATTTCATTAAGAAACCAGTGGGGGCATTCAGCAGCATTACAGAAATACAGGAATGAGACCCACCAAGTTACTTACAAACTCAGCAATGCATCTCTCTAACATTCATCAAGAAAAAATAAGCTCCTAGGGTAATCTGACACTCCCCACACTCAAGTTTGAAAAAAACCCACTGAAAGGCTGTGATAATAAAGGGAATAAAACCAAATTGAATGAAGACATTGGAAGATTCTTCCTTTGGTAGCATCAACAATAATATATTGTTATTTTGCTTGATTTCCTGGTAAAAGCATCTACTTTAAATTCAACCCAAAGTAAAGTCAGGTAGCAGAGGTTTACACTTGGATTAGGTAAATGGTTTCCTTTTCATTCTTAGTATAACTGAAAGAGAGAATGAAATCTTAGGGAAGTCCATCTTAAATGTACTCCCCGCTTCTGTAAGGTAGAGGTGGTCATAGGGGCTGTGCATGGAAGGTGCTGCTTCTTCAGCTGAGTGAGAGGTACTGAGACACAATACTCTTTTCAAATGGATCTCAGAACTCTTTCATTAGGCTGCCAATCATATTTTAGTTAAAGTGAAACAGTTCTTAAGAGGAAAAAAGGCACACATGGGAGAAAGCCATGTACAGTTATGGGTTCAAATACCAGCTCCATAACATTCTTGGTAATACTCATTCATGGGAAAATGCTCACTGTGATGGAGAGAACACCTCCTTCCAGCTTGGGCATGAAGAATAAATGTGACGGTGAAGTGCGAGTGCTCAGCCCAGTGGCCAGCAAACAGAAAGTGCTCTAAAATGCTGGCCCATCATCTCCTTCCCTGAGAGGAGTCCATCAGACAGGAAGGAGAGCAGGAGGATGAAGAATGCCTGCAATCCCAGGAATTGAGCAGTTGACATGGGAAGGTTGCCAGGAATTAAAAACCAGCCCAAGCTTCAGAGTAGGATCTTGTCTCGGCAAACCAAAAGAAGATGATGCAGGAAAAGAGGGAGAAAGGGGGAGGGGGAAGAAGAAAAAGGGAAGGGGAGGAAAAGAAGAGGAGTGGTGGTGTGAAGTTCTCACTAGGGATAGATTTGTAAATCAGTTTTTACAGTCAAGACATATGAGAGCCCATCTCAGGAAAAGTCAGGCAATGGTTATCACTTCAGCCTCTCTCTCTGTCTCTCTGTCTCTCTCTCTCTCACACACACACACTGTGCATATTGCCCCTAATCCATATGTGTGTGTGTATGATTTATGTGATATATATCTATGTATATTATATATATATATAAATATATGTTTATTTATATGTATTTGTTTGCTTTGCTTCTGGTTAGCCTCTCTGTTTTCTTCAAATGGGTTCTTCTAATATCTGGGTTTTATCTCGCCTTTGCTTCTGATTCTGTTTTTCTTCTTTGTGTTGTTCCATTACTCTGTTGCCCCTAATCTGTATTTTTCTTTATCTTTGTATCTTTCATCTTTCATCTTTGGTAAGCTATTGAACATGAGTAAACCTGCAGGTGTGCCTGTGGAACTGTGATGGCTGTCTGTGATGCCTCTCTATCCATTCTTCCTGTAGCTTTCCATAGCAAGGCCCCTGACCCTCACTGATCTGCTTCCTCTGCACCTTGTGCTTGCCCCCTAGACCACGACAATCCTCTTATTACCATACTGCTCTTAGTTGCAGTATCGTAGCCAATGAGGGTTATCCTAGGCACAATTACTGCTAACTAAAAACTTTCCCCAATACCTGCTGTGATGACTTGTAATACACTCAGCATTGGCAATTTTTGACAGTCTCTACAGAGACTAAATTGAAAAAAAAAGAAAGAAGAAAAATAAGTGTATCTAATCACTCAAGAAACAAAGATGTAAATAACTCCTTGAGTTCTGGGCTTTACTTTTCTCAAAAGTGTTATAACTCCAGTCAAGAGCAAAGCCTTGAGCTCAAGAATAAATACATTTCAGGTAGTAGAATGTGATAAAATGTTTTGTTTGGGCTTCTTTGAGACTTTCCCTGCCAAATATGCTGATTCACAGAATGTATCCTGTTTTGATACTTTAGAAAAATAAAACAAATAGATTAGCTTGTGGTACATGGGACTATTTTAGTCCCATTAGTTTGGGACTAAAATCTATTGAATTCTGAAGGAATTGTGTGCAGTAGATGTATCAATTTCAGGTAAATTAGTTTATTCTGGCATTTTTGTTGTTTCTGCATTGTATCAGATTGAATGTAATTTGCAAAGCAATATGAGCTTCATTATATACCTTTGCACCAGGACAGATCAAGCCAACCAAAGGGTCTCATGATCTTGACAGTGCTCTGGCAGCTTACTGGGGTTGCCAACTTTCACCCAGGACATTCTGTTCACAGTTGGTACTGTGCTTAAGGTCTGAATGACTTTGAGGGGCTCATAAAAAGCTGACTCTTGAAAACAACATTGGTTTTGAAGTAGGAAAACTGAAAATTCATAGACATTAGACCTGTGAATGTGGCTCAGTGGCAGACTGCTTGACTAAAATTAATAGATATTGAATTGTATCTCTACAAATCAAAAATTCAATTAAGTTGCAACTGTATAATTGTCATGTCATTATATTTAATGTGGGTCCAAATGCTGGCCTTTGAACGGGCAGCAGTTTATTGGCCATCTAGATCCTGTACATACCTGACTGGTCCAGCCCCGATGAACTATAACCCCTCATACCTCAAGGTCATAGCCAATGCCATGGGCCTTACACATCTGGAGAAAAACGTAATAGAAGACTAGGGAGAGATTGTCGTGCTTCAGCTGGGTAGTCATCACTGCAAAGCGACTGGTTTCCAGTGACTAGAAAAGTCACAACTGAAAGTTAGACTCTCAAAACTTCCAACTCAAATTTTAACTTTATCGTTATAGATTTGCAGAAAATGTACCAGATAACACAGACGTGTTTATTCCATCACAGTTGCACTGCTGTTACTATCTCACGTTGCTTTGGAACATTTAGTATAACTGGAGAACCAAACTGCTATATTACTATTGTCTATCTAAGTTCATACTTGATTTGAATTTCGATAGTTTTCCTCTACTGTCTCTTTCCTGTTCCAGGATCCCATCTTATATTTAGTGTCATAGTAGCCTCAGTCATCTTATTTCCTTATGTTCCTCAGGTCTTTCACAGTTTTTCAGATTCCCATGTTTTTTGATGAACTTGACAGTTTTGAGGTGTACTGATTAGCTAGTTCATAAAACCCCATTGATTTGCTTTTTTTTCTGATGTTTTTCTCATGATTGGATTGGAGTAGTGTGAGAGAGAAAGGCCACACATATAAACCAGTCTGCATCACCTCATTTCAAGGGTATGCTATTGTACTTTGGATGCTATTTCCTAAAGGTCACATGTTAAAGGATGATGAAACCATTAGGAGGTAGGATTCTGTGGAAGATCCTTAGGTCATTGGTTGGAGACATGCCCTCAAAAGGGATTGTCAGAATTTTGGCGTTTTAGTTTCTCTTTTACTTCTTGGCTCATAATGTAAGTGGTTTTATTTCACCATGCATTTTCTAGTATTGCAATCCATCACCCCCACCAGAGGTCCAAAGTAATGAATAGGCTAGTCCACCATAGAGTGGAACCTCCAAACTATAAGCTAAATAAAACCCCTGTCTTATTATCTCAACGCTGACCAACATAGTATCAACATGACATATTATCAATGGTGCTAGAAATAGCAGTCTTCCTTCCCATACTATACTTTATAGAAGTAAGCCACTTTAGGGTTAACTTAAAGCCCCTCTTCTCAAGGTAGCCAATTTGGAACTAATTGCATTTTCAGTTGGGAAACTGCTATTTTTAAAGATTTTATTAGTAGATATTACTTATACATACAAACAGGTTTCATTATGGCATTTTTGCATATGTACACAATGGATTTCGATGATAGTCACCTATTACTCCCTCTTGTCCCTCTCTCTCCTGATGATCTCTTTCCTTTTCCTAAGTAGCCCTTCTGCTCTTCATGCCTTTCATTTTATTCTTCATACCTATTAATTGGACCTACCCCAGAGACTGGCTATAGTAGGCCCAGAGAATTTTACTTATATATTTCCTAAAATATTTAAAATTTAACTGCACAAATTAAAGTATTAGAAGCTATCAGCTTTGTAGCACAGCATTTGTAACATTATATATTTGCCTTGGACAATCAGTTGTTTCTGTGTGATAATTGGAAGTTTGGAGACCTGCATACAGAACCATGATCAACTTTAGAGTTATAAAAGATGAATGTTCCTGGCCCAGGTCTTGAACTTAGTGGCCACAGGTACTTGGACTTCCACAGTGACTTGAAACAGAAGTAAAAAAAAAAAAAAGAGGCTGGCACACAGCTGGCTTTGGGGTACCTGGAGATCTATAGGCAGACATCAGGCTCTGTCTAAGAAGTAGTGTGGGAGCTGAGCTGATTAAGTGCCATCAGAGAATAGATAGCTTTACTCTTCTTTTTTCCTGTGTTAAGGATGCTCTTCCTACATTTAGGCAGAGTTCAGATCATGTCTATACAATGTTAGGCCCTCCCATAATAATGTGTCTTGAGTCATGTATTGCCCTTAGGATTGTCCCATCTGTACCTACTAGGACATTTTTATTTTTAACAGAGACACAAAAACAAACGTTTTCCCTATCAGTGGGGGTACCATTTAATGTTTGATACACATATGCATTCACAATATTTAAATCAGATAAGTATTTTTCTCTTCAAACACTTATCATTTCTTTGTGGTAAAAACTTTCAAAGTTCTTTCTTAGGTTACTTTTCCTTTTTTTATTGTGCAGTACATAACTATTGTCTATAACCACCATGTTGCAAATATTTTGCTGACAAGAGCCATCTAAGAGAAGCTCTGACTCAGCTGGCTAGACTCTATCATGCTAGACAGGACCATGTACCTGCCTTCATAGTGAAGGCCCAAAACCTGAGCCTTTGCAAATGGATGTGAACTGCAACATCCATTGGAATTCCATGGTGGCTACTGAGCATGTAATTGTATGATAATTGCCATGAATTCACAAGGTAATCCCATCCAAGGTTATATTTGTCTTCTAAACTTGTCTTATGCTACTTTAGTATAAAAAAGCACAACAAAGATTATGCCACAATCCGTGAGAGAGGCAGGGAAGTACCTGGTAGGTAGACTACCCTCCACACTGTGGTACTTGGTCATAAAGCTCAGCGGAAGAGCTCATGGCCCAGCAGAATATGACTTCTGGATGTCAGTAAGACCAGACCACCCTGAGGCTACTTCTCAGTGAAAACAAACTGTTTTTCCCCTTTCCCAGTCCTGAGCTTAAAATGCATGAAGAATTGGAAAAGAGTCAGGATGTTTGATATGTCTCTTAGCTGCTGCTGCTTTTTCATTATTGTCACCATCTTAGCCTATAACTTTATTGTCCAGGAGTTCTGGAGGTGAGGATACAAGCAGAGTTCCATAAACAAAGGTCATATGGAATCAAGAAGGCTGTGATTCAAAACCTGTGAGGCCATCGACTATCTGTGTGATCCTGAATTCATTTAACATCTAAATCTGATAAATAGTACTTACTATTTTGTCACTATTCCTTTGAAAGGATTTCAGATCATAAATATAATTTCCTAGGCTGTTCCTTCCTCTACTGGTACCACTTGTCTCCTGGGATTCTGACCATCACCACAAGATTTATTGTTTTTCTCCAAACCAGGTTGCTCCTACTCAGGAGTCCTCAGGGTCAATTCTTAGCCTTTAAGCTGAAATCCAGAGCCTAGCTTAGTGGGCAGACTCTTCCAGAGTCTCAGTGAACTTTTCTAGTCACTGCTCCCTCTTCTAAGTATTTGCCATCTTCTGAGAGACCACAGGTCTTTATAGATACTCTCCCCTCTACTAATGGAGGCCTTCCCTTCCTTTCTACCCAGTGACTACTCTAGTCTTTAAGGCCTAACCAAGTTCCATGTATGTTTAAAGAGCCCCCTGACCCTACCAGGCCATCGTCATCTCACTTGAGAACTCTGGAGCAGTCACTCTAATGGCACTTGTAGATGGCCTTGTGGATTTGCTTTGTGAAAATGTATATTTATGTTTTAGTATAAAAACTGTTGATTTTTCGAAAAAGATGGCTCACTGTTTTAAGTGACTTGATTTTTTCCATCCTCTCTGTTACTTGTTTAGACATCTGTGCTGTCTAGGAAACCAGTGCTATGTCTATTCCTGCCTCCTTTTAAAAATCTACAGATCCTCCATGCTCATCCAGCCCGTCCTATGTCACTGAGACAGTGGGTAATACACACTGGAAAGCAGCCGAGTCACAGGGACATGGCTTGCCCTTTGGCCAGTGCAAGGCTGGGTAAACACTGGTTTCAAGTTTGACAGCCTGTACATTAAACCTTGACTTCCCCATTTGTTTGCTAAGTACTCTTTAACATATGCTTAACTTCTCTTAACACACCTTTTCGTATCTAAAAATGAACATAATCGTTCCTGACTAATATCTCGGGTTATGAACAGGTTCATGTGATTATCTTAGTGAAGTGCATGTGGATAAGGCTTAGTGCACTGGGACACTGCCCTCACCCTGAGCTCTGTGGCAGAGCCAGGAACTGCCCTTTATAAACCTGGAGCTCTTGGCCACTTACCCAGTTTTCTCCATGCTTCATGTGTTGGATGAAAGATCTTCTGAATTCTTGCTGAGTGTTAATTGATATAGCTAAGTGATGACTGATAAAGTCTTAGATATGGCCTGTCATAACAATATTACCCCCTTCTAGAAGTTTCTGCAACAACAATAAAAACCAACCTAAGGAGCTTTTCAAGAAAGACTGTAGTATGGAGAGATGGGCCTTTCAAAACTATTTCTCATGGCTTTGTTCATCCTCTGTCCTCTACAGTGTGTGAGGCTCTAGACAGGCTTCCTGCAGACAACTCCATTCTCTAGGACCCATAAAATCAAACTGCTCAGGAGACCTTGGGGATATTTAGCTCTTTCTTATTTACAACTAAGGAAACCTGAGCCAGAGCAAATATCAGAATTCATGATCCCTGACTCTCAGACCAACATCTTCCCTCCAAATTCCCCTTGGCCACATCTGGAATGTGTGGGGAATCACAGAAAGTTAGCCTTTCCATGAAAACAAGAAGAAATAGCACACAAAACATTATCAGTGCTAGTCTAGTCTTATTAAACTACCTTTCTAAATCACAATCTAACAAGAATGCTTCAAGCTAAATAAAAGAAGCCTGGAATACTCTTTTTCACTGGAGAATATAATTTTGCTTCAGCCACAATTTAAATTGATTTAGTTGTGAGCACAGTGTCTGAAGTGTGGAGCGCATTCTATTTTCACTATGATACTTGTTTTGACAGTGATGCATTTCAGTTGACATAGCTGAAATCCTCACGTAATAAATCTCTGCCTGAAAATTAATCATGTTTATAATATTCTGAGAATTAATAACACCCATTGCTCAAATCATTAACTTAAAAAAGGAGCTTCCAAAATCTGTTCTCGGCAGTAAGGGACCACAAATAAATGAATGTTTGATAAAATAATCCAAGTAGCAGTTTAACAAGCGTAAACTGGAATGTGGCTGCAATAACACAGAACTATTGTTTAAGGGTTGGCAGAGGCTGATGAGGTTCTTATTCCAGTTATGAAGCAGGCATCCACATGCATAATGAACTGCTCTCTGAATTATTAATGTGTTGCTTATTTAGCCTCATCTGTCTAGAAGATAATGTATCCTAACTCTAATGAGTGATCGGTTTTGTACATAATTACAGTAGCAGCAGTAGTGGGGAAATGTGTGCCTTCAACGAAGGAGTTCTAAAAATAAAGTCATCACATAAACTCTGATGTGGTTGCATTCTATCAAAATCAAACCCGAAGCATCTGAGAATTCATAATAAATTACAGGAGACACAGTCATTATTAACATCATAATTTAACACAAAAGGTTTTACTTAATCATTCATTACAGATCATATCTGTTCAAACGTGTATAAATGACTTGGGTTGTTTTAAGATGTTGCAAAGATGAGTTTTTTATGACCACTCAGCAACTGTGGTTTAGAAGGTTCAGGAAGGGAGAGGAAGAGTGAAAGTTGACAGAAAAGGGTGATTATTTATGCCAATTTTGAAGTTAATTAAAAGTTTAAAAAATTACCCCTTTGTGTGTGTGTGTGTGTGTGTGTGTGTGTGTGTGTACATATATACACATGTACACATGTGTGCACACATATGTAAAGGCAGAAGATGACACTGAGTGTCTTAATCACTCACTGTCTTATTTTCTTTGAGACAAGGTTTGTTTCTCACTGAACCTGGAGCTTCCTGATTTATCTAGGCAGCATGCATCCAGATTTTTACATGGGTGCTGGGGATTGAACTCGGGTCTTCATGCTTTGCCCAGCACCCCAGTTCTTTTTATTTCTAAAATGTGCATATCTGGGAGTTCTCAGACTTTGTTTATGCCTGCAAATGTATTTGGTTGGTTGGTTTTCTGGCTGTAAAGGAGTCTGGATCAGGCCTGCTCACCTGACCCAAGGGTCCTGACACCTGTTGCTGAGCGTGGCCACTGCTGAGCTCCCCTGAGAGTCTAGAACAGGGTCTTTGCTCATTTGTGGTTTGATTTTCTTGTCTTATTATTATTTCAAAATAATTCCTTCTTATTAAAGGAATAGAAGCAAACTAGGAGCATTTTACTTTCCAGTTCTTAGTTCTAAATGTGCTGTCATTGTCAGAGTGGATTCATTATCATAGTGGCCTCCTTGTATTTCCTCCTTCTGTCTTCAAAAGGGGCTGATTGTGAACC
The DNA here is from genome assembly GCF_007827085.1 of Peromyscus californicus insignis. NCBI lineage: Eukaryota > Metazoa > Chordata > Mammalia > Rodentia > Cricetidae > Peromyscus > Peromyscus californicus. The sequence goes on from NW_026294402.1 coordinate 58,136,029, forward strand.
TATCACAGTGTGTTCATACTTGCTTGGGAAGTTTCAGGTTGGCGGAAAATCGTACTCTGTACACATGTACATGCTTCTTTTTAAAGAACCTATTGCATGTGTAAATATCCCTGGGGCCTGCACACACACACACACACACACACACACACACACACACACACACACACACACACACACACAGTGGTTCAGGCTGGAGGAATCTATTGCTCTCTGAAGCCTAAAGCACTTTAAGTTTATTCTCACACCAGAAACCCTGAATAGCTTTTCTGCTGTGATTCTAGAACACTTGGTCTCTTGAGGTTTCCTGTTTTGTGTAGGCAGTCCCTAAAAGTAGACACCAGTCTTCATGGAATTCCCATTCTTGGCCTGTAACTAGGAATGACACCTAGAGGCAGGAAATGGGAGGATGCTGCTGATTTGAGAAACAGCTATTGCTATGACGCCCCAAAGCTACACTCCTCTGCAGCAGATTGTCTTTGGAAGGTTGTGCTGCCACTAACTCAGCTTCTAGCTTCTTCCTGGCATGGAGTTTTACTGTAACTCTTCATCTAGCATGGGGCCAAGGGTTCCACAGATCCTTCTGGTGAAAATAGACTCCTCAAGTGGAGGCACTTTCCTCATACCCAGTTCAGTACTGCTTCTCAATAAACAAAATTTGAGGTGATTCCTAGGATCAAGGCCCTAACTGGCACCTCCCAGGAGAACTGAATTAAAGGGGTAAAGGAAGAAGCCACAATGCACTCAAGACACCAAGAACCTCTCTAGGATGGTGGGGTATAGGACAGAGTCAAATAGCCTCCTTGAAACCTAGAGACATCTAGTTCTGAAGATGGTCAGTGGAAAGATAGAAGATGTTGCTTCAAAAAGGCTCTGAGACAGAGTCCAATTAAATATTGATGGGCTGTGGACCAGGCTGGACTTGAATTCACAAGGTCCTCTTGCCTCTGCCTCCAGAGTGCTAGAATTAAAGGTGTGTACCACCATTCCCAATTTGAATTCTTTGTCTACTTAATTTGGATGTCAGGTGGAGCTTCATTTTCAAAAGGACAAGAAGCTGCTGTTTGAAAAGGCAGGAGACACTCTTCAGCACCAGTCAGGACAATTGTGGATACAGAGCCTCAAATACACTCTTTTACCAAGGGCCATCTTGTCCTGTTGACCTTTATTCTTTTCCCCCATGACCTGTTTAGCTCCACAGCACCCCATTGGAGACCTACTCTTTATACCTTGGATTCTATAGTTGGTAAATCTCATTAGCAGCAGGTCTCAGGCCTGTCATCCTAGTGATGACAGAGGAGACTATGGTACAGAGAGAGGCAGATCACGGGAGGCCTCACTAACCAAGCTAGGAAGATCACAGTAGCCTGATCTTTCAAAATCCTGGGTAGGAAGCGAAACGTCCAGTGCCAGGAATGGGTTACATCTAGTTGAGTTATTGGCCAAAGGGGCCCATGGAAACCCTCAAACATCTCAGGCTATTGCCAAGGCTATTGGTTACTTTCCACAACCTGATAGTAAGACCTTATCTCATTGAACACAGAGAAGTCAATCTGTGCCCAATTACAGCCTTCACCTCCTCCTCCCCCACACTAGTGTTCAAGGTACTCTGCATGCTACCACTAACCCAAATACAAAAGCTGCAATATGCAACAGTGAGCTGCCTGCATGATGTGCTGGTGCAATGGTGGCACACACTTTGTGGGAGTAGCCAGCCACCCCACAGGATGGAACCCACACCTGACAGTGCTTAGTGGCCAAGAACCTAAGGTTGCATAAGTTATGGACCTAGGAAAAAACAAATACAATTGTTCTACTAAAGGAAAACAGCAATAAAATGACTCCTTATGACATTCTGCTTATCCACAGATAAGCGTCTCATTCAGTCATTATCAGAGAAGCTTCTTCTTGCAGTGGATAGGATCTAACAGAGATCCACAATGACAATGTGCAGAGAATATGAGATTTTGGAACACTCATTCCTAAGTGGGATTAAAGACCTTCCCTACAGGTTCCTGGATCTATGTGAACAAGGAGGTAGAAAGGTCCTTAAGAGCCATGGGGAATGGATGACTCCATGGAAACAGTGTTTTCTAAACACAAGCGGACTAATGCACATACAAACTCAGAAAGACTGGCAGCATGCACAGGGTCAGTCCAGACAGGATCCCAGTGTTGAGATGGGGAAGTGGACACGGGCTTCCACTCCTAACCAAGAAGCTAGCTCCTGTTAATATCCATTTGCAAAGGAAAAATTAGTTTTCTCCAATGGAGTCTCACTGGACACATTAACCACACTTAAGGGCAGGCCCCATGCCCAGCAGTAGATGGCCAACACAAAACGAACTCAATGGTATTTTTGTAGACTTTTTTTTGTCTCATATGGTTTAGTTTGGGCATTTTTTTTTGTCTTACTGGTCTTTTACTTGTCTATTATGGTTTCTGATTTTGTGTTTCTATGGGTTTTGTGTGTACGTGTGTGTATGCATGTGTGTGTGTGTGTGTGTGTGTGTGTGTGTGTGTGTGTGTGTGTGTGTGTTCAGGTTTATTTGGTTTTGTTTGCCTGTTTGTTTTCTAAAGAGAGAGAAAAAGAAAGAACATTAAGTTGGGTGGGGAGGAGAGGAGGGTCTAGGAGGAGTTAAGGGAGGGGAAACAGTGAACAAAATATATCCTATGCTTTTGTTTTGTTTTTCAAGACAAGGTCTCTCTATGTAGTCCCAGCTGTCTTGGAACTCACTCTATAGACCAGCTGGCCTCAAACTCAGAGATCCACCTGTTTCTGCCTCCAAGTGCTGAGATAAAAGGTGTGTGCCACCATACCTGACTTTAAAAAAAAGATTCTATTAAAAAAAAATCCTAGGTAGGGGTGTGGCATGCTTAAATTTGCCTTTGATTTTGCAGCAGTCTTCACTGTAGTTTTTAGGCCAAGGGGAAGAAGGGAGACAAGACATCTTAGGTGAATTGCTACCATACTAGTGTGAGATGGTGGGGGCAGATTCTAAGGTGGCATCTTCAAGGAAGCAGGGTACTGGTAAGATCTGAGGCATTTTAGCAGCTAGAAGTATTGCAGCCTAGTTGTGGCAGGGAATGGGGCAAAGGTTAAGTCTTGCCAGCCTCTGACCTGATCTCCCAAGAGGATATAGAAGGGGCAGAGACCATACAGTTTAAATAACTTCACCTGAAGACGCAGAGCAGCCAAGTCTAGCAGTTTGGGGTCTAGGAGTCTAAGTTCAAAATGGAAGTGAGGGCTAGAAAAATAGGGATGAGGGCTGTCAAGCATAGCTGCTCACTGACGTACTGTGGAGAGATGTGGAGAGAACTGGGAAGTACCCAAACAGAAAACCTGGCTCTCACAGCCAGCTTCCTTTTCCTGGGTGGCTTCCCCGTTTTGATGGCAGAGACTGTCACATTGATGGTCCTTGTTTTGAAATGGCTCAGTTACCTCTCTGGCCTTCACTCTCTTTTTGCTCACTCAGCAGTTGAGTACTGCTGAATGTCAGACCAACCAGAAAGAATCTGCTGCTTACCAGCTCTGCCTGGATGCTAAGGCGCTTTTTCTTCCTTTCTGTATCTTGATCAAAGCGGGGCACTTCCAAGGTGCTCAGACCACAATCCAGATGGCCATTTGTCAAGTACAGGGTGAGCTGAGTCATGGCTAGCTGGTCACTGTATGAGAGGGTGAGGCCTGTTGTCCATACCTGATTAAAACATGAGCCAGAGAAGTGAGAGTATGATGAGACAGGAGAAGAAAGAGAGCCACACCAGTCCTAACTAGACCAAACAAGTGACCAAGGAGATTCTTGGAGTAGAGATAGATGTCTTTGCTTCTGTTTCAGTATCACACAGCTGAGGGATGGGGCTTGTTTCTCATTAGAACATTTGTGATTATATAAGAAGTTTAAAAAAATGGCAATACCTGGCCAAGATAATCTAACAGAGATCTTGATGATGGTTTTTTGTTTGTGGTTTATTATTTCATAAGTGGACAGGGCAGTGTTCTCATGAGATTGGATAAAAGCTAAAGAGGGTGGTAACTAAAGTAAATACTGAGCATCTACTATGTGTTTAACTGGCAGTGTCAAAAGGAGGAGGTCATGTGCTACCTCCTTCTCCTTTAAGTTTACATGTCATTTCTGATTCCCATGAGATCCCCAGAATCCAACTTAGTTGAATGCTGAAGGCAGAGCATGCAAATCACTAGAGAGTTGAAGATACAGAAGCCTAGGCCATGCCATCAAGATAACATTGAATCACAGCACAGTGTAATGTACTATAGCAATGATTATGGAAATAGAAAGGACAGACTGGGTTTGCTTGATGGAATCAAAGCTGCCTTTGAAGGAAACGTTTGAGCTCTACACTAGTAATAAAGCCATGGTTTACATGGACTAAGTACATATGGTATGCCAGGTGCTTCACAGACTTCTCTGATCTTTCTAGTTACTTTTTTTTTTAAAGACAGGGTTTCTCTGTATAGTTTTGGTGCCTCTCCTGGATCTTGCTCTGTAGACCAGGCTGGCCTCAAACTCACAGAGATCTGCCTGGCTCTGCCTCCCGAGTGCTGGGATTAAAGGTGTGTGCCACCACCACCTGGCCTCTAGTTACTTTTAAAACTACAACTCACACTACAGATAAAGAGATAGGTCCAGGAGGTCCCTAAGTCCACACAGTGAGGAAGGGATAGCACTCAGATTCTAATCATAATCTGTCTGGCTCCAAGCCCACCCTCCTCCCATGCACCTCCAGAGGAGAGGCCATTGATGCTGTACCAATCCTCCAGTCAAATTAAAAGTCAGAGATGCAGAGGATCAGAACATGTTCCTGTTTAATACAGCCCCTGCCATGGAAGTGTCTTGTGGAGAAAACATAAAGTATTGTATTTCTTCAGCATGCTGTAATTAGCAGTAATGAATTTTCACTGTAGGAAGTTGGAAACGAACGCATTTTCACCAAGATTTGATTAAATATTTTTTTCCTCTTAGAAGGTCTACAAGTGCTCCACTCACCAACTCTGTATGTTAAAATACATAATACATCTGCCCTAGAGTGGACTCCTCTCAAACAAATCTAACAGTGAGTGACTTGAGTTAGCATTGAATGTAAATGGCATCATTATAAGAATATTAAGGGGTCAAGCTGTCAAGGCCCCTTGCTAAACTGAAGCTAATTTCAGGATCATATTCACACAGTAATCCTCTTTCATAACAGCAAATAAATCACATTTGCAACAATTGTTAAGAACTAACTGCCAAGTATCTGCTGCAGTTGTAAATATCCTATTTGTCAACTTAAATATTTCCCGCTGTATGGCAGTCCATGTAAATCAGATGGGGATAGCTCCTGTTCCCTCTGAGGAAAAAGTGAGCTTGCTCTTCTTCCCCGTCCTTCTCCAGAGTTTTTCCTTTCATGCTTTGGTGCTCTTGACCAAAAGGAAATGTATACACAAAAGATTTCTGATATTTATATTAATGATATTAATGTTTTGGTGATAAGGCTTTTGATAAGAAGGCAGCATAGTCTAGGGAAAGACAGAACCAAGGAATGAGAGCACCTATGTGCGGCCTCACAAACAGCACACGTTTAGACTAGTGCTGATGCTCGCTCCAGCTCAGTGCCTCAAGTGTCAAGGAGCAACCAGGAATACCTACCACACAGAGTTTTGAAAATCAAACAAAACCCCAAATACACGCAAAATTGCCTTATAAACTTGAATATAAATGGTACTTATGATTACTAAGCATTTCTTTTAAGAGGACAGACCCCTCACTAAGCACAGTGGTGTGAGCCCATAATCCCAGCACTCAGGAGGCTGAATCAAATAGAATCACAAGTTCAAAGCCAGTCTGGACTAATGTTGGGAAATGCTGTCTTTTTAAAAAAAATTCTTAGGTGGCACACTTTATGTGGCTATCATATGGTACCATTTCCTAACTGGTTTGCCTTGTAGTGGCAGGTTTTCAGCAATGCTGCTAGTATCTTAGCTCCGTTTTACTGAGGATACTGAGAACAAAAAGCTGTTTCATAGTTTGCCTGAGATGGTAGAGCATGGGCCAGAGCTCTGAATTTTCTGGAGGTTGGTATTTTTGCTTCTTGCTTCCCCAGGCTGCCTTAACTCCTTGGTTCACAAAGGAGATAGAACACATTTCCTTAAGCCTTTCCTCAACAGCAGGCTTGCCTGATTTGCTCAGATAATTGTTCCTTTCTCCATCTGGTTTTCCCTGCTGAAAACATTGCCCAAGGCATGCTTGTTTGTGTATAGGGGTTCCAATACCCCCCTCTAGATCGTTAGCCCTTTAGGGGAAGCTGCTAAGTCTTTGTCTTCCAGCAGCCCCCAGTGTGTAGGGTATGGTTGGCGAAGCAGGGTACATCTACTGTTCCAGTCCCATATTGTGAATGCCTCTGGAGCCATTCAGGAGCAGGCACCTGGGGGCCTCTTAGGGCTGAGTCCAGATTCAGATCAAGCAAATATTTCTCTGCACCTCCTTGGTGCCTGTCCCATGTTCTCACTGCCTCTTACTTAATCTTATTTTTAAATTTCAATTTCAATGTTAACTTTAAAAACTTACAGCTCCCTGCAGTGGATACTCCTACTACAAGCAAGCCAATACAAAAGCACTACGAGAAAGGATAAGGACAATGTGTATGTGGTGACTTTGACATGACTTGCGATGGTGGCTTGTAATGACTGGCTTGATTCATTAATTGATTAGATTTGTAGGTAAGGCTCAGGCAGGAAAGACTCTTTCAAAAAACACCCAGTACACTCAGTTTACTTCATAAATAGAGCAACTCTGGCATAGGTAGTGGGGTGGTTCTCCCCGGGTCACAGCTAAACATCAAAGGTGCACAAGAGCCTACAAGTCCTATTTCTCAGTCAGAAGTCACTTGATGATAACTGTTTGCTTGATAATTTTCAAAAATAATTTTGCTGAAAATAGCAAGAATGCTAGGAAATCTCACATCATGGCCTTAAGAACACAACACAAAATTATTCACCTCAGCATTACCTGTAATACTGAAAAGCATTTGGGCATCAGATAAGAAAATTACAGTATAGCCAAGTGATGGGACAGTGTGTGATATTATCATGAGAGATGATGGCTGTGAATAACTTGATGATATAGTGTGCACAAAAAAGAGAATAAGAAGTTATATGAGCAGCATGACTTGAGCTTTGCAAAAATAATATGTACACAAAAGACTAGTTGAGAATATAAAAACATGTTAACCATCAGTGTCAGTATTAGCAAGAATATAACTGCAGTTTCATTGAGATTCTCAGACACATTCAGGATGTGCACTATCAAACATGGTAGCTGCCAGCCACATGTAGCCACTGGGCACTTGAAATATTGCTGGTACAGATTGAGATGTGCTATTAGTGGAAAACACAGGCTAGATCTCCAAGACTGAGGAAATAAGAAGGAATGTAAAACATCTCATTAATAATAGTTTATACTAAATGAATGCTGAAATGGTATTACTCTGGTTATGATGGGTTAAATGAAAACATTGATTATTTTCATCTCTTTGTTAACTTGTAAAAATGGGATTACTAGAAAATACAAGTTATGCATGTGGCCTAACAGCCTCTAGTCCATTGCCACTTTAGTGAAGAGGTGTGCCCAGTGTGGGGAGAGGAGGCCCCAGCACTCCACCTCCCTGCCTGTGCTCTGCTGCACTCAGAGGACTAGCACAGGCCAGAACTGTTCTATTCTCAAGTTCTTTGAGATGACAGGGCAATTGCATGTTCCTGTGTAAAAAGGAGTGGGAGAGAGACCCAACATAAAGCTCCCTTTGCCTTAGGTCTTCTGGGCAGATGGGGCCGCCTGTTCACCCCTGCTGCTTCTGCCTTTTTCTGGTGACAGGCAGGAATGGATGGGTGGTGCAGCATGCAGATGTGGGCAGCTGTGCTTTGGCCCTACATTCTGCAATTGTCTTCAAGTGCAAGTAAAGTTCCATGGCAAAGCGTTTTGTCTTGCTTCTTGCTAGCCTTCTTTTATGAACATCAGTGTAAGAATGAGACTGAGGGACTGGTTTATAGATTATAGTAGTCATCAAAGAACCAGAATTTCTGAGTTTTAAGAATCCACAGAGGCTTTACAAATTCATCTTCATATTTTCATCTTCTTTTCTATAGGGAAATTGAGGCCCCAAGCAGTTAACGGGCTAGTTAGTGGTCCAAGCTTATGCTATCAGTGTCTGCATTAAATATTTGTAATCTACAATTATGTCCTCTCTGGGTCCTACTTCCCTTGACTAGTCATTGGAGATTATGGTCTGGGTAGACCTTCCCTTTGTTGCCCCCAGATATGTCTATGAGGCCAAGTAGGGATTATGAAGATTTGCCATCTGGTGGTTAAAGGTTTTTAAATGTTTTATTATTTTCCAAATTGGCCAATCTTAAGAGACCTAAGACTGAAAATTCACTTACTACAAGGCTGGTACCAGTCCTTTGGAGTAAACTGTGATGTATGGCCACTCTCTTCAGCAGCCCGTTTGGCTGAGGGATGTAGGAATGACTTCCCTGCCCATATTTTTGTTCAGATTCCAAGTCGTAAATCTTATGGGAAATCTATTATTGGACCATTTGATTCTTCCTAGGGAAAGGCCAAGCCATCTATCAGACCAATGGGCAGCTCTTCTGGGAGTAGTATAATCCAGCTGTGGCTAGGCCAGGGTTCCTTATGCTCTTCTGGATTGAGTAAGAGGCAAGCAAAAGACTTATTTCCCACATAAAACTAAGTGACAGAGGACTGTTTCCTACATACAACTAAGTGACAGACAAAGAACTGTTTCCACATACAACTAAGTGACAGACAAAGGACTATTTCCCACATACAACTAAGTGACAGACAGAGGACTGTTTCCACATACAACTAAGTGACAGAGGACTGTTTCCACATACAACTAAGTGACAGAGGACTATTTCCACATACAACTAAGTGACAGAGGACTATTTCCACATACAACTAAGTGACAGACAGAGGACTATTTCCCACATACAACTAAGTGACAGACAGAGGACTATTTCCACATACAACTAAGTGACAGACAGAGGACTATTTCCACATACAACTAAGTGACAGACAGAGGACTGTTTCCACATACAACTAAGTGACAGACAGAGGACTATTTCCACATACAACTAAGTGACAGAGGACTGTTTCCACATACAACTAAGTGACAGAGGACTGTTTCCACATACAACTAAGTGACAGACAGAGGACTGTTTCCACATACAACTAAGTGACAGACAGAGGACTGTTTCCACATACAACTAAGTGACAGACAGAGGACTATTTCCACATACAACTAAGTGACAGAGGACTGTTTCCACATACAACTAAGTGACAGACAGTACTATTTCCACATACAACTAAGTGACAGACAGAGGACTGTTTCCACATACAACTAAGTGACAGACAGAGGACTGTTTCCACATACAACTAAGTGACAGACAGAGGACTGTTTCCACATACAACTAAGTGACAGACAGAGGACTGTTTCCACATACAACTAAGTGACAGACAGAGGACTGTTTCCACATACAACTAAGTGACAGACAGAGGACTGTTTCCACATACAACTAAGTGACAGACAGAGGACTGTTTCCACATACAACTAAGTGACAGAGGACTATTTCCACATACAACCAAGTGACAGACAGAAGACTTATTTCCCACATACAACTAAGTGACAGACAGAGGACTATTTCCACATACAATTTCAGAGGCTGGAAATTTGTTGAGGGTGTTGAGCAGAGGGATACCATGCTCTGGTGTCTGTCTTTAAGGAGTTGATGTGCAGGAAGAAAAGGGAGCGTGAGCAGCAAGGGTGGAGACAGAATGGCACTGCCACAGTGTGGGGGATGGATGACAGTGGTCAGACCAACGTCAGCACTATAAGGGTGGAAGGAGTGCTTTCTACAGACACATTTCAAGAGTAGGCCTCAGTGGACATATTGATGGGTTTCATGTGGGACATGAGACAATGAATCAAAGATGTCGCTAAGCTTTTCCCCAGAAGATGGAAGGATTATGCCCAGTGGAACCGATTAAAGACTAGTTAGAGGGTAAAATCCAGGCTCCAGGCTTAGATGTGTTCAGCTTGAGATACCTCTGTTGGACAATGTTTTAGTGGGTAGGATGTGAGCTCAGGCACTTCTCCTTTCTCACTGGATGTCAGGAGCACGTGTTGGGCTTCACTTGAGGCTTAAAGATGGCTCAGGCCCTAGTAAGGAGGCAGCTCATCTCTGATGTCATTTTTGAGCATGGAGTACTGGGCTTTCCTTGACTGGGAAGACAGGTGAGGCCCATAGGACCCAAGACCTTGTCTAAGAAACTGTGGCAGAGGTAGGTTATCCTGCTTCTCCAGGTTATGCCAAGGTGCACTAAGCTTGGGAAGGATAGAATGGATGGATTGGGGGATAGAAGTACCAGCAGCGGAGGGTAAAGAGGTCTAAAGAGGATAGTGGGTTGAGGGAGGCAAGTGCCTCCTGTATTGAGACTTCTGGACCAGTTACAAGAACTTGCTGAGGATGCTAGCCTTGTGTCTGCTGTTTGTCTGGCATTCAGCAATTTCCTTCCCTATCTCTAGGCCCACTTCCTTCTCTATTAACACACGCCAAAGGCTGCGGTTGCAGCTTACTAGTGGAGTACTTGCCTAGTGCACATGAGGCCCTAGGTTCAATCTCCAGGACTGTCAAATCAAACCAAATACAGTGTGCCTAATGGCACGGATCCCTGAGGTCTGTTGTGAGGTGACTACAGGAGATAGTGTGTGAGGCTATAATTGCAGGGGTCTGGCAGACCCAAGTCTGTTTGGGCCCATGATCCTTCTTCCCTTAGGACTGTGGAGACAGTCAGGGCAGTGGGAGGACTCAATTGTGGGATTCTGTTTTGATATACTTGCCCATGTCTCAAAGACAGGGAGCAGAACAGGCCCCAGCATCCCTGTAACCATGAAGATATGATCTCCTTGGCATGGTAAATGACATCTCTTCCCCCTCTTTCATCATTAAAATGCCAGACAACATTGAGCACTCCATGTGGTAGATACACCTGACCCTTAATTTTTAAATAAGTGAGTACACCATACTGAAAGAATTTTCAATTAGTAAAATAGTTTCAGGATTGTGATATTTAGTAAGAGTTGTTTGCATTACATTTTAAAAAATCAGTCGACAGGCAGAGAGAACAGTTGCCTCTTGGCCTGTTGCCACCTAGTGGCAATTGCTGGGATAGCCCAATGTCTTCTAGAAGTCTCTCTAAGAGATGGGAATAATCACCTACTGAACTGCCTGTTCAACAGTTGAAACTTCTAGAGTTCATCCTGGAATCCTTCCCCATGTTTTTATTAATATTATTTACCCTCAGGCCATGAGAAATTACAGCTCCATAATGCTATCTTTAAACAGCTAGAGCATCCATCCTTGGATATTGCCTGCCCCTGTTCAGGGCCTTATTTTGATTCTTAGAATCTATCAGGTCAGAGGCAACAAAGCATCTGGGTCCCATCTCTTAGCAATCAGGGCCAAGTAACCCATCATTCCTAAGGCCTCCATGATTTTTGCTTTCATATTTAGATTAAAAAATGTTTAGATTTTTTTTTTAAAAAGTTAGTGGCTTTCAAGTATGAAAATTATTTAAAACGTGTCCACAAAGTAGAATATGTCAGTCAAGTGCAACAGAATTCTTAAGCAATGATGCTTAAATCAGAATCCATTGGAGTGCATTTGGACACACGACATGATGAGGACAGGGAAAACATCTCTTAAAACTGGAAATGCTTTGGATGCCAGGGACTCTTAGGCAGTTCTATCATGGAAGCACAGAGTGACCCTCATCATCCCACCTCTTCACTTTAGGAGAACTGTGGAGATGGGCTGACTTGCTCTGGTGGTGTAATTAAGTGAAGGACTGACTGGGAGCAAAGCCCAAGTTCTTAACCCTTAGTCTAGCACATCCGTGACATCCAGTTACCAGCGCCGATAAACCAGCTTTCTTTATGGCGCCAGAAGCTTCTCTGTTACTATAGAAATTCTTTCAGGATATGCCAGAATCACACTAGAGCTGGATTTGATTATCTAAAGTGAGAAAATTTGAAATTTAAACCTGCAGCAGCAGCAGCAGCTACACTTGTTTTTCACTTAAAAAGATCACAATTTTTAAATACACTCTCGAATTTTCTGTTTTCTATTTCAAGCTTCTTCTGTCATCACAATTTATAATCCTTCTTGTGTTATTAAACGCTGATGACCTAATTGGTATTATTTATAATCTAAGTGTACAGAATTACACACTCATTTTTCCTTTTTTCTGTTTAAGTATTTTCTTGCCTTTCTATGTTTTTTGGAAGGCCATTTTCGTATTTGGACATTGAGCACTAAACACTAATAAACATGAAAATCTAATTTTTGTAATCCATTTTTACAAGACTAGTGATTGTCTGTTCCTCCAATAGGAACCCTACACTATAGGGTGGAGCTTTTTGACTTTCATGCTGTAAACATCAGGACTGGCAGATGATTGGCTTTTGAGAAGTGCCCCTTATGGGGTGCTATAAATAACCTCTAAAAGGCTTTTTTTTTTTTTTTTTTTTTTTTTTTTTTGGTGAGAGTTTACAAAGCAGAAGAGCTCTTGTGTAGCTCCCAGCAGGGAGGGTTCCTGTGTGCAGTCCTTGTAGGCATGGAGGACTTTTGTGCAAAGCAAGGTCTTCTTTGGGTGAGTATAAGAGCACAGAGCAGAGGCTTCCATCTCCAGGGTGCAGATGCATTCCAGCACAGTCCCCCTTTGCTCCCTAGCCTGCTCAGTAGCTCTAGGAAACCATAATCTCTACTAAACAATAATTTTGGTTGCAGACTACATAGGCAAGAAACATACATTGTGAAAGTGGTGGATTTGGAGTTGGTCTGGTGCAGCTGCTTTAGATCCCGGGGCAAGGCTTTGAAAAGGAAGAGACGTGGTTGGGAGCAGATCAGACTGCAGTTCAGAGTTCTTGATGCCAAGTCCAAGGCTAGTTTGTTTATGCTTGAGAAATGAATTCCTAGAGAAGAAAATGAGACCAAGAACAAGAACCTGTTTTCCATTCCTGTGTCCTGACCAACACCTAGCCTGACACTCCTGACAGAAGTCATGCCAATACATTTTCATTGGATGATCAAATAACATGGGAAGGGATCTTAGTTAAAACCCAAAAGTTAAACTTACACCATGTTTATTCTGTGACCCATCGATTTCACTAGTGGACATGTAATCAAAACAAAGGAAAATGTATTTCTGCAAACCTTACATGAATGTTCCAAGCAAAGATCATTTGCTTTCCATCTCTGAGAAGCAGTCAAGAACAAAAGTCAGGAGCCAGTAACTACGCTATAGTGTCTGCCCTAACTCTGCCTATAGTTAAAAAGGATCAGGGCTCAAACAGCTTTACGTCTGCCAGGCTCTTTCAGTAAAAAGTAGAAGCAGTTAATATCCTTTAACTCGTGGAAAAACAAAATGTGGTAAAGCCATACAAGAGAATACTATTGAACCATAATAAAGAATAATTGGTACAACAAACACCTGCTACCACATGACTGAACCTTGAAACTTGTGAAAAGTCACAAAAGACCATCCATTGTATGATCCCACTTACATGAGATGCCTAAGATAATAATCCATAGAGACAGAAAATAGTTCACAATGGCTAAGGGGAAAAGGGACGGGAAAGGACTGCTAATGGGTCTATACTCATTTGGGGAGGGCAGTAAAATAAATGTAAAATTTGATAAAGTGAATACATGTGAAACTACTAAACACCTTCTTCAAAAAGTATTCTTTATGGTGTAAAGTATATCAATAAAGCTATTACACATGCTTTACACACAACCTAGTCTTCAGAAAGCTCACCTTAGTATTGGCAATTGCACAATCTGTGTGTCCCTTATTTGAATGTGCTTGTATATAAATGATAACTGAATGAAGAGGTCTGTGATAAACCTTTTCTAAAACTGCCTTCCAGGTTTGCTTTAGTTACTCTTCAAGGCAGAACCTTATAAAGCTTTGCTATGCCCAACAAGTATCTGTCACACTAAAGCTAGCGGCCAGCAGAGGCTAATACACAGGGCTTAATAAGCAGCCATGGGATGGAGGAAATAACAACCCATTAGCATAATATCATATGCATAGTATCAGATAGACTCAGTGCACTCTAAGAACACAGTATCACTCTTAAAAAACTGTGCTATATTTCCTCCTGCTCTGCACACAGGCTTTCATTTTGTGTCAGCTTCTGGACTGAGTTGGGCTGGGCACCATCAGATCCTCAGGGAAGGCAGGGCTGGTCAGACTGGTGAGCACAATGGCACAGTAAAGTTGTGTCCTAGACACACCTTTTACCTCTCTCTCTGCTCGTTCTTTCTCCACAGACTGCATCCTCCACCCCAAGACTCTATGTTTCCACAGGGACTCCCCTCCTCTCCACCAGGTTAGTTCAGTACTGAATCCTGATTTAATTTGGTGGTGGTGGAGGCATGACTCCTGGGTGACATGTTTATCCTAGTGCAGCCTTTGGAGGATGGTTATCTGCAGGTGAACCTGGATTCCATTTTGCCTTTGCTGCCTACAGAGTCTTGTGTTGGAAAGAGTGAGCATCCTATCAAGACACTATGTCATCAGTTTTATGGATGTGGTATTTAGGAAACTGCCTATTTGATCTCATGTAGTGCAGACTGCAGAAAGGAAATATGGGAAAAGAAAGAGGAAGGGAAGTGAGTGTGTCCTAAGGGCTGCTAGGCGCAAAGCATTGTGGTATTTTGTTATCCTCACCACAGCCTTGTGGAGTAGATATCAAACGTGTTTAATATAATTGAAAATAGAGGCTCAAAGATTCCAAGAAATGTGCTGTCAGCTCCCAGCTAAGGCAGGGCTAAAGTAAACTCCAGAGCCCAGGTTTCCTCTGCCATGCTTGATCCTAGTGATGACAGAGCTTGGCCAGAGAAGTCATGTCGGGAAGCTCCATTAGTTACTAGATAGTTCTAAAGCCAGAAGAGTCCTCAATTTACTGTGGACTTTGGGGAAGTCACTCAACACCCTTCTGCCTCACGTTCTCATTATTTATCTGTAAAGCACTCTGAGAATGTGTATTTCCAGAAGTGTGTCAGGACAGAGAAATACCATCCAAGGCTTCTACCTCAGACTGGCAACTCTCGTGGCTCTTTGCAGAAAGAAGTACATGGGTGAAGCTCTGGGGCCTTGGAAGACATCCTAGCAGATGCACTGCTGACTGAAAGTCTTGGCATTTCATTGAGTAAGTGTGACGAGTCTTGCTTTTCCACTTACCTTCCTCGGGTCTGTCTGGCGTTTAACCTGCCTGCTGAGCTGCCCCACCCCCCAGGCTGCTGTAACTGACCACCTCTGTGGAACTATTCCTGCCAGGATGGATTTCTAACAAACCAACAGAGTTAACTTGAGGAAGGTATTCTGCCTTCCTTCCTCTTCTCTATCCATGGCTCTTCCTACTCCTCTTCTACCCATTCACTACACTGTTTCTTTTTTTTTTTTATGGAAAAGCTTGTTCCTATTTTTATTCGTCCACTTAACATTATATGAAAATAAAATATTCATCCTTTTACAGCTGTTATTTTACATGTGAAAAAAATGTAAAACTAGAAGAAACAAAAATATCATTACACTGTCACAAAATTTGTTGTTTTTAGAACGTTAATTTATTAATTTTGTTCAAACTCTATACTCATGGACTCTATCTTTACATTTTCTGTCATTACTGACTGGTAACCTCCACACACGATCCCATCTGCACAAGCACTGTTCTCACTTATTGTTAACTCTTGCTTTGGCTGAACAGTATGGATTGCACAAACCCCAGCATCAGACTTTTAGTCCTGGCCTCTCCTCTATTATAGACTAGCAATGATCATCTTCACCAAGTATGTACAAGTGTGCAGGACACCTTCCACATACGCTCTAGTTTCTTAATGTGTTCTTTCATCTCGGGAGAATACACCAGGAGGCTCTTAATTATGGCGACTGCGTATCAAATCCGAGTTTGTAACTGTTTGTGCCCACTAAGTGTTTTACATAGAAAACAATTATGAAATTCCTTTTTTCATATTTCCTTCATCAATTTTTTTGTTCATCTGTTGATTTTCCTCCAAAGCTCTGGGGTGGCATATTCTTTAGTATACTCTTTAATGTGACTAGAAGTTTCACATTGTTACTCCTTTGGAAACTGTCTCTTGAGCTTTAGAAGTGACTTCATTAGCCGGGCGGTGGTGGCGCACACCTTTAATCCCAGCACTCAGGAGGCAGAGCCAGGTGGATCTCTGTGAGTTCGAGGCCAGCCTGGTCTCCAAAGTGAGATCCAGGAAAGGCGCAAAGCTACACAGAGAAACCCTGTCTCGAAAAACCAAAAAAAAAAAAAAAAAAAAAAAAAAGAAAAGAAAAGTGACTTCATGTTCTGAGCTGTCTGTTGCAGAAGGTAGGGAACTTCACTGCAGTGCTACACAGTGGGAGAGATTCAACACATGCTTCACCCAGTCAGGGAAGGGCTCAGTTGTCTGCCCTGGGGGTAGCTGCTATAGCTGCTAGCCTTAGGAGAGCTCACCATTCTTTAGCAGCCTGCGGTCCTGTGCTTTCCTTAAGGAGGGGGAATTTCATTGATATGTTTGGGTTTTGGAAAGGTTCCTTACTCTGCCTGAATAGATTTCAGTGTTGGTTTAATATCACTTATATATTTAGGAATTGGTCTAGAAACTTAAAGAAGTTAAAAAATAGACCTATGTTAAGTAGGTCCTCCAGGTCAGCTAGGCCTGTGGCATGTCGGGCAGGTCAGCTTCTCAGAAGGGGTTCTTTTCATTTGCTTATACGGATTTGGATCCAACAGTCAGTCAGTAAATCTTATATATAAGAAAGTGGAATATATGTTGAAAGGAGTATACATAGTGTTAAAACATTTCTATTTATGCAAAAGATTCATGTAATTTTATAAAGCATTTTAAGTGCTGTGTTAGACTGTACTAGTAACAGATGTTCAACCACATGTTTACGTTGTTGTTTTACTGAAAAGTCATGGACTACCTGATATTTTACTTTTAAAACATCATACCAATGCCATCACATTTTAAGTTAGCTTGAATTAGTTATTACTAGAAAAACATGAATAATTTAAAATAACAGAAGGGCTCTTAAAAACAAATAGCACTAATAGAGCCAGAGGATTTTGTTAAAGGAGCCCCTTCAGAATTCCAGGCTCTTGTGCCACTTCTTGTTCTTTTTCTGCAAAGACAGATGGTGTCAGTAATTGCCTATATATTTAATTAAGTTAAAAAGCTACATAGTAAGGGCTTGGCAAAAAACAGGAAATTTTGTGTTATGAGCAAAGAAAGCAAAGGAGCAGACATTGGTAACATATGACAGCATCCCCAACCCCCATATACTCACACTCATATGTACTAGAGTGTGGGCTGCATTTTATCCATCTAATTAGAAGAAGAAGAAGAAGAAGAAGAAGAAGAAGAAGAAGAAGAAGAAGAAGAAGAAGAAGAAGAAGAAGAAAGGTCACTAGGAACATCAACAGCAGCGCTTTTATGTTTTTGACCAACTGAAGCAGAATGACCCTACCTTTGTGGCTCTACCATTTGACCTAACTCTCAATCACTTTTGACATAATACTTGAGTGGTTACTCTAAACCCCCTTTACACTGTTTGCCTGGATTTCTCACCTAGCAGACTGGCTAATCATTGTGAAATTATTATGGGGGCCAGCGAGCAGGAGCTACTTGTAGAAAGTGGTTTGGAAAACTGACTTAACCATTCTTGTGGTGTCTGTTTTCAATGTTCCCATCCCGTGAATCCACCTTCTGGCTTAATGGCAATATGGTGCTCCCAGCTGTGGTATAGTATATGGGCTGCACATTTAAACTTTTAAAGCTTAAAAATGGCTACCACAACACTGATTTTATTCCATTTCTCTTAGTCATTAACATTTAACGATTACCTTATGTGCTGAGCACAAGGATGGAATATATTAACAAAAATAGGAGATGTGTTTTTCTGGCTTTAAGCTGTTCAACTCAATTCAACAAGCATATTGAGGAAATGAAAGAGAACAGACATTTTCTCTGGTGTATGCATGGTGGGGGAGGGCATGGTGCTTACCAAGGAGTCACCGTCAAGCCTGTGCAGTACCAGTGTTTGCTAGGAAAGAGCATAGGCTTCATAGTCACATAAGCCATGGTAGGAACCCTGAATTAGCCACCAGCTGTGTGACCCAGAACATGGCACTGTGGCCTCAGTTTCCTCCTTTGTAAGTTAGGGTACTAATCCACAGGGATTTGTTCTATCAGTACTTTACCTCAGCTCACAGAGACTAGAGGACCAGGCAACAAGTGAAAGGGAATGAATTAAGGTAGGTTTCCAGATACAGCTGAATTTTGAAGGAAGGAAGTTTAAAATTTGCATATTAACAGACAGAAAGGGAAAGACAAGTAATGATGAAGGTAGACTGCAAGAGGTAATCCGAGAGTACATTTGTTGAAAATGGAGTCAGCAATCCTGCTTGTTTTGGAGAGTTCTGTGCATGTGATAAATGAACCCCACAAACAGTGCTAGATCTAAGTGAGACCTGGAGCAAATTATCTTGGGTATAGTCACTCCAACATTATGGTACAGGAAAAATTCAAGTTTGAGTGTTAAGAACAGTTTTGTGGAGCCCATTCAACTCAACAGGAATGGACAACTTGACTTAAAAAATGGGTAGGGGATTGACCATTTCCTAAAGAAGACAGACCAGTGGCCAGTAGACATATGATAGGTGTTCAACTAATTATCAGTGAAATGCACATTGAACTGTGAGATATTTCCTCACACCTGTTGAAATAGCTATTACCATGGTGTGGGTATGGTCCATTCATTCCCCCTCTCCCATACAGAGGATCATGTCCTGGAAGCTTGGTCCCCAATGTGATGAAATTTTTAAGGGTTATGTTCTAGTTGAAGGTAAGTAGTTCATGCGTGATTCATCCATGAATAGATAAGTTCTCTACAGAACAGGTGGTTCTAAGGGAGTCTACCATTCCTTCTCACTCCCTCCCTTAAAAAATCTATTGTTATTATTACATGTATGTGTGTGCATACACAAATGATATATACATGTGCACTTAGGATATATATGCACACACATATATACACACATGTGAGACATGTGAGCCATAGCATACATATGGAAGCCAGAGGACAACTTTCTGGAGTTGGTTCTCTCCTTCCACCCTTATGTGGGTTCCAGAGATCCAACTCAGATTGCCAGACTTGTACAGCAAGCATCTTTACCTGCTGAGCCATCTCTCTGGTTCTTTTACCTCTTGTCTTACCATAACAGTTAAAGGGCATTTTTAAACTAATGTAGATTTCCATATGAAATTAAATTTTGAGACATATTTTGAGGGAAGAGAAGGTGTATATTAACAGGCAAAAGAGGAGAGAGAGAGAGAGAGAGAGAGAGAGAGAGAGAGAGAGAGAGAGAGAGAGAGAAAGGAAGGCAGGCAAGTTGAAATGATGGAAAGAGTAGGAGGTGGGGGGAAGAGAATGCATGGGCATCTGGATGTGCTTCTGCCCTTGAGATGCCATCTGCTGTGAGACCCTCACAGGCTAAGTTCCAGTTCAGCTCCTGAGCCTCCAGATAGGGAGGAGAAAAACATGATGTATATTGTATGAAAAATCATTTTTTCCAAAAGAAGATTCAAATTGAAGAAAGAATAAAAAATGTGATGCTGTATTGCATTGTGACTACAGTTGGTAATACTGTGTGCCTGAAGTCTAGCATACAGGAGTAATCTCTCACAAACAAGACAGCATAGGAGGGGATGGATGCGTTATCACTTGATTGTACTAATCACTCTGCAGTGTGTATACACATAAAATATCACAGTGTGTACCTTAAACACTTACAATTTTTATTTGTCAACTATATCTTAATAAAGCTAGGGAGAAGGAAGGACAGCCTTGCAAGGGAACACTCATCCACAGAAAGTGAGGTGACAGCTGAAGTGGGGGGAGATTGTCAGCTTTATTTCTGCCATGTTAGATGGCAAGGGGCACACCCTTGTGTAGGGAATCTTCTGGTCTTTCTTAGCATTAACAGGAAAGTCCCCCCACCCCCGTGTTCATTGCCTTCCTGAATACTGCAAAATGTGGATCTTCTGAACAGTGTACAGGCAGTAAGCATGCCAAGATTCTCTCTGCCCTGGAAGTGTTTCTGGAGAGAGAAGTGTCTTGGTTATGAAAGGAAATAAGGATGTGAGAGACATTGGGAAACAAGGCTTCTGTGGTTTAGGATGTGAAGTGTCCCCTCAAAATGTTCACCCTCTGAAAGGTTGGTCCTCAACTGGTGATGATGTGTTGGGGAATTCTGGGAACTTCAGGTGGTTGAGTCCAGCTAGAAGAAGCAAGTTGCTGAAGGCAAGTTCTTGAGAGCTCTACTTTTTCTGGGTCCCTGTCTGTATCTCTTTTCTTCTTGTCCATCAGGAGGTAAAGAAACTCCTCTGACATGTGAACCCACCATAAGGTTCTGCCCAAGTAAATGGGGCTGAGAAACCATGGCCTGAACCCTCTAAAACTGGATTCAATAAGTCTTTCCTCCTTTATACTGCTCCTCTATCGGGTGCTAACAGTGACACAGAGGTACCTAAGACAGCTTCACTGGACGGAGGTCTACAGGCTGCCTACCTAAGATCTGAATTCAAGCTTCCTAAATGTCAGGGTTCATAAAGGAAGGAGGTTAATAAAACATTTAAGAATAGCCACATATGGTAATATGGTACATATAATAAAGTTGGCCACTTGTTCACTAATCAATATAAATGTAATTTCACACTATAAAACCTGTCATCATGTCCTTGTGTTTTTTGCTGAAGTTCTCATCACCATTTCATTGTCACTTGTAGGTTGCAGGTCTCTATCACTAACACAAAGATACAATTTAAAAGGGACAAGGCTTTTGTTTTACTGCTTCAGGATCCTGTGGGATCTACTTCCCCTTCACTAGGTATTAAGTTGTGATTAACAGTGTGCCTTTTATAGCATTTAGAAACACTGACTAATAGGCACTTCTGTTTATACCAAAGGCCTATTAAATTTTAATTTAGATATACACTATTAACCCTCTTATATATAAATAAAATACCTTCCCTAAAGAGGAAAAGTAAATCTCATTGAGCTCCCTTTGTGAATTCCTTATATATCTTGAAAACAAAGATAAGGAGCTCTTGCAAATGATATTACCAGAGGGGGACTGAGAGAGAAGTATTCATTCATTCATTTAATAAATATTTATTCAGCATCTATTATCTGCCAGACAGGGTGCTAGGTGCTTGACTTACAGAAATGAGCAAGAAGGAATTATGATGTTTCTGTAGACCTCCGGTTTTGCATTCTCTAAAATAAATGTATTCATTTTTGATGCTTATATATCACTTTGAGATGATAATGCTCAGTGAGTTTTTAAAAATAATGCTAATTCGATTCAGATTCCACTCACAGTTTGAGAACCTGCTGAGGGTCTCTGTGACAGTTTTACATGTGCTTATGGTATTTGATTTAGTAACAACAGCACCTTGTGTCTAGCTGCTCAGCCTCTCAGAACATCCTGTGAGAAACAGGGTAGGAATTCTCCATTTGCTAATGATAGATCAAGGCTCAGTGAGTTGTCTAAAGTATCATACTAGCCAGTGTGAAGAGAGAGGTAGACACTCACAGCATCATGGTGAAATATTTTTAGATGAGTTTTCTGTTGCAGGATGAGACTCTGCATTTTCAGAATATATTGGTTTGATATGCCCATGTATTGAAAGGTCCTGATACAACTTGCATTCAAAGGTGGGAGCCTGAGGATATAATTGTGACATGGATGGATTAAACCATCAGTGGATTAAAAATATGAATGCACTATTGGGAGGTATTAGAACTGTGAAGGTGGGGCCTAGTTGGGGGTTGTAGGTCACTTGGGCTAAGGATGGAGTTTGTCCTCTGCCCCTTGTGCATGATATTCAGCTTTGCTTCAGGCTCACAGCAACGGAGCCAGCTAGCCACAGACCAAACCTCTGAAACTATAATCTAAAATAAATATTTCCTCCCTTTACATTTTTTCTCATATATCAGCAGCAAAAAGTCTGACCAATGTGATATGGCATATGGTCTGATATTTGTATTTTCTCACAGTTTTTATCTTGAAATAAATCTTGTCTTTTGTGACTACTCTATTGATGAAGAGCCATTATTAAGCACTTGTATCCATTTTTCATCTCAACTCTTTTCTTAAAGATTGGGTTTGGGTAGGGGCAGAGTGTAGTGTATAATTCCTGCCTAGAATGAGCAGCTTTGGGTTCAGTCCCCCACACAGCAAAAAAATGAAACAAAAAATTTAATTTCCTTTCCGTTTCTGTTATAGATTAGTGTTTTAATGTGTGTTGCTTTTATTTATGTTGCATTTGTTTAACTCTGTGAAGCTACTGTGCCTGTCTAAAACATCTGATGGTCTAAAGAACTGAACGGCCAATAGCAAGGCAGGAGAAAGGATAAGTGGAGCTGGCAGGCAGAGAGGATATATAGAAGGAGAAATCCGGTGCAGGGGGTGGGAAAGAAGGAGTGAGAGAAGGGGGAGGACTTCATGGGCCAGTCACTCAGCTACACAGCCAGACATGGAGTAAGAAACAAAGCAAAGTATATAGGAATAGTAAAGATGAAAGCCCAGAGGCCAAAGATAGAAGGGATAATTTAAAGTTAAGGAAAGCTGGAAAGAAACAAGCCAAGCTAAGGCTGGGCATTCATAATTAAGAGAAAGAAAAACAAATAAGCCAAGCTAAGGCCAGACATTTATAAGTAATAAGTCTCTATGTGTGTTTTATTTGGGAGCTGGGTGGTGAGCCCCCAAAGAGAAAAGAGTAAAACAACAATAGTTTTCCATTTAAATATACCTGTCAGCATTCATAAATGAGATTTTTTTCACGAAGTTCACAATTATTATGGCTGAAGAGAAGGCTCCGTGGGTAAAGTGCTTGCTGCACAAGTATGAGGACCTGAGTTCAATCCCCAGCACCCCTGTAAAAAGCCAGGTGTGGTGGTGAGTGCCTGTCATCCCAACCCTTGAGAACTGAGACAGAAGGATCCCTGAGATTTATTGACTAGGTAGTCAAGTTCCAAGTTCAATGAGAGACCCTATCTCAAAAAAAAAAAAAGTCACAGTGACAGAGTCACAGTGGTGCATACCTTTACCTCAGCACTTGGGAGGAAGTATGGGGACTGGCAGTCAGTCTGGTCTGCACACTGAGTTCCAGGCCAGCTGGGACTACATGAGACCCCATCTCAAAACAAAATAAGGGTAGAGAGTGATTGTAGAAGACCACTGATGTTAACCTTGGTCTCCATACACACGCACACACATGAATGAGCAGCCCCCCCTCACATTTACACACACATGAACACATACATACAGTTCACAGTTATCTACAAACAAAGAATTTTTAAATCTAGGATTTCAACAGACAGTACTTTTAACAGTTTGTTTAAATGTTATATAAATCCATATTTATATAAGGTAAAACATGATATTTATAAGACAGATTATCATCTTTCTCTATATGTGTTGTGTAAGTTGGGCTTTTTTTTTTTTTACAACTTCTTCCTACTGAGAACACATTCTTTCTTACACTCCCTCAATCTTAATTATCCCTCAGCTCCCATCCCACCTATTCTGTAAAAACCTCTGTTGATTGCTCCAAACAGAAGGGACCTTGCTCTTATCTGAACGCACACAGCCAGCGTCGTGGCAGTTAAACTGACATTACCTTTTTGATGTCTCTTTTATTGTTCTTTGAATTTGTCAGTTAAGCCTTTCCTTGTGATTCATGTTTCCAGTTTGTCTCCCCAGCTAGATTGTGCACTCCCTGAAGGCAGGCACTTTCCCGTCTCTATTATCTCCGCAGCTTCTCTAGCACCTGCTAGAATGGCGTGTGCATAATAGATGCTCAATAAACACTTGTTTCATTAGTGTTTCTCCTAAACAAGTAAACTCCAAAGATCTTGATTTCCTACAAGTTCCAAAAGCCCTTCTACTAACTAATAATAATTAGATAGTTAAACTAAAGGGACTGCCATTGTGATAACTCTCATGGAAGCACAGAACATGCAAGTAACCTTAATTCATTTTTTAGAGGATGTAAAAAGTCACAGAGGTAATATGCATGCCTAGGAACCTTAAGAGTACAGACCACTGGGAACCTATAGCAAGTGAAACTGGATGATAGATACAAAGTAGCGGACAGAACACATGGCTTGTTTGTCTTTGTTCCCTCAACAAGGGACATCAGAATAGGCCCTCAGAATGTGTTTGTTCAAAGAACATGTCAATCTCTCCCCAACCTAAAGCTTTTGGGGGTACTTGATGTTCCTCTTAGAACTGTCCACTCTACAACCCTAGGCAGAACCTCTCCCCTTATTCTTTGGTGAGAAGGTCAGATCCTCAATAGGGCTGCCACAAAACTGTCTTCTGGAGTACTGTGTATTCTGAGTGCAGTCTCTAAAGGCCTGGGATTTCCCATCTCTAGTATCCTGAAATCTCAGACCTATTACCCTGCTGGGAACTGTCTGTACCATGCTCCACCACCTCCATTCTCCAGGGACCAGCTCTCTTCCTTTTATTCCCTTACAATGCTGTGTTCTGTCTGATGCTCCCAGTTCTATTTATTTGGTTACTTATTCAGAAGCAGAATCTCAGTATTTAGCCCAGGCTGGATGTCTGGTGTCTATTATTTAAATCCTACATTTCCAAAACCATTCTCCCACTCTGCTACTGTAGACCTCCATTTTCATCTCCTGAGGTTGGGAGGGAATTTTTACTTCCTCTCTGGAGTTAATTTATAGCTGTGGGCTTGTCCTTAGTCACCCCTCTAATTTCTCTGCTTTTCCTTGGCTGTGTCCCCTTTGATTCTATCATGCCAGTATGGTAAATTAGAGGTCCCAGCTGGGGCTACCTAGCACAAATCTGAATGGATGTTGGCACCTAAGTTTTCTGCTTCTCGTGTCTATTCTAAGATGTGTGTATGTAAGTGAAAACATGTACATGAATGTGCTTTCTAAACTAGAACACTCTACACAAATCTCTGATTATCATTACTCATATATTTCTCTGATTAGAAATTTAACAGTCTTTGTTTACTCTTGAAAATGCAAATATAGGGACTAGGGTATAGTTTAGCATATACAAAGCCGTAGGTTCAACCCATAGTACTGAAACAAATGCATGAGTATAAACACATACATTAATTAGACTATAAAGGGAAATGCAGAAAGCACAGGAAACAAAATAGCAGCCATTTTCTCTGTTACTTCCCTAGTCCTGTTGTAAGGAATTGCCACAAGTTCGCTGGTGTAAAGGGGCACAAATGAAAGGTTCAGAGTCAATGGTGGAGTGTGGTGGAGTGTCCTCTCTCTCTCCAGCCCTCCTGCCTCCTTAAAAGGAACCTGTGGTAATCCAAAAAAGGTCCCTAGATAATCCAAGATAATCTCCCATCCCCCATTCATAACAATCACATCTATAAAGTCCTTCTGCCATGTAAGGTATCATAATTATTCATAGAAAATAAAACATACAGAGTCACAGATTATCACACATGTAATCTTGAATAAGTAAAAGCATATTATAGAATATATGTATATACATATATATATATATAATCTCTAAGAGACTTAAAAACATATAAAGTGGAACTATATATTATTTCTGGTGCCTCTGTGTACACTAAAAGTATAAAGATGTATAAAATTGTCAACCCACTAAATGTAAGATGGAAGTTCCCACCTATCCTCAAGGAGGAGGAAAAGCTACATGTTCAGCAAGGGGTACCCAGTGCTGGAGGTTCTGTTGATGTCACTTTATCTTTGAAGTGGGGAGAGGGCATATGATATTGATTGCATGATTACTTAGACCTTTTTGTTTCTGAAATATTTCCCACTACATGATTTAAAGAAAACATGGATAATCTGAGTTATTAGTGAACTATTGGTAGGAAAAAGAACAGATACAAGGCTCTTAACTCATTTCTGGTTATTCATTTTTCTATTTAAGAACATCCTTTAGATAGGTCCAGTCCCTGGACAGTGTAAAATAGTTTCCCAATAAGATATAAGCATAGCAATAATGGACAGAAATAAGAGGCCCAACTAACAACTAGGTTGGATGAGTTTCAGTCATTTAAACTTTGGATGGATGATGTAACTTTGATCCCATTTATAGACAGAAAGCCTGGTCTCCCTTACGTCAGTGTGGATGACACAGATATAGATTTACAGTCAGCTCATCAGAACACAGTGAGTACTGGATGCTCCCTGATCCTGTCTACCACATGCGTGTGGAGGGTATTTTAGTGTCATATATACCAACTGTTCAACTTACCTGCTGCTCTAAGGTATCTGGATCAATAAAAGTCACCAGATCTATAGAAAAGTAACCAATCACATCTCTCTTTTTGCAGGCATTTCCAATTTGGAGACATAAAGAACTGAGAACTTGGGGATCCACTGAGGTCTGAGGCATGGTGGTACCGGAAGAAATTAAGGGACCTTCAGAATGAAACTGGTCCCCCGTTGACAGTACTCTGACTTCTCCATCAGGCTCTATCAACATGTCTACGGTGAGGTTGGTGACACTGTCTGCAGGTGGGTATGCTTCAATCACGCCACCTGGTTGGAAAACCATGGAGTAGATGAAAGAACACAGTCAAGGGAATGGCCCACTTGCAGGAAGAAGAAAAGGTCTATGTTTTGGCAGGAGGACTTGGACTCAGATCTTGCACTTGTCATCTTGGGAAACTGGACAAGTAGTTTGCTTTTCTTTATTTATAAAATGGCTAATACCTACCTCACTGAGCTGTTACAAAGCTTGAGAAATTGTGTCTATGGTATTTAGCCTGGTACTTGACACATGGGAGGGCTCAATGAACAATAGTCTTGATTATGATCATAATTACAAACCCTTTACAAATGCCATACTTAGAACTACTCATTACATTAATGAAGACTCCAAGTATTATGGTCAAATCCCTCAGAGGGAATTAACTTTTCACTGTCCACTGTTTATATCCCAATAACCAGTGCTCTTTCTGTCTAGCATTATTGCTTTTCTCAGGTGTGACAGGTGTGGGCTTTTAGTAGGCATAGAAAATACTGGCCATCATGGTGGTCATAGGAATCCTGTAGAAAACCAAACACAGGGACTGGGTCCTGTTGGTAAAGTGCTTGCCACAAAAGCATGAGAATTTAACTTTAAATCTCAGCACCTATGTAAAAACTGAGTGTGGTGACATATGCCTATAACCTCAGTACTAGAGAGGCAGAGACAGGAAGATCCTTGAGGTTTATTGGCTAGCTCATGCAGTTGAACCAGCAAGTCCTACATTTTGTGAGAGATCCTGTCTCAAAAGTGAGGTGGCAAGCAATCAGGAAGACATTCAGCACCAACCTCTGGTCTCCACATGCATGCACATTCACCACCCCACACACATACACACAAAGGAAAAGTGAACAAGTCCCAGGACTTGCTGCTTTTGAAAACTAAGTAATAGGGTATGATTTCTGTCCATCTCTACAAACCACACTTGAAGCAGTATCATATATAGTAAAATTCTGAGATTTTTAGCAGTTCTTAAAGGGAGTCATAGAAGAGACACTTTCATTCAATGTCTATGAATTTGATAAGGGGTAGCCTTAATGAATGCTAAATTTCAGAAGGAAAATGTTTTTTTTGGGGGGGTGCATAGTCAATCTATTTTATCTGCTGAGTTTGTTCAATACGCTCTTCAAATGAGGTTTGCTATAGTGCATAACAACTGAATACCAGTTGATGGGGGTTTAATAAGAATATAACTAAACAAAAAACAAGCAAACCAGTGAGTCTCTGTGATTCAGCTAACTTGGTGTTTTGGCTGTCACTTATGATAACATATAGGTATCCTTTATGATTTGCAAGATCACTTTGGATACCATGGAGTTTTGAATGAGAAACATCCCCCATAGGCTCACATGGTTAAATACTTGGTCCTCTGTTGGCAGAGCTGTTTGGGGGCTCATGGAGCCTTGTTGGAGAGAGGACATCACTGGGGCTGGCTTTAAGAGTTTATAGCCTTGCCCTACTTGCACTTTGACCTTTCTGCTTCCTGCTTGAGGTTTGAAAATGTGATCTCTCAGTTTCCTATTCTGACTGCCTGCTGCCATTCCTCCCTCACTATTATTAACTCTCCCTCTGGAAGCAGAAGCAAAAACAAAACAAAACAAAACACCTCTTTCTTTCATAAGTCATTTTTGGTCATGGTGTTTTATCACAGCAAAAAATAAAAGAGTAACCAATGCAGATGTATTATTTCAAATATGCTTGGTTGTGTTGTCTTCTGAACATCAAGACTTTAGCTAGCCTTTTTCCTCACAAAGCAACTGGTTTTTTCCAAAGTCTTCTTGTCTTTGATGTAAATCTATGACAATGTAGAAATCAAATCTGGAGTACATTTTGTGGCCATAAGCTTACTCAAGAGACTAGAAGTGGGATGAAATAGGCAATGATGGGAGCTGGTGAGAGATGGTAACCTTAGAGTCAGGGATGTGGGGGATGTCCTGCTCAAGCCAGAAAATACACAAGGCCTCCTGCATGCACTAGCTTCAGACCCACACAGAACCTTCAGAAATGCATTACAGATGACAGTGGTTCTCAACCTTCCTAATGCTGCAACCCTTTAATTCAGTTCCTCATGTTGTGGTGACCCCCCAGCCAAAAAATTATTTTCATTGCTATTTCATAACTGTAATTTTGCTGTTATGAATTGTAATGTAATATCTGATATGCAGGATATCTGATATGTGACCCATGTGAAAGGGCTGCTTGACCCCAGAGGGGTCATGACACACAGGTTGAGAACCACTGACTTATAAGAACAATGTTTTAAAATACTGAAATTATAGGATCTAATTGTGCTCCCATTCACTACTTATCTGGAGTGTTATTTTTCCCACATCTCTGAGCCTCAGTTTCTTCCTCTGTGAAATGGGTTAATAAAGCCTGTTCTGCTTCTTATCCATAGTATTTATAACATGACTGAGGAAGAAGGAAGGAGGAGAACAGAAGGTGGTAAAGGTGAAGCCTCAGCTGTGGCCACATAGCTCAGGTGAGAGAGTGCTGGAAACTCAGATAAAAAGAAATGGTCTAGAGCAATGGTTCTCAACCTGTGGGTCCAGGACCCCTTGGTAGTTGAACAAGCCTTTCACAGGAGTCACATATCAGATATCTCGCACATCATATATCCCACATATCAGATATTTACATTACAATTCATAACAGTAGCAAAATTACAGTTATGAAATAGCAATGAAAATAGTTTTATGGCTGGGGGTCACCACAATATAAAGAGCTATATTAAAGGGTCACAGCATTAGGAAGGTTGAGAACCACTTGTCTGGAGGAAGGATTTTCAGGCTGACCTTGGATTATGTAAGCTTCCTAATGCTTTGTCTAAGATGGACTTGGAGGTCTTTATGATTTTTCCCTCTTAATTTAAATCCCTTCTAAACTTGTTTATTTGCTTGCTTGTGAAGGACACTGTGTTTCTTCCAATTCCAAACAGAGCTGATTTTCTTACTTTTTCTTTTCTGTCCAGGGGTGCATGTGGAAATTTGTTTATTCATACACTTACAGAGAGGACACTGAAGGTACCCTAACACACATGCACACACACACACACACACACACACACACACACACACACACACACACACACCAACGCCCACCCCACCCCCCAGCATTCCTGTTAGATAGCTGGCATCCAACCTCTTATTTAAATAATTCATTAATAGGGCATCTGCCACACTCTGCCCAGCCAATGTATTCAACAGCCAACAGGCCTGTCCTTTCTGACAAACCCTTTCATACATAGGGCTGAGTCATGCTCCTGATGAATAGACCCACTGGCTCTGGCCAAGACTCCTGCAGAAACCTGGGGATAGACTCTTATGGGCTCTTCTATGTGTTGGCAGATCATTTGGGGTGATCTAATCTTTTGTTCCATGGGCTCCATGTGCTTCAAATAAGGGTTATAGCAGTACCCACTCATGAGATTGATAGGAGGATGACATAAGTTAATATGCATCTACTTAGGATGATATTGGCATATAACACCTACTGTGTGCTCAGTGGATCTCATCACTGTGCTATTACCATCGCTGTGTTGTCATTATAACACGATAGCATTAGCAGTTTATCGTCATATATTGAGGCCAGTGGACTATTATCACCATCGCTTGACAGCAGCAAGTAAATGTGTGAAGCTGATTATGTGGGCCTTATACTGCAACCTCCTGGAGAGGGAGAGCCTTTGCCTAGATGTGTCCTTGTGTGGCACCCCAGAGGCCTCTAGGACTGCACGTCAACTTTGTTCTGTTCATCCCCTCATTCATAATTGACTTCCCAATGTCATTACAAAATGAGAATGAGGAAGGAGAGGAATATAAAAAGAATGGAGGCTGGTTTTATTCCTAGTCTATAGAGGATTCTGGTTTGAAAATGTTACCTTTCTGAGCTAGGCCATTTCTGCTCTCCTAGAAAGTGGGAGAGGAAACTAGGTTTAGTAAAGGCCTTGATTCATCACTCTGTGATAGACATGTTTCTGTTTCTATTCCTGAATTTTCCCAACAACCATATTCATAAGTAACTGAGAAAACTGGGTCTCTGAGGATTGACCAAGGTCACTTGTGGTTCAGATGGAGAGCCTTCGCTCAAGACAAGTCTGGTCTAAGAAATGCCCGGAGTACTAAGTTCTGGATGGCATGCTTGGCATGCTCAGTTCCTATTTACTTTAGAGGCTGGATGCAAGATAAATATTTAGTCAGTGCTTGAAAAAGAACAAAGTCAGCGGCAGAACATTTCCTAAACCAACACCAGCTAATGCAGAGTATTTGAATTGGCCCTGGCTTGCCCCAGAACTAGAACCTAAGCTGGTACATACTGATCCTCAGTAGAAACTTTACAGTCTTATTTACCTTGAGAGAGAAACGTTTGGAGGAATTTCCTCCACGTCGGGAACTGTTTCTCATTGACTAGCTGTACGTGCTGTGCTAAAATGCCCGCCAGCTCCTTGGAGATCTTCACCAGAGCTGGCTCCTGCAGAAACAAATTAAATAGAACCACAAGCAATTTTACTACAGAAATGAAAACTGCTTGTGGAGTGATTAAAAACCAGGCCTCCAACAGGCAAAAAAATGTGGTTACTGTTTACCCAGAGCCAGAAAGCCATTTTGAGATTGTTCTATTTTTCCAGCCATTTCACTTTTCATATTTCAAAGTGATTCCCCCTTCCTGAAATCAATGCTAATTGTGCATACTGTCTCCAAAAGGCACCCTGTGCTGGTCTTCGGGAGCCCAGGCTTCAGACCCACTGCAGCCTGACCTGCAGAGAGTCCTCTCCCTGTCCACTTTGAATCTCAGTTTCTCATTCTGTAAAATGTAGAGCTGAATAGCTTGTCCCTTAGCTCCTTAGACGAGAACAGCTTTTTTTCTAGGAATCTAACTGTACTTGAGCCTAGGAGGAACAATGGAGTTGGGCGGTCTTTCTTTGGCACTCTCTTTAGTCTGTGCCCACTCTTGGTGGGCAGCTGCCTTTGATAGTGGTGGAAGGGAAAGCCTAAACTCTTGGCTGAAACTGTAAAGGTGACAGCCTAAGTTTGGGAACATGTTCTATGGTCAGCCATAGTCAACCTGAAGTCCTTGCAGATCATAGTGTCACCTGTCTAGCTGTCTAGCTGGCCCCGTCATCGATGAGATGATCCAAAGACAACAGAGCCTCCCATCAGGAATGAAAACAGTAGAAAGCTCTCTAATCAATAGGAAGGCTATCTTTTTCTATAAAAGGTGTGACTTGCTATGATAATTTCTTTTCTATCCTAAGTTATAATGCTCTGAAGACTCACTAAACTTTTCAAATGGAAGCCACAGTTCAGACATTATTTCTGTCAGATGCAGGGCAGGGCACTGCATACAAGCACTTTTGGTGGTCAGTATTCATGTTATAATGCACAACAGGGACAAGCAAAGCTCTAGCTTGCTTTGGGGTCCCAGACAAACTATGAATCTAAGAGTGAACACTGAGTAAATTGTAAGAATCAGCTCTAGGGATGGGGCTGGTTGTAATCCTAGAAATCATCTGCATACTCATTTTTCCAGTTTCCCTAACATTAAAAATTGATTGTCCTTTATCCTATGCCATCTCCCAACTCCTTAAAACATCTGGTTGATTCTGTTTCAACGCCCACTGAAAATCCAGAATAAAAGACAAACATCTTAGAGTATATGATAGGCAGGTCCAAATAATCTGAATTGTTTCTAACTACCCAGAAACTCCTGTGGGTTGTGTCATTAGTTAGTTTTAGTAAGTGATTGACGTACAAAACGAAAACACACTCAGAAGCAGAGTGCTCTGGCCTACCCCAATTTCAGAATGATTTGCCAGCACAAGGTACAGAGTTCTGCTGGAAAGAGCTGGGGAACCCTGCTCTTGCAGTAAACCTTTGCCTTGTTATGTGGAAGCAAGGACAATGCCAGTCAAAGCAATGGGCCCTTCCCCACTTCATACCCTGTACACTGTACATTTACTGTCACTGTTACTGTAAATTTACTGATGGTGTTGAAGCTTACTCATGTGCAAATCATGAGCAAACAGCTGCAGCTCAGGGAGCCCCTCTGCTCTCTGAACAGCCCACAGTCTCTGGTCTCACACTTGTCTCAGCTCACATTCTGCTCCGTGAAAGAAAACTGTCTCTGAAGGGGCTGGGGGTGGGCAGTGAAGCCTAGCTTTAGATTCTGCCCCTTTCTGGAAAATGATGCCAGAGAAAAGAAACCTAACAGCCCAAACCTCTCTTGGAAAAGTGGAGAATTCTCTTTTTTTTCTGCCTTGATTAAAGGGCCTTTTCTGCCCCTCCCCCTTTTGAAGGGAAGTTATATATTCATTTAAGTAACTGCAGGAGAAGAAAAAAATATGTGCTGGGGGCTGTTTTTGCAAAGGGAAAATGGAGAGGAAACAGTGAAGGCGCAGAT
The DNA here is from genome assembly GCF_007827085.1 of Peromyscus californicus insignis. Taxonomy (NCBI): domain Eukaryota; kingdom Metazoa; phylum Chordata; class Mammalia; order Rodentia; family Cricetidae; genus Peromyscus; species Peromyscus californicus. Next base: position 58,169,149 of record NW_026294402.1, read on the forward strand.
GAAAAGCCCTGCAGCTTGATTTGGAACCTGTGTCTCCATTAGCTTGAGGACCAGGGAGGTGCCAGCTCTTCAGCAGGAGACTAAGTATGGCACACAGGTCTGCAGTTGCCATGAGGACGCCCATTACTTTGTATGCTAACCTCCAAAACAAACAAACAAACAAACAGCCTCTGTGATATGCCTGGTCTCTACTAATACAGTCTTGCCTCCCCCAGACTTTCTGTCATCCCCCCCGGAGCTCACTCCTCCTCATCTTTTATTCCCAGAAGCCTTCCCCCTCTGCTATAGTCAGGTGTCTTTCTCAACCACTCACATATCCTCTAGCTCTTAAATGACAAAGACATTAGCTTAAAGGCAAACTTCCCATGCCCAGGAGAAGAACGCTCCATGTTTGCATAATGAATCATGATAGTATTGAACATGGGAGATGGTCCTTAATAGTTGACGCTACAGAATAAAAGAAGATGTGAGCTGGGCGGTGGTGGCGCACGCCTTTAATCCCAGCACTTGGGAGGCAGAGGCAGGCGGATCTTTGTGAGTTCGAGGCCAGCCTGGTCTAGAGAGCGAGATCCAGGAAAGGCGCAAAGCTGCACAGAGAAACCCTGTCTCGAAAAACCTAAAAAAAAAAAAAAAGAAAATGTGAATCTCTCAATAGACCTCCTCCTTACTTCCAAGGAACCACCTGAAGGACTGGCTACTTTAGAACCACCAATTCCTCTTGGGTGGATTTCACAGGACTCCCTGCCTCTGAGGGCTTCAGAAAGATAAATGAGGTGACATATATGGAGTGTCACCTCAGTTGCGCCATGTGTGAGAACCAATAATTAACTTACAAGGCTTCTGGACACAGTGTCAGGCTGCCACTACTACTTCTGCTTACAGAGTGAGCCATTCTGCCACAATGGCAAGCACTGCACTGTGCACAAAATCACAAGGAGGTAGATTTCCAGAAGGGAAATCTGCTCCAGGGGTCTGGAGGATGCCTCGTGTGCCATCAGCTGAAGGCGCTGACAGGGCAGCATTCAGTGGGGAAGCTGGGGCATTCAGAGGCAGCTTGGGGTCATGATTAGCTCTCTAAGAAAAAGACATGGTGAAGAATAAGAGGGGCCAGAGGGGGTAATATTAACTATCTAATTTCTTTCTAATGGGATGTCTAAGTCTTAAACTAATACCTTAGTACCTATGGCCTTAGTGCCAATGAAGAGAGACTTGTTCCCTCACCTCTACAAAATAATAACTATATAATGATGTTAATGTGGGGCTTGTAGCTCATACATTCAAGTAAAGGAGAGTGTGCACAACATGTGCATGTCTATTTATCATATGCCTGTCTGTCATCACAAGCTAGGAACAGAATTACATTTTTTACAAACTTATGATGTGGAATTAAAGAGTTCTGTCTAGTGAATTAGAACAAGGCAATGAGTGACCAAATCAGTGTTTCAGAGATCCTGTCGTCCACACTGCACAGGTCGTTTAGGGCCAGTGACTCTGAGGTGTGGGCTAGAAGATAATATTCCTTGTGAACCATAATAGATAAATGGTAGAAAATCATGTTTTACTTTTTGAAAACTGTCAGGATTGCAGGTTGTCCTCTCCTCGTGGTTGGACTGGTTCTAGGAGTGTACACACTGTTGGCTTCTGAAACTGTCAGGATTGCAGGTTGTCCTCTCCTTGTGGTTGGACTGGTTCTAGGAGTGCACTCGCTGTTGGCTTCTGAAACTGGCTGGAGGGCACTTCCTAGTTAGTCTTCAGCCCATCTTCGTCACTGCGTAGACTTGAGAGCATTTGTTGTTGAGTGCCCAGAATGAGCTCTTAGAGTTCATCAATAATAATAATGACTTGGAAAGTTCTAAGGCATCTTCAGGAAGGATATGGTTTCTATTGGTCTCTATAAACTAGAGACTCTTTTCTATTAAGCTTGGACCTTGCTTCGTGGCTTTCTTTATTTCTCTGTCAAGGAAATGCAAATTTGAAGGAACAGATCAGTTGACTGAGGGGGAATGCAGAGTATCTTAGGGGAAGCCACCAGCACATTCAGTTTAATGCTGCCCTTGATGACGAAAGACACTTCTAACTCTAGAGAGTTAATTTTTCCACCCAAGAAAACTTCTAGTGACATGCATGCGCGAGTGTGTGTGTGTGTGTGTGTGTGTGTGTGTGTGTGTGTGTGTGTGTGTGTGTGTAGGATGAAGGAAGAAGAAAGAGGAGTCCAAATTAGAATACTCTCAATCCTACTAAAACTCATATTTCATTTTTGCAGCTTTGTGGCTGAACTGTCAGTAGTATATTAAGTAAAATAACTTCTTCATTAAACTCCAATACCCCACATCAGATATTGTTTGATGATGTTCCAAAGAAAATCAAAGAAACATTTCTTTATCTTTTGATTAAGACAGAGTGTAAGGAAATTCCAGAGACTACCTAGAAGGTTCTGCTTCATGGGTCTTTCTGATAACCCTGACAGGAGGCCTAGGCAGTGACACAAAGTCAGAAGGGTAGGACAGCGAGCTGATAAACTAGGACTCTCAGTAAGATTGTCAGTTTAGAGGGGACCCATGGACTACTTGGGACAAATGTCTCATGTAACATCACACAGCAAGGCTGCAGGAGCTCTCTGGCTTCTTTCTGAACACCCCTTCCTGTTCAGGAGAGACATGTGGTGTAATGTGAACAGTGTTGGGGTTGGAATCGGCTGGTGACACAGAGGTGGGCAGAAGCAGCATTCCACAGTAAAGATGAACTTAAAACTGCTCATTTTTTTAAATTGCTGTGGGCATTTTTAAGGTGAAATAATAGCTTTCACTTACTGAAAGTTTAACATGTTACAGCCATGTGCCAGGGGTCCTACATTTACCATCTTACAGCCACTATCTAGAGGTACTACCTTTATTTAGTGTCATACAGCTAGGAAGTAGCAAAACTTGGGTTTAAACCCAGTTGCTACCAGTGTGCCATAGTAAAGTGGGATCTGTGCCTGTAACTGCCATCAATGGGTCCAACACACTGGACAGATTAGATCAACTACAGGTGAGATGTTAAATATGGAAAAATTGTAGGATAGATATCTGCTGTTGGCTACAGGTTAAGGGTACCCCACACTTCATTTTAGGAACTGTTCTTCCCTAGTCTTTGCTATGGAAGATTGATTGAGGGGGATTCCACTCTTCACCTCCAAAGAAATGTAGCCTTGCCCTTACACAATGGCTGGTCCAGTACACAGATGTGACCCAGTGAGGCCAATCACTTGCTAGGAAACGCTTACTGGGATCTGGGGGAAGAAAGTGTGTGATCTGAGTTGCTACCAAGTGAGGTGATCTCTCTTTCTATTGCCTGGACCAAGAACAAATTCTGGAAGCTAGCCTTAGGAAGGAACCAGCCTTATGCATAGTTCAAAGGAGAGAAACTGTGGGTCTTTGGTGGCATTACTGTCTGGAGCCAGAACAGACTTTGGATTTCCATATAGCCAAGGCCAGTTTCTCTTTATTTGAAAAGCCATTTGAATTGAGGTTCTGTTACTTGAAGCTTAAACATTTTAAATGGATGCAACAAACGGGTGGGCCAAAGCATGTCCCTATAATCCGTAATGGTAGTTTGAAGCTAGTGGATGCTCTGCTAACCCCACATGGTGATTACTTTCATTTTGTAGTCAGTAGTGAAGTTTTCACTCATTCCTCCCACTAAGATCATTAGGAACAGTCCCTCTTTAGGGTGCAAAAATATGTTGAAAGGATGAAGAAAAAAAATGAAGATGTCTCCAGCAAGTCAAAAACTACTTCCCATACCTACTTAAAGTTTAAGGACAGCTTTAATACTCCATGTTTAATTGTTAATGGAGAATTTAAAAATCAAAAATGCCAAGTGTGCCATCGATGAGATGGAAAATTATGCTGCAGTAGAAGGTAGCATAATGTAAAACAACCAGCATTACCAAAGCACACAAATGTTTTTGGTATGTAAAATTGCTTTGTAAAATATTTGCTCCATCTGCTAAAAGCAGCCAAGACAATTTTCCCTTGATAGCTAATGGCCCATTTCGGGTGTGTGGCAAGTGATTCGCTGCTGTGGTGGCAGCTCTCATTAACAGAATGTTGAAAACACGGTATATAATTCCATACTTATGTAGCATTAGCCACTCACTGCTTCTCGAGGAGTCTGTCCCTCATTATCTAGACCTCCACCTTGCACCAACATGCAGGCCTAGCAGTTGATGTGACTTGAGAAGCATTTTGTCCAACTGAGGCACATATGTTGTGCTTCTATTCCAAAGCTCAGCACAACTGTTTCACTGCGACCACAAACGCGAAGAAGTTCGTTCCCTCTCCACTTTCCAGTGCGCACACTGCTGTTTCCCGTTCCCCTCACCGCAGGGAGCTAGGCTTTTGTTGTTGTTGTTGTTTGTTTGTTTGTTTGTTTGTTTCTAGGCTCATCCTGTCGCGCTGCATGCTGGGGGTTTCAACAGATAAAGATGAAGTGCTTCCAGAAATTCTTAATTGAACTTTGCACATACACAAAAGGAGGAGAAAATTCTCCCTCCTCTGACAAAACTGCCATTATAAAAGCCTGATATATGCTGCCCCCTTTTCCCCTGGTGTATCTGTGATTTCTCTCTTTAAAAGAGTTGTTTATATTACACCCCAAATTACTTCAACATCTGCTAAAGGAACGATTAGAAATAAATACAGTAATCCAGGGTGGTTTAAAAAGAGAAGAATATGTTCATGTTTGGGGAATGATACTGAAAAGTAGTTACCGCAGCAAATGACTGGTGATAGACAAATATTCTTACCATTGGAAAATAGTTTTCAAGGAAATTATACTGAACTGTAAGAATGACAACCAGTAAATACATATGACTGTTTCAAAGATTTTCCAATATTTTAAAACAGAAACCATGTCATGTTTAAATCAACCATAAGTGGAATTAGCCATAACTGTTACTTCTGGAAACAGGTTTCTTCCTATCCACATAGAGAAATAAGGCTGGTTGGGAAAACGGTGGATGCTGATGGAAGCTCTTTAATTGCAGAGTGAAGACAAAAGGAAATCACATGCCCTTTGGACTTGATTCTCCTTTCTTTCTTCTTGTTTTGTTTTGTTTTTCTATGTAGCCCTGGCTGTCCTGGTACGCACTTTGTAGACCAGGCTTTGATTCTCATTCAAGTGTGGGGAAAGACTGAGTTCCAGGAATGAAACGGAGAGATTATCAAGAGACTTTTGTATTTAATTCTATACAAAAGGAATGGGCAAGCAACATCGTTTCTCAATCAAGAGAAGAGCTGGACCTTTTTAGGTGTTTCCACACATGGCATAAAAGGAGTCAGGAAGATGTAGGCAGCATTGTAAATTGATTATTCTTTCTACAGACCATGCACAGGAGGAGACCAGTGAATCCCACAGTTGGGGGCTGTCTTGAGACTGGCTCAGTCACAGAAAGTCCTAGACTTCTCAAGGGCATCCCTGACTCACCAAGGGGCACCGAGGACAGATGACCAGAAGCACATGGCACTGTGGCCGTCAGAGAGGCAAAGCTCACTTTGAATCCGTTCCAAAGCCCGAGCCTGCTCTGTGGTTTTCACCAGAGCAGACAATTCCAAAAGCACTCCAGCGGGACCTTCCTGGGTATGAAAACACTAACCAATTCTCCTTCTTCTCGTCTTCTGTTTTATTCCCTCCTTCCGCGCTGTTATTGTGAAAAACTGGCAGTTAAATTCAATTGATTCCAGTTTCTCTGGATCCATATGGCCGCCAACCCTGGAGCGGAAGCGGCGGCAGCGCCTCGCCACTGCTTCCAAGCATTTGCCTCTCCTCCAGTCCCCAGATGGTGGGAGTAACATTTAAACCTCCTTTTCTCTGCCTTGTACAATAGACCTTGGCACCATTTCAACTGTTTACTCCGGTAATTAACAGCTCTGATACCACAACAATTACAACTCCTCCACTCTCCACAATAATGCTATGAATTAGTGAGAGCTAATGGCTGGAAGGTAGAGTGTTTCCAGACTGTGAGATCTGTGCATTTTTAGAATAAAATAAAAGGTACAAACAGCACGCTTGCAGTAGACAATGATTACCTAGTAATTAGTTTACACAAAGCTTCCTATTTAATGGCAAAACGCTGTAATTAACGTGTGACAGAAAATCAAAGGGTACTTTGTAAGCATATGAAAAATTAACACTGCAGGCCCATAGCTTTATGTACTGATTAGAAGCATATTAAATCAATAGGACACACAAGCCAACAGCTTGTATAGCTGATTATTATAGGTCCTCGGAAGGGGTACCCTGGCTTTCATTTAACTGGGGAGGCAATTTTCCTTCTCCTGTCATCATCCTCAGGCACAGAGAAGTACCTCAAACTCAACCCTGGCAGCTCCATGAAAATAACCATTGAACTGGAAGAAAACGTTCTAAGTCATTCTCAGAGCTAAGAAAAAAAATATGTAAATGATTAAGACTTTCCAATGATCGTGGTGACGTGCTGCTACACTAATTAGAAAATATGCCAACTGGAACCAGAAAATGAAGCATCCAGACTCAATGTTTTGGTCAGAATAATCTCGACTTTATCAAGCCTCTTTATTCAACATGGAGAAAGCTATAATACACGTATTGTTTTCTACTTTCAAATGGTAAGAGGCCAGGCTGCTATCAAGAGCTATTCTTTTAAAGGCATTCATTGGGAAAATCATAGCATAGGGACAATTGGATCATCATTCTGAATTTTTGACAGCATCTTGTATAATGATAATTGAAGCATGCTACAGTATTCTTTAAGGCTACAAAAGCCTTCTAAAGAACCTTCTGAATTGCCAAAGAACAACTGATTTGTATTTACTCAGTATTGCTTGTATTTTCTTCTAATACAAATTTAATTAATATGCATAATAAAAAGCAACAATGTCTTAAACTTTCATATGCTAAGAACATTGCTAGCCAATTCCAAGGATTCATTGGGTTCTCAGCACCGCCTCATGAGACAGGTGTACTGTTATCTGTTTCCAGATAAAGATGGCCTCTTAGAGAGCCTAGTAATTTGGTTATGGCTGTTCCCTAGCAGGCTCTAAGAGAGGCAAAGCAGGGGGACCTTGTGAAGCCAACTGCCCCTCAGTTCTGTACTTCTCAGTACTCTTTTCCTGCTTAAAAATGTTTACCATGGAAACCTGAATTATGTCTAAAAATAAGTAAAAACAAACCAAAATTTTTGGTGGCTTATGCAAAAAAAAAAAGAATGAGTTGAATTGCTCATCATGTTTTTAGTGCTGCATCTGATTGGGAAAGTCAACACTTTTTGATAATTTATAGGTGGACTCAAATGACTATGCCAGTGTATTAAATCGAGAAAGGCACAAAGTGTATATCCTCATGACTGGGTACAAGGTAATATATAAAATTCTCTTTTGTCAGCTGGGCACATTAACAGCTGTGCATGTGGTGAGGCAGCCAGGTTTTCCAGGGACTCCTGAGCAGGCCCTTCCCATGAGGCCGAGGTCTGCATACTGACAGCCTCCCCCCCCCCAATGCACTGCCTTGTGGGAAAGGGAAACACTCTAGAGCAGTGAGTGACTGTGCTCGGGGACATCGGTGCTTTGAGAAAGTCTGTGGAAAGTCGAAAATCAGCCAGAGCAGCAGCACTGGCATGGCCCCAAGGCCAGACCTAAGGTGGGGGTGCTTCTCTAGGAATTTAAGGAAGTCTTCCCTTGTTCTGTGTGCTCTGCTAGTGGTTTAGGAAGCCATTAGCACCTTCTTATAAACACAGCATATACAACAGGAGCCAAAGCCCTCTTGCTTCATACAGCATTCTACTCATGGGTCTTTCTCCTAGAAAAATACAACAGAAGTTTTTTGTCTTGTTTTTGTTTTTGGCACACACTAAAACTAAAAACAAAGCTTTTCTCTGGTCCACAATTTAAAAACAAAAACAAAACAAAACTGGAGATGAGCTTAAGTTTTCAGACAGGTGAATGGTTTAGCATATTAGAATTAATAAAATGGAGTAACATGCAGCACTAATTGTGATGAATATGAATAAACAGGGTAAATGGCTAAGATCTTATGTTTAATTAGCATATTTACAATTATTTTGGCAATGAGAGCTGATACACATTTGAGAATTAAGTCAGGAAAATGAAGGCAATGAGAAAGTGATTTTACACTTATTTGGTTAGACATATCTTTAATATTGTTATTATATTTTAACTTCACTAAACATTCTGTGGTGATGAGTCAATGGCTTTTTTGAGCTCACCTGATAAAGCCAAACCATGTTCTCCATGAGGCACCTAGGTCAGTCCCCTACAAGTAGTCCCCATTACTGCTTGCAAGGCTCCACAGAGGCAGTGGGGGTTGTTCTTTGCTCAGTGTGGTGGGCAGGTCTCCCTTGTAATGGTTTGTTCACTGACTTAGTTCTCTAAGAAGATGAAATGATGATTACGGTTTACTCTGCCTTTCTAAGTTTGGGTACCCTGAATGAGGATCTTCCCCTTTTGGTGATGCTTAAATTAATACCAAATGTCTAACACTCTAACACAGTCAAACAAAGTAGTGTACAAGGAAGGGTTAAAAAAAAAAACCAAAAAACTATTCTTGCTGGCTAGAGAGATGGCTGAGCAGTTGAGGGGACTTCCTGCTCTCACAGAGGACCAGAGTTTGGTTGTCAGCACCCACATGGTGGCTATAAGTGTGACTAGTTCTAGGATGTCCTCTTCCGTCTTCCTCAGGCACCAGGCACACGCACGGTACACGGGCATACATGCAGGCCAAACACCAATACAGATAAAATGAAAAAGTTCAATCTTTAAAAAACATGCTGTTCTGCCGGGTGGTGGGGGCGCACGCCTTTAATCCCAGCACTCAGGAGACAGAGGCAGGCAAATCTCTGTGAGTTCGAGGCCAGCCTGGTCTACAGAGCAAGATCCAGGATAGGAACCAAAACTACACAGAGAAACCCTGTCTCGAAAAACAAACAAACAAACAAAACCAAAAACAATACCCTGACTCAGAAGCAAGGAATCGTGCATTTGTGCAAGAATTCAGAAACCTTAGCAAGTGCTGTGTACTCCACAACTGAGCTTATTGGGATCCAGTGGGTGGAGCAAGGGGAGCCGGTTCCATTGGCCAATAGGATTACAAGCAGAAGCTTGTTACCAGCCTCTGAGAAAATAAGAAAATTCATGTTTTGTTTCCATTGTGGCCTTTCTGCTTTTCCAAAGGTTCCTACATCTTGATCCTGAATTTTCAAGGGTGACTATGGCTTTTTAGCATCTGACGACTCATGTGACTTTGTTTCAAGTCTCAACTGCAGCCAGCCAAAGGTCAGTTCAAAATTAGAGTGGACAAAGAGGTGGTCTTTATGTTGTCTATCTATGTCTACACCAAATCCTACTTACCTGTAAGACCAGCGTCTGCAAAAGACTCCACAGTAGCTCCCACCCCATAAACAGCGCTGCTTTCATCTGTCGCCTATGACATACCAATGAAGAAATCACGGCGGCATCGTGTCTCAAACTGCTATGCAAATGATGCCATTTGTAAGTATTAACATAATTTAGTGCTTACAGTCATATTCTCATTTCTAATAATTCTCCCAGAATGGAGTCTTTCTCTGGACTCTTAGCCTGCAGGATAGTCTTTCATCAAGAAGCTGAAATTTTTAATAACCTGCCAGCATATGTTTTGTATGTGCCAGGCTAGGCTTGATGATACAACATCTTCATTATCAAAAGGAGCAGGTCTACAGACTGTAATAGGACATTAAAACACGCCTGTGCTCATAAAGTAATGCTTTGATGTCTAAATGTGCACCGTTACAATGCTCTTCTGGAACAAAGGGGGCTTCCAATCCTAAATTCTCAATAGCTACCCGCAGCTCCCCTCCACTCTAAGGAGGTTCCCTTTGAAGGCATAAGCTGTCGTTAGTCCCTGCAAGAGGGAAGGGAGCTCACAGGGACTTCATTTTATTTTTAGCTTTGGCTTCTCACGCATCATAGCTAAGCATGAGCCATGCATCATAACAGGATTTCTGAATAATTATTTTTCCCTGTTAAGTTTTTTTTAAATGATTTAAATAGAACATTAATTATTTAAGAGTCTCAAATTTAATAACATTAACAACAGTGCCAAATGTATTTGGTAACAATTTAAAATGGCATAGTTTAAAATAATTGAAATTAAATAATCTATAGTGAGGTTTCTAACCACAATTCAGCCAAATGTCAGTACTGCAAATATTTTTAAAACTCAAAGTCAAACATTTCAAATTTATCATAGTCTAATGTCAAGGGAATTCTTTAAAAATTATTGGTTTGAAATGCTGAGGCCAGCAAACACTGTATACACTAGTATTTTAATTCTTTAAAATAAAAGTGTCTAGACTTTTTCATGGTTTAAACTCAACAGCTTTGCTTCACAAAGATAAAATCCAGTTCAAAGAGAACATAAGAGAAACCTCTATTGGCCTCAAAATTAAATACATTTTCTTTGCTTTATTTTTTTTCTAGAAGAGTAATTCATTTTGGTATCCTTTAAATAATATGTAAAGAGCTAGCCATGACAGGTACTGCATTTAGTCCGTTCACTGTTGGAGGGGGAAGAAAGCCCAGAATAGATCATGGGGAGAACCGACCCATTTGTTAAAAGGAACTCTCCTCCTGACTGTTCTCTAGATTTATTCATCATTTCACTTGCCCAGGAATAATGTGGTTCCCACCAGTGTTCCCCTTCCTTTCTATCACTTGTGTCTTGATTCATAGACTTCTGTAGTGGGATGCGCAAAGCAGATGCAAATCACTGCAAGGCCCACCGCTATGCATGCTGGGAGGAAAGGGATCATATAAGGAGTTTGCCTGTCAATTTTCTTTTTTGTAGTAGGGCAGGAAAAACAAGGTAGTGTGATAAACAGAAGCTGGGTGTAAGGATACAAAGTGGGACAGTGTGTCGAGGTCAGGTTAAACATTAAACCATGTACAGATATTAAGCAAAATTGGAGCAGACTGAGGTTGTATAATTCATTTCACCAACCTATGTGGAAAGGTTTACACACCTCCACTCATAGCCTGAGACCCTGAGCCTACTACTCAGCTTTTTCTGAAAGTTCTCTTCTGGGGTCTTTTCTTCTCTCAGCATCTCATAGGGACTAGTAGTTACATAGGTTTCTTTAGAGTGTCTTCGAAAACATGGCTCCTGACAGAATGCTATTTTACATTAGCTTACAATGACCACCATTTGCTAGTAGAATTCCTCATAATAAAACACAGCTAGCTTAATCACCACGGTTGGCAGAAGCACAGAAACTGCTCAGGGCAGATGCTAAGATTTGTAATGCTACCTGACTATGGTCTTTTAGTCATTTCTTAGGTATCATATCAGTTTGACGTTGTGAAAAAAGATGTTTTGGCCCCCCAAATGGACATTTAAGTAACGCAATAAGTCCATTCATATTGTTCGTTAGGACTAAGGCCCAGGAAAGGCTCTGCTGATAGATGACAGGGCTAAGTCTGGGAGAAAGGATCTTATCTCCTGACTGTCCATAGCACTGTGGTTTAAGTCACCCCTGAACACTCACTTGTGCCCACTTCTTCTTCCAGTCTTCATGGCCGTATCTTTTACTCTCCTTAAGCGCCCACTTGTAGCACTCTAGGTAGGAAGGGATGTCACAAAATGCCGTCCCGTTTCCTCCAAATTCCATGTTCATTTTAAAGACCCAGCGTCGGACTTGCAAGTGGTCAGTCACCAGCTGGCCCAACTGTTCTATCATCTGTGGGGCAAAGGTACAGAACACAATAAAGCGTGTTTCCTTTCTGTCACAGCAGCTTGGCTGTGGTGCTAAGAGTATATCTCTACACAGTCTGTTTATCAGGCTCCCTTCCACTCATTAGGACAGATTCAGGAAGTTTGAAGTGATGTATGATATAAAGAAATCACTAGCCAATGGGATAAAAGCCATGTTTAAAATGCAGTTGTATTTGTGAGAAATTAAAAATCTATTACTGCTGACTTGTGAGGAAAAAAGAAAAGACACTTTAAACATGTATAATTGGACCCTGGAATTGTCACCTTTCTTTCTCAGTAACTTAGGTGTTTGGTTATTGCATCTTCAAATGATTGTTTTAATAATGTCAAGACTATAAAAATATAGTTCTAAAAACTCTGTTGAGCTTTTAATACTGTAACCTAAAATAAATAAGTACTGTAATGTAGAAGACATTTTTTTCTCACTAACCTACATTTGTTTGGCCAATTGGCCAAGTTGCCTGTATTTGTGACATGAATGAATGTATTATAAAGACAGATAACTGAGAGAAAAACATTTGCAGATCACGATGGGGAGGCTGGACCTGGGAGGACTGGGAAGTGAAGGTGATCAGGGGACATTATGTGAAATTCCAAAATAATCAAGAAAAATATTATGTTGGGGAAAAAAGGTTCTATTTTTAGGATTTAAAAAGGAATAAAAATCTAAAACTTAAAACAACAACAACAAAAACCACTTTTAGAAACAGCCTTGCTGGAATTGCAGCTGTCCTGCATTTGATACGAAACAATACTTTCTCAATAACTGGGATTAAATAGATGAAATTTTAAGGGATCAAAATCCATGCTTTAATTATAAAATGATAGTAAGAACAATAATAACTAACATTACTGAACATTCAGTAGGAACCGGCCCTTGTTGCATGCATCCTCTATATGAGTTTCCCATTTAATATAATAACCTATGACTAAGGCAACATTAGTAATTCCATTTAATACATAAGGAGAGGCTGACTGACTTGAGTGACTTGTCTATGATCATACAGCACTGAGTGGCAGAGCAGGGTTTCTCTTGGATTACTTTGACTCCAAACCCTACACTCATTCCCTCTTTGTGGGGCTTCGTGTCCAAGCCTGCAAGTCACTGGAGAAGGGTGAAGTGTAGAAAGAGGGCAGAGGAGGAGTCAGAGAAACAACTTGCTTCCAAATCAGTAAGTCACTTGTGCTGCATTTGAATCAGACAAAAGTCTCTGTAGCAAGACTATTAATTCTATGTAAGAACGCTCTATTTCAGCTTTGAAGGAACCCAGTTCATTAGATCACGAAATGACTTTGTTGTCTGTACTTCCCAAAAGGCAACAAAACAACACCAATTCATTGTGTCTCCTATACCTACCCATGCCCATGCTGTGGCATCCTATACTTGACAGTAATATTCTGATTCTCTATTGTCTTAGTCAGGGTTATCATTGCTGTGACATCTTGAGGAGGAAAGGGCTTATTCTGCTTACACTTACACATCACTGTCCATCATTGAAGGATGTCCATTAGGACAGGAACTCAAACAGGGCAGGAACCTGGAGGCAGAAGCTGATGCAGAGGCCATTGAGGGGTGCTGCTTACTGGCTTGTTCTTTATGGTTTTCTCAATCTGATTGCTTATAGAACCTAGGACTGCCAGCACAGGGATGGCTCCACCCACAATGGGCTGGGCCGTCCCACATCAATCACTAATTAAGAAAATGCCTAACAGGCTTGCCTACAGCCCAATCTTATGGAGGCATTTTTTCAATTGAGTTCCTTGCTCTCAGATGACTATAGTTTGTGTCAAGTTGACATAAAATTATGCAGTACACCTATTCTTTTGACTACCAAATGGATTTTTTTTTTTTTTTTTTTTTTTTTGGTTTTTCGAGACAGGGTTTCTCTGTGTAGCTTTGTGCCTTTCCTGGAACTCGCTTTAGAGACCAGGCTGGCCTCAAACTCACAGAGATCCGCCTGGCTCTGCCTCCCGAGTGCTGGGATTAAAGGCGTGCGCCACCACCGCCCGGCTTGGATTTTTATTTTTTAACTAAAGAGTTTGAAAGCACTGAAGACTAATGGTGAGGTCTAGAACTGCCAAGTTATAAAATCATTTTGTTTAAAGGCATAATATGTTATCCTGAATTGTGTCTATTCAGCAAATGATTTGGGCGATGCTACATGACATGGCAGTGTGGAAGAGACACCAAAATAGCCACACTTGGGGTTTCCAGAAAGCTCATACAACTGTAGGTTATTCAATAAAGGTGAAAATGAAATTGTCTCAGCTCTCTAATATTGAGTAGTATTTATTGATAATTTGGATGTTTAAATGATAAGGGCTCTGGTCTACAAACAAAGGAGGTTCCTGCTGTGTCTTCCAAGGTTGCATCCCTTTTTTCTGCAGTCAGCTGTATTCTGTATTTAGTTATATCTTGCCATGGTCTGTGTGTACTATGATCATAAGTTGTAGAAGCAGAAGTGCTGATTAGTCTCTTCATATTGGCTAAAAAAATATTTTGCTAGATTAAGAAAAGGTGTTCCAGCATAGCCTTTAAAAATGGTGTATTTAGATATATACTTGGAAGCTTCAAATACTAACAGAATTAGTATGTGTTCCCTCCAAATCCTATTATTTGTTGCTTCTGAGAGTCCTATAAATGGGTGCCTGTGGCAGGATCCCTACAGTAATGAAAACAATCAATAGTATTGTAAAGACTACACCGCTGGAAGAATTATGTGCTATCTTTAAGTGAAAATTGAACAGTGCTTTAAAACAGCATTGCCAGTTTTGATTATTTAACCAAAGCTGTCAATATTTCATACAAAGCGCATGCCAGAAAGGGACTTACATGGTTATTTTATGGATCAAAACAGGAAATGCTCACTGTGCTGTGCTAGATTAAAAAACTCAGTCATAAACCACAAGACTTTATGCTATTTCCAAACATTTATCATTTTTTGTTTGAATCTGTTTTTAAAAATGTAATATATTTTTAGTTGTGATTCATTTTATATTGGTAAAGAGCAGAAGCAGAAAAATTACACTGTAAAACTCCAACTAAGGCCCAAGAATATGTATTAACCTAAGTTAAAATAATCACAGCTTTCCCCCACTTTAAATTTGCAATGCACATCAATAAAAAGTCAGGATTGATTCATCACCATCTGCAGATTCAAAATGCTGAAACCCTCAGATTGATTAGGTAGAGCCATTACTATCTGGAAAAGCCTCAGTTCTTGCTGACCTCAGATGTCTTCCAAACAATCAGAGAACCCAGATACAACTTGGTTTACTGCTATACCATTGATACATACTATATGTCAAATAACATCCTTCAAATCTGAGGGTCTCTGAGAAGGGTTTTAGTCCTATGTCTGAATACTAGAACTAGACAGAGTTTGTATTGTATTAAATGTGCCCACACCTTTAACCACAATTAATGTATAAAGTTCTGAAATATTTCAGAGCATAGATTGCCTGTGCTATTATCAATGAAGATGAAACTAAAACTCAATACAAACTTTACACATGCTTTTTAAAGACATGAAGATTGTTTAGTGTAGTGTGTGCATTCAGTTGTATCATTTAAAAATCTGTTTCTCCCGTATTAAGTCTGTCAGCCAAAACATTCTATTAGGAAGCAGAATCAAGCAATCCACCTAGGTACCTTCAAATTCCAGTGCAAGTTAATGACGGTGGCAGTCTCTCCAGGTCTCCTCAACTAAAATCCTGACTGTGTTTCTGCTATGAGCCAAATGTTGGCCAGGAACTCTCTCTAGCAAGACTCAACACTTGAGGACAGCTTGATGGATTCATAGTGCCTTCAAAGTAGCTTTCTAACGTGTGATTAGCTCAAAGGCTTCATTTTGTTCTCAGGGGCCGTGCTGTGCGGAGCATCCTGACCAAGCAGAGAGTAGAGGGAGAGGGAGATCCCCAAATCTGACACTTACTCGCTGCCTCAACGTTTATGGGTCCTTCATTGTCCAAGAAGAAGGGAAAGGAGATAATTTGTGATTGTCTCAGAGAACCGGTCAAGAGAAATTCAGAAGTAGAGGTTAGGAAATGTTACCAGCCAGCAGTTTGTCTTTGAATTGTCTTTATTATGTAAACAGATGGCGTTTACATGGGAGAATACCTGCTGGAGCTGAATCAGAATGAGAACATTTCTAGAGGCTAATGGAGGAGTGCAGAGCCACAGACTGGGTCCAAGGGAAAACCAGAAGTAGTTTATTCCTGAGGCCATCTCACTTCCTGGTTCCCCTACTCTTTTCAGAGCCATTCCTGAAGAGCCAAAGTATTGTCAGAGTCAAGGATGTTTTCAGTGCTCTGAAGTCTCACCACGCACTCTCTAAAGCCTCCAAACCCACTTCTTGGCCAAAACAGACTCTTATTAAATGTGATGGTGAACTAATAGATATTAAGGCATTAAATACTGACAGTAGATTAATTCCCATGATTAATTTTAGCAGCATTTAGTAACTTAACCCAAAAGGTAGACATTTTGAAAATTCTAGTAAGTTCTATAATAAGGCCTCCAGGTCTGGTAGTTCAGACATGCATAGATTCTTGGGAACCACGAGTTCAAAGTCAGCCTGCTTAACTTAGTGAAACCTTGTCTCAAAAAGTTAAAAGAGAGCTGAGGATAAAACCTCATAGTACTTACCTACCATGTGAGAAGCCCTGGGTTCAGTTCAAAGTATGGGAAACAGACAAACAGAAACCAAACATACTTGAAGGCATAATGTAGGTCTCTTCAGGGCAACTCAAGCATTCACACAGTCTTCACTGGACAGGGCTGGACCAGATTACCTAAAGTTGTACAGTGTCAAGGGGGTAGAATACACTTGAACAGAGGCACCCTACATACCTGTTGGTAAGTATAGATGTCGGATATTCCAGGAGGCACTGGCACATTAGCACTGTCGAAGAGCCGTTTACTTCCGGACTTGGCACTGTAAAGGTGAACCAGCTCAGGCTCTGAGCCCAGGATGGGTACATTCAACATATCAGCCACAGCCAAATCGTCTCTGTGGAGGAGCCCACCCACGATGTAGGCGTCTTTTCCTTGGATGAGATTTTTTATTCTTTTGATTGCCTTGGGACTGTACAGCAGGTGAGTGGCCAGGGACATGTGATGCTTCTGGAGGACAATCAAATCACCCTTCTTAAAAGGTATCTTTTTCTAGTCCCTACCCCAATTTGTAATGTGGTACATAATAAATACATTATTAATAGCAGGCTGGGTTATGACCTATCCTGTTGTTTAGCGGTTTAAATTGATAAAAGCTGTTGGGGTAAGGTTCCATAATCGCTCACATCTTTAGTGTGTTGGAAATAGGCTCACTGGGAATAGAACTAATTACTACACATCTGTATTTATTTGATCCACGTGGAATTATCCTTCTGTCAGAAGGAAAAGAGGCTGGCGGCCTTTGGATAATAGTGATTCATCTCCACAACACTTCTGGCATGGTTTAACACTAAAGCGTCTGGAAAATCAATAGAAAAAAATGAAGGAAAAAGCCCCATAGTGTTCTCTTCTATATAGACTCTATATAGACTTCTAATCTGGCAATGTTTCCAAAGGAGAAAGGCATTTGATTTGATCTCCTCCCCCAAGTTCTCCCCTCAAATCCTTTTCTGAGAACATATGCTTTATAATGATTACCAGAATTCTAGCCAACACTTTGGAAAGCACTCAGGAATAGAAAATATTTGAAAATTACAGCAAGACTCAAATTTCTTTTCCAATACAAACTTTTTAAAAATCCTATTTTGACTAGGTAGACTTGGCTCAGCAATGCCTGTGGGGGTCTTGTTCAATTAAACAAGTAATTTTATTCATATCTAGCAAGGTAGAAAACAGCCAGATGGTCAGCACACACCTCATACACCGAGTTCAGTTTTCAAGGAGTGGGACAGCACATACAAGACATAGTCTCTCCCTCTGTCTCTGTCTCTCCCTCTCCCTCTCTCTCCTCTCCACTCTCTCTTCTCTTTCTACTGTTTTAATCTATATCAAAGTTAATTATTTTCTACGAGCTTCCATTTCCTCCTCTGTAAGATGAGTGTAACCGTACCAGCCTTAGGGATGTTGTGGATTGAATGAGACAGTGCACTGTGAAGTACTTGCACTAGTACATGGGCATGGTACGCACTTAGTGAATGTCAGAAGAGTGATCATGAAAAGAAGGGCGGGATCAAGTCCATTTCGAGGCATGGGGAGGTTTTCAGAAAGTGGAGATGGGCAGGAAAAGCCATTGCCCAAGGATGGAATGAAATATTAGAGCCGTAGACTAAGCCTACTGTTGTACTGCTGCACTGTGTTTTCATGCTGTTAAAGAGAAGATAGCATGGAACCCAACAAAATGCTGAGAGTTTATAGTCAAGTACATCTGACTTAGACTCCATGAGCCCATTTCTTTATGTGTCAAACTAGAATAAAAAAAAATTACCTGCATGCTGGAGTTGCTCCAAGGCTGAAATAAGATCATGAACATGTATAACATTGGGCCAATAGTCCATAAATGATTGTATTATTGACTTATTTTTATGGGGAAAATTCTCTTTTAAAAATAAAACCATTAGAGTCAGGCATGGTGGCACACACCTTTAATCCCAGCACTCTGGAGGGAGGCAGAAGCAGGCAGATCTCTGTGAGTTTGAGGCTGGTCTGATCTACAAAGAGAGTTCCAGGACAGCCAGGGCTGTTACATAGAGAAACCTTAATAATAAAAACAAAATTATTATTAAGTAAATAAATAAATAAAGTAAAACCATTAAAATGTCATGTAAATAATATAGTGCAAAGTACTGGATGCTTGAGGAATTGAAGGGGTTTTAGAAGGTGGTTCCTAGTACAACTGTAAGGAAAATGTATTTATCTAAACACAAAGATGTGAAGAACTGTGAATGGCTGTGTTTAAGAATGTCTAATGCACCCATTCTTAAATGGCTGCAGGATATAACTTGCAAGTGTGCAAGCAAGATATCTGAACTAGGAAAGGCCCTAGCTCTCAGTCTTAAATGGGTCTGCAGCTTGCTGGGTGATTTAGAACAGGGCTGCTTAAACTTTTTCCTGCTTCTCACCCCTATCCCCAGGAGAATTTTTTTTTTTTGGTTTTTTGAGACAGGGTTTCTCTGTATAGTTTTGGTGCCTGTCCTGGATCTCGCGCTGTAGACCAGGCTGGCCTCGAACTCACAGAGATCTGCCTAGCTCTGCCTCCCAAGTGCTGGGATTAAAGGTGTGTGTCACCATCGCCTGGCTCCCATGAGAAAAGCAACTCCAAGTATTTATAAATAGTTATACAAATCAAACTTTTATTGATAATAAATAACAAATTTATTTTAAAACAATTCTTTGGTATATGCATAATTTTACCACTTGTTAAAGATGAAAACAAATTCATATGCTAATGAGATTGTGCTTGTTCATTTTTTATAAAAAAATTAAGTCTTTGCTAAATATTTGATACTGTAGGGTGTAGAACATCTTCAATATTTTCTCAGAGTTGATCAATATTTTTATTTTATAGTCATCAATGTTAAAAATGCTACTTTGCATAAATACATAATACAAAACACCAAAAGTGTGTTTAGGGACATTTCAGAATTTACTGGAAATTCTGTTCAAATCCCAAGCCAAAATTAATTGAATAGTTTTTAAAACTATAACTCAGTCAGAAACTCAACAGCCTGTTAAATACATTTTTGATTTATGTGTATGGGTGTGTGCCCATGTGAGCTTATGTGCACCATGTTTATTTGTGCAGGAACCCATGGAGGCAGAAGAGTGCATGAGAGCCCCTCCAACTGGAGTTACAGGTATTATGAGCCACTATGTGGGTGCTGGGAACCTAACCCGGGTCCTCTGGAAGAGCAGCAAATGCTCCTAACATTGAGCCATCTTTCCAGCCTCTCAAACAGCAAGTTTTAAAAAGCAAATGGTCTCACAGAATGCAATCCAAAGCTCCTAACATTGAGCCATCTTTCCAGCCTCTCAAACAGCAAGTTTTAAAAAGCAAATAGTCTCACAGAATGCAATGCAAAGACACAAGTTTGATACTTACTTGCTGGAAAATGGTGGTAGGAAAATATCAAATGTCTTTGATTTCTGTAATTAAACCATACTCTTATAAAAGCAGAAAAGTATGTATGTACAGTGTGTTTGTTAAGGTTTGTTGACTTAACACAAGCTAGAGTTATCTGGGAAGAGGAACCTCAGTTAAGAAAATGCCTCTATCAGATTGGCCTAAGAGGCATTTTATTGATTGAGTGAGGGCCCACATTGCTGCTCTTGCAGAGGACCTGGTTTAGGTTTCCAACAATCACATGGTGGCACACAACTGCCTCACTAGGGGTGATGCCACCCCTGGGCAGGTGGTTCTGAGTTGTAGAAAAAAGCAAGTTAGGCAGGTCATAGAAAGCACGCTAGTAAGCAGCGATTCTCCATGGTCTCTGTTTCAAATTCCTCCCTCCGGGTTCCTGCCTTCAGTTTCGGCACTGACTTTCCTCCAGGATAGGCTATAAACTCTAAGATAAAATAAACCCTTTCCTCTCCAAGTTGCTTGTGGACATGATGTTCATCATAGCAATAGAAACCCTGTGCCTGATGCCCATTGAAGCCAGAAGATGTGGTGCAGAGACATACATGCAGGCCAAACACTCATACACATAAAAACTACAAACAACATTTCAATGGAAATTTGTTTGCCATGAAGGCATGTATAATGCAAAGTGTACAAGCTGTATGGTCAGAACTGAGGCTACAGAACATTTGTGTCATGTGACATAAACAAAAATGTGTTGGATTCATTAGGATTTGATTTTGAATTAACTGTTGGTCATAGAATGTTGAAAAACATTTTCACAGCCTTCACATTTGGTTTGCAACCCAGAGTTAAGAAGCTGGGACATAAAACACTCTGCCTTTCTGAAACTCAGCTCCTTATATTCAAGTGAGAGGTCTCTAAGGTCCTTCCATCTCTGAAAGAATTCCTAAGTACAGCCAGAGCGCTTCCATGTTTATTATGGAATGTGTCCAGAGCTTCTGCTGGGACGAGGAAAGTTCTAAGGTAGATGGTAGTAAAGCATGTACAATGTGAATGCACTTAACACTCCTGAACTGTCCCTTTAAAAATGTCTGAGACTGCAAAATTTTATCTTGTACATAGTTTACCACAGTAAGAAAAGGGAAAAACCCAGAGATCCTCTGAGGAAAATTAGATAATCTACTATTGGACCCCTCCTCCAAGCCAGGAGTTTAAGTCTCAGCCTCTTTGGTCCATACAGTATTACTTTGCTAGCATAACGTCCGTCCACACTGCAGAGACACTTCCGAGAGAGCAGCTCCAGGCGAGCCGGCGTTCCACTGGCCACCAGCGAATGCCAGCACTGTGTGTGCTCAGCTCTGCTTGTTCATCACCTAGCCCCCTGCTCACTCAGTTGCTCTCCTTTCCCCACAAGCACTTCAGTGTGGAAATGTGACACAAAGAAAGCACATCCAGAGCTGCTGACTTGAGTTACAATAGGGTATCTGATGATTAAGAAGCTCAGAGCTGGATCTGGAAAAACCGTTTAATGGATAAAAGCACTTGCTGATTTTCCAGAGGACTCAAGTTCAGTTCCCAGCACCCAGTTCCCAGCACACCAGGTGGCTCACAACAACTCTAGCTCTGGGGATCCAACAACCTCTTCCGGTCTCCGTGAGCACCTACACATGCACACATACAAAATCAAAAATAAACTAAATTTTTAAAAAACTTTTTAAAAAGAAGTTCAAAGTCTTTGTCACCCCATCTCTCATCCGATCTACACCACAGTCCTTGCTATGAAATGAATGATTTGTTCAAAGTCACACAGCTCTGACCATAAAGTAGAGGATTTGAACCATTAGCATGGTTGTGTGTTACAGTTACCACACTTGTTTTGCTCATCTTACACAGTGAGAAGTGAAGGCCTGTGGGTTGATGGACTATGAAGAGGGGAAAGCAGGTACAGCAATCAAGTTCAAGCTCTGAGGACACGTCCAGCCAGGGCACATTTCCATCTCCTCTAGATTTATGTATCTCTGTCAACAAGTATTCTCTCTAGATCCATGTCTTTCTGGGCATGCCTTAGTCTTTAGGCATGATGGTACCCTCGTATCATCTTCAGTATGTGTTTAATAAAGATTCAAATGTGCGTAAGTGATGGCAGATGACATGCTATTGTCCTTAGGTCTTGTGAGACCATTAGAGAAACTCAGCATCACCAGTTCCAGATAGCAAAGAACCATGAATGACAAAGATCTAACATGTTCCTAATGCCCTTCCTTGTGGCTACATTCATTTTTACCACCACTTATTTCTTATTTTTGACCTGAGACAAAGACAGTTGTTTAGAATGTCTTCATAAACATTAAAATACTCCAAAATAGACATGATGACTTTTATACAAGCACACTTACCATTACAAAGTCTAGCTTTACAGAGTAACTTGGAGAGATGCACAAACAGATTTTTGGCACGCTTTAAGAACTCTCCTCAAAGCTATCCATTTGAATGAAAATCAGCACTGACACCATCTCCCAGACCCATTAAATAGAGAGAAAGCAATAGCTAAACAGGCACAGAACCGGTTTGAAAGTGAGGGTTTAATTTCTGTGTTTTAAAAAGTTGATTGCCTATGAGTGATTAATCACTCAAATCATTTGAATTTAAGCTCCAAGCAGCAATATTAAGTACTTCAAACCTTGCCTACCTGTTTCTGCTCACCAAGATGCAGACCTGCACTGGCTGGAGCTGAGGCTGTCAAGGGTGCCAGCTGCCTGGCTCTAGCCTGGAAGCAGGAAAGGGCACTGCAAGGGCAACCTTCTCAGAGTGAGGATTATAGACTTGGAGAGGACTTTGGAATTACCCAATCCATCACCCCATTTCATAGATGAAGAACAGAGGACAAGAGAGCTCAGGAGGCTTGCCCAAGGCCACTGGGTCATCCCCAAACAAAACAGTCATTCCCATGTGTAACAGTGACCTAGAGGAGACAGATTTTGGTTCACAATCTGGCCCTACCAGGGACACTGAACTAGAAAATGAGTTTTGGTTTCTGCGGCAATAAAAGGAGAGCAATGATTTCTGTGTTGCTACATTTTGTGAGGCTCAAACAAGAAAATGCATGCTAAGAATCCGAGAAATGTTACTTTACCTACTCTCCTAATCACAAATCCCCTTCCTTGCCCATACCTCTCAGTGTCTACAGGCATTTCAGATGCGCACACGCTCTTTACTGGCAGCTAGCAGGTGTTAGCTTGAGTTTCTGGCTCTGAGAATATCAACAGTTTAACTAAACACAAATGGGTTTTGGTGTTTTTCTTCTTTGCTTCCTAACATCTACGTCAATTGCCATTGAGGGCATAGGATAGCCAGAAAGCACCAGAGATCCCTACTTTTGAAAGACCCCAAGAGTATAAGTAAGTTGTGATAGTTTGTACCTGTCCTCCCTTTCCACAACCAGATGTGCCAATGAAGCAAAGCTAAGCAGAACACTATCAGGAACACTGAGGTGTCCTCTAATGAGAGAAGAGAGTGGATACAGAAGATGCTGAGCATAGACAAAGCAGCATGCCTCCCCTGCAGCCCTGGTGGGGTTTAATCCCCCTCCGTGCCACCACTTTGTCTGGTATGTAGAGAGCTGACTACGGTGTTCCTCATCTATAAATGGAGAGTGCTATCTACTAGCAAATGCATGCTTTCTTTTTTTAAAACAAACTTCAAAATTGGTAGCCCATTAGATAATAAAATGTGTGTGGGGGGGGGATTAAGTTCTTTTTAAAACCTAGAGAAGTCCTCTTCAAATCATCGGTTGTACTGCCTTTGATTAGAACTCTGCCTTCCTGGTTCCATTAATTTCTTAGTAACTCTTGTACAGATATGAAAGTCCATTCTATCCATTAAAAATCAGTATGTTAAAATGTGAACCTTGTTCATACAGAACCATGTGATACGAACATCAAGTTCACTTCCCCAAAGGAATGAAAGTAACAAGGAGTACCTGTGGGAAAGGCAGAAATTTGGGGCCCTGGTCCACTTTCTCTCCCTGAGTAGTTTTATGGCTGCATAGGCCTGGCCAGACTTTTACTGTCCTGGTGAACTCCACATAAATTAAGAAAAAGGAGTGATAAATGTTATAAATCTA
The DNA here is from genome assembly GCF_007827085.1 of Peromyscus californicus insignis. Lineage (NCBI taxonomy): Eukaryota > Metazoa > Chordata > Mammalia > Rodentia > Cricetidae > Peromyscus > Peromyscus californicus. Next base: position 58,193,098 of record NW_026294402.1, read on the forward strand.
CCTATTTGATTATACTTCCCAGTAGCTGCAATTAGGCTTCTGCCACAGAGAAACTGGGTAGGGGCAGCTCAGCTAAGTTTGAAAGTTAAACTGTGGTATTTATTTCCTACAGTCCAACTAGTAGTCTAATCAGCAAAGCTGTTAAACTTGCAATAATATTTCACTGATGTGTACCAGAGCGTTGCAAGTTATAAAATTTCCAATTTAATTTTACTGCATCCCTGAAGCCATAGTAATTAGAAGACAAACTCACAGTGAAGATGTTTACAGCTTCAGGGGTGATAATTCTGAACCTGTTCTGCAGGTCACTCCTATCCTCATAGTTCCCCGAGACGACAGCTGCTTGTAGACTCAAGAGTTTTTTGTAGTACAGCTTTAACTCATCATTCATGGGATGAGAGCAGATGTAGATGACATTGACATTGGCATCTGAGAAATAATGGGCACAATGTTAATTACTGATACAAAGGTAAATGACATGATGAACTCTGGCATCCAATTGGTGTTACAGTAGTTTAAAACAAAGAGCATATCCAAAAGCCACAGCAAAGTGAATTTAGATGGGCTCTGAATGTGTCTCAGCAATCTAAAGCAGCCCTTCTGCGCTTCATCATTTCTCTAAAGAAAAAAAGATACCACCACCAACAAAATACAGATGACTGAGAGGGAATGTGGAAGTAAACTTCCAGATAATGCACAGGGATTAACTAAACCATTCCCTTTAATCACTGGTGGGAAGGTATTCCATTCAGGTCAGCAAATTATAAAGCAGAGCTATTAACTTTAGGAAGCTGATGAAATTTCAATGGCATTCTCTGCTTGGATTTGACAGGGCCAGTCCAGGGAAGGTCTTGACAGAATAAATGGGCTGATTATGACCAGCAATGATTCCTTCAGGAACCACCCTATCACAGCTCCAGCCCCAGAGAGGACTATTTTGCTTCAGTAGCACATCTAGTGATTCCTGGTCCAGGGAAAACACTGCCTCAACTGCTTTTTTCCTCAAGATGTTCGTAATACACACATAGAAAAAGTCCCAATGGAAGAGTGAGATGAGATCATTCACTCAGTGCTGCAGAACATTTTAAGGGCACATGGATGTAAATTAGCAGCTGATAGAGCTATTAATTCATTCATAAAATAACTGACTACTCTAGATACAAACAGGAACAAAGCACTTGGCTCAACACTCCAGGAAATCTAGGGATCAAAGTGACTGAGAAATGTCTTTGGGCAGCAACCACTCCAAACACACAGGTCAAACCAGGTACTCAGGGAAGCTCAGAGGAGGGAGCCAAAGTGACACTTCCAGCCCTCCCTCCTCTGAGCTTTCTAGGGCCCTGGGCACATTATTTAACTTTTCTAAGCATTGGTTCCTTCATTGGTAAATGTGGGGTTGAATCACCTAGGTGTAGAGTTTTGGAGTATTAAACGAAAGAAAAATATTCTTGGTACAGTATCTGGCACACAGAAGTGTTGACCAAATGGTACAGCCAACAGTAACTCACTGCCATGCCCTTTGTACCTGCTCCTTTTGAGCAATTCCTTGATTTAATATGATGAAGCAGTATCATCTCCAGTCTCTGATAATTTTTCAATCTATCAATCCAAGCTCCTTTTTAATATTTTCCCTGAGATGGGGTCTTATGTAGCCCAGGCTGACCTTTAACTCACTATGTAACAGCGTCTGGCCTCAAACTCCTGATCCTCCCACCTCCACCTCCTAATTGCTGGTGTTGCAGGTTTCAGGGCCAGGTCAGGTTTATTCAGTGCTGGGGATCAAACCCAAGGCTTTATACATGCTAGGCAAGCACTCTCCCAACTGAGCTACACCCTCAGCACTCTCCAAGCTCCTTAAATTCTATATATCCTCCAGGTCACAGTACAGTGTAGACTACATAGGGATTACTCAAGAAGTGGTCATGGTTGGCTGGGGTTCAAAAAGAATGAAGAGATTTAGATGGTTGAATGTTTTGCTCACTTAATGAGTGAGATACGTGGCAGGTAGGAGAAGTCTCTCTCTATAGAGACAGAGTGGCTTTTAAACTGGTCCAGGAAAAGGCTGGAAGGAGGTGCTACATATATGTAAATAGTTAAGATCTCCAATTTTATTTTGAAACTAGATTGCCATATAAACATCAAAATAAATTAGCTGAACACAAAGTAATTGAATAACTTGTATCTAATTGCTGACTGATCACATTAGTTATTGCTAGTCTTGTACTTTGGGGAAGAAACTGGTGTCCAATCGAACTAGTGAGTATAAAAGCCAAATGTGTGTTGTCATTGATATTGTGTGTGTTTTTAAGAAACGCATAAAAGAATAGGATATGAACAGCAAAAATAGCTATAGTAACAGAAGATGAATTTTACTTGAGAAGAAATATCTAGGCTTCAAATAATAAGAGATCAATTTGATAATGTCGCTTTTCTTGTTCATTTCTGTCAGAGCAATATATATCACTAACTCTAATATCCAGTGGAGTTGGGGTTCACTGTGAATCTACAAACACAATTAATTGACAGATAGTTATAAAAAGGAGCTGTTAAGAAGATGAAGCTTTCTTTGATGGGTAGTCAAAATCAGTTCCTCTCTTACTTATCCAGAAAGGGAAAAGTGCCATCCTGACATCACAGCTGATATCCAGTATCAAGTCTTAGCAGTGTGATCAGATTATCTTTACTTCCCTCCTGAATAAGCAGGAAAGCCAATACCCTTCACTAGTAATTAACAGAATAAAGGGCTTTTATTCTTCCTCCCAAATCATTTATCATTTCTCCTTTTCTTTTTCTATTTTATTTCACAGGAAAGCAATTTTACCTTCACTAGCCACCTCTAAACTAAGCCTCTTGAAGAGGCTATGTGGTCACACTGCTGCTTCAGAATGATAATGTGCTAGAAAAAGGCACCGTCTCTCAGAAATGACAATAGTTGCAAAATTTTTCTTTGTAGGTACAGACTGAATTATTGGATTATTGAAAATAGTAGCCTAATACTTTTTTCTTCCATAATGAGAAACTTCTATAAAAACACTCCTTTGTGATGGCTTGTACTATATATAGAAGGGTGTATAAAAAGCTGAGGAAAAAAATTAATTCAAATAAATCAGAGTAAAGTCTGCCCTCTGCTGCACCTCAGTGGTCCCAGCCAGCCAGGCTTTTAGTTGAATAGCTCAGCGATAACAAATCAATCTCACATCACTAAAGGGCTTGTTGTGTAATGCTGAAACACAGCATTGGTGCCCAGATAACAGATTAAAGCAATTATGCTATTATTATTTTAGGACACTGTAAATTTCTAGTACCGATGTATTTCTGTTACCAAATGGCATTTATAAAATAATAATGATGTTGAAATATCTATGAATCACGTAAAGTATGTCATTCCAGGCAGCCAGCTAAGTTGGCTATTGATAATATAAAATTCTTCCTCGTATTGCTTAAATAAGGGCCAAAGCAATTATATTTTAACAAGACAAAGAAGTTCTTATTAACTTCTAAAGATCTAATTTTTTATTTAACCCTTGATTTGGGGCCAGTTCCTCACAAACTGACTTGATTCATCGTATATGCTTTGGAATCTATTTTTGGGTTTCCAGCCATGGTTGCAGCCTGGCCTTGGCAGTCATGTATTTTTCTCTCCTGGATCCAGTCTGTGGCTGAGGGCTGACTAAAACAGTACGAACTTGACATTTGCAAAGACATCTCCATCTGCCTAAGCCTGGATTTCTAGGGATTCCCTCCACAAGGCACTCCACATTTTCTCCAATCGTGCCTTTGCTTCCCTTTTATTCTTATAAAGAGAATACAGCGCTCCACTCTCTGCACTCCTTGCCCGGAAGACAGGATAGACAATATTGACAAATAGAGAGTTTTGACCTGATTCACTGAAAGGAATAATAAGTCAAGATGATTTGAGTTCATCAGAGAGAAACTGTTAGTCAGTAAAGAATTTAGAAAACTATTCAAGTAATTGTTCAAACATTTGAAAATTCAAACTGACTTCACTGTAAATCTATTACTTTAAACAAAATAATTATTTACCTTGCAAATATGTTAGAAAGATAAATTCTTTCCTTGTAGAGGAAAGAAAAAATATTTTTACCAATATCTACCCAAAAGTTGCAGACAGTCATTGATGTAAAAAGATTTACTGTACCTAGGATGTCACACATCCTCCCCAGCTGCATGTTCTGCTGTATGTCCAAATCAGAAACATGTTCTCGCACAGACTGGTCATATCCTAAAAGGCAAAGTGTCAAAACAGAAACAGCACATCAATATAGCACACATGGGAATTTCAAAATGTCACAGTCTGCATTTTTAGGGTCAAAAATTTTCTCCTCTGCAGCACCTTGCAGAAACAAAGTCCTAAGAATACAGTCTGTGTTTCTCAAGGACTAAGCATAGAAGATGTGCTACACAGCGTGTTCTGCAATAGAGGTTCCTATTCTTTCAATACCAACAAAGCTCCCGAGAGTCAAGGTTACAAATGCATGGAGAAAACGTCTACCATTTAACGTGAATGTTCAGAAGGACATCTGAAAATGTTAGGCTCAGTTTTAAGGGATTGTTGTGGCTTTAAAATCATACAGCACTTTGAAGTTGGATCCCAGAGTCATTCTACACAAGGTTCAGTCAAACCCCTTACTGTCAAAAACATGTACTTAAGAACTCACATATCAAAGAAGCACCCTCTGCTCCAAGTCAGAACTTTTAACCTTCAAAGGGCGAGAAAAGTGAAGGCATTTACTCTGTCCATACTAAGAAAGTCCTGTGGTTCCTTTTGTTTTTACTGGAGACGGGGCAGAGGGAAAAAACACATATGTGTTACCACTGCCCAGAAATGCCGCGAAAGAAGTAGCAGCTTCTGCTCTAATGTCAGGCCTTAAAACAGTGGATCCAAACATGAACTTGAAAGGCATGCATCCTCACAGGCAGGAACATTTTGAGAGAGGCTTCCATGCCTCCTTGTGGTTACTGAGCCCAAACACATGTCTGTGTGTAACTGCTATAGAAAAAGGGACTTTATAGATGAATGCAAGATATGACACCCATTTCTTTTCCAGCATAAGGAAAACTATCGCAATTCAGGCGGCAGGGATCCAGACCAAATGAACACTGATAACTGCCTCTTTGCTGATCTGAAAAGCGAAGAGTTTACAGTTCACCTGAAAGTCACTCTTTGGTTTTTCTGCAACATGAACCTAAGAATCAGAGAGACAGAAGCACCAATGGGTGATTGGAGTCATTTTAGAAAATGACTATTAATTTCTCTAATAATTTAGAGAGCCACTCCACATATGAAAGTGAGCAGAGGTAGATTCAATTTCAGTGTTATTTATATACATGGTTATGATATTGTAACACTTATAATTTTGTGTATCTACAATCAATCTATCTACATACATCTATCTTTATTCAGGTAAATGTCTTAAAGACATATTAGCAAATAATATATATTGAGGTTATAAGAAGATAAGGGAAATGCTTAAAGAATAAAGTGTGATTTCAAAACATGCCTGAGACTATTCCATGACTACATCTTCTTTCAAAGGTAAAGATAAAAGGTAGCATGATATTTCTAGTTAAGATGATCCAATTTAAAATGTAAAAGATGTTTGATCACTTTGTAGCCACATGTGCAGTGTGTGAGTAAGTGTGTTTCATTCATTCATTCTTGAGGTCAGTCTTCCAACAAATTACCTGGCACCTCTTTTACCACTGACCAGGGATGCATATTAAACATGTATACAGAGCGATGAGAAATGGTTACTTATCCCTGTGCATATGCCCATTTCCTGTCAGCAATCTCAGAACACTGTTATAGAGAATCACATGAAGTAACAGATACGAAGACATTTTGGAAATTTCAAAGTAGTGTAAAATATGAGGTATTTTAATGTTATGAGGTATCTGTACTTCCAAAGCACAGGACACATTCTGTGATAAGCAACATGGACATTGTGTGACATGCAATGTATACATCAGCAATAAAGCAAAACTTGGGAGTCAATTTTTTAGATTTATTATGTGAGAGTGTGTATGCATATGCATGCATGTGTGTGTCTATGTATGTTACGTATGTGCAGGTACCCCAGAGGCCAGGAAAGAGCATCAGATCCCTTGGAGCCAGAGTTACAGGCAGTTGTAAGCTGCCTGATGTGAGTGCTGAGAACTGAACTTGAGTCCTCTGGAATAGCAGCAAGTGCTCTTAACTACTGAGCCATCTCCCCAACCCCAGGGAATCAGGTTTAGGTTTTTGTTTTGTTTTAAAGCTAAGTTTATTTTTATGTGTTGTAATCCACAAAGTATAGGTGTTGATAACAGGTGAAAACTGCTAACAATGTTGGTAGCATAGGTTAAATACAATGGTGACTTAACCAGGCAAGCATCAGCAAGGATTCTGGGGCTTTGGGATGTTAAGCAGCATGTCCTGTGTCAATGAGACATCATACTTCAATATAACTGCAAAGGTATAGTTATCAAAGGCCAGATAGGAACACTGGGTTCTGATAAGCCATCAGTCTCAACTTTGTCCTGTTATAGAGAAGAAACCAGGGATTAGTGCTCTGTCCAGGATCACCTAAATCTGTAAATTCTTATGTATTTCAGCTACTTCATATTTTGCTCTTATGACCAATATAAATACATAACATACAAGAAAAGATCCTCTAATGGTAGCAGAGAAGTATAGGAGGAGAAACAGTTTTTATAATTTTTCCACATTAATTTCCTATTTTTGTGGCAGGCATCTTAATGCCAGAATCTGTGGATATGCTAGGCTATGTGCAAAGGGAAATACAGTTGTTAACTTTGACCTTAAAATAAAGAGACCGTTCTGCATTTTCTGGCTACACCTGAAAAGACAGGTATCCTTAAGAGTAGGGAAGGGAAGCAGAAGAGTTGGCAGTTAGGGATGTGACAATACAAGGAAGGCACAGAGTTGCAATGCTGTCAGCCTTAAAGATGGAGAGAAGGGATCAAGAACCTTTGTGAATTCTTCTATGGATAATGTCTACAAGTTTGAGAGGAACCCTATTTTCCCATCAGGCCTCCAGCCAAAACTACAGTTCTACGGGAACATTCAGTCCCCTTTAGACTTCTGAGCCACTCAACTGTAATAAAATAATAAAATTTAAAAATACATTTATATTTTTTTAAAAAAGCATTATGTACACGCATATGTGCGTGTATGTATGTGTGTGTGCGTGTGTGTGTGTGTGCGTGTGTGTGTGTGTGTGTGTGTGTGTGTGTGTGTGTGTGTAAGGGCAGAAGAGGGTGTCTGGCCCCAGAAGCTAGAGTTGCAGGTGGCTGTGAGTTGCTTACCATGTATGCAGGGAACTGAACTGCTCTGCAGGAGCAGGAAACACTCCTCACTGCTGAGCGTGCTCTCCAGGTTCTATTTGCTCTGTTTTAGGACATCAGTTCTATACATTGTCCGTCTTCCCTTGCTTCCACTAAGATCCACCCTTATCGGACATCCTGTCTTCCTTTTCACCTTTGACTGAGAGATGAGAGGGCCAAGATCCCTAGCACATGCCACGAAATCATTAAGTATTCCCATCATTAATATGCATTTCCTAACCTCAGCTGAGCCAAACTGAAATTCTCAAAAGGAACTTCATTTAAATCTGAGAACATTATTATTACTGTAACCACAAATCTATCTGAATACAGCTTCTTTCATGATAGGCCCTTGTGTCTCATACCCTTTCCTTTTCTTTCTTCCTTTCTCTCCTCTCTCCTCTCTTTCCTTTCTTTGTATATGGTGATTGTATGTGTGCAATATGTGTATGCCTGTGGGCGGCATAGGCCAGAGGTTGATGTTGGCTGTCTTCCTCTGCTGTTCTCTACCCTATTTTATAAGGCAGGGTCTCACTGAACCTGTGGTTCACAGTGTTGGCTAGACTGGGTGGTCAGTGAACTCCTAGGCACCCGTCTCCACCATCTCTCCCCTAGTGCTTGAGGTACAGGTATGTGCTAGTCTGTCTGGCTTTTCTGTGGGTGCTGGGATTGCAGACTCAGGTGTTTATGCAGCTAACCTTTGCCCGCTGAGCTAGCTCCCCACCCTACCACTCTGCTGTGGTCCACGTTGGTTCTTGACCTCTTTTCACTATCATTCTCTTGTATGCTTAATCTTTGCCTTTTACAAATGGTACCAGTGTGGCTCCTTGGCTGTTTACTCATATTACATCTCTCTTCACTCCTCCATCACTCCAGCCCTATAACAAGACCATAGACCAGAGAACAGACACTTGAGGAATCCAGCCAACTGAGTGACCTGAATGTGCCTGAAGGTCTTACTAAAAGACTTAGTCATGTAATTCTCAGCCCCTTTCCTCATGTGTTCTCTTCACCCCCAGCCTTTCAATTCTACAATTGCGTTCTCTAATCTAGAGAATTTCTGATAAGTTCAAAGAATGAGGGATTTGTAAGATTTTCTGGGTCTTTATCATCATAGAAAAACCCAGAAGTGGCAGAAAGGAGCCCTCTGTCTCCCTCTTCACTCTGGAGGAGCCTGGTTTCTTTCCTTATAGCTATTTTTATCACCTGCAAACCATTCCCAGTGGTTTTGGTTTTGTTGTTGTTGAACAGGGTCTTACTATATATTCCTGGTTGGCCTGTGTGAACTGGGGTAGCCTTGAGCTGGCCATGGTGGTGCACACTTTTATCCCAGCTCTCACAGAGATTTGCCTACATCTGCCTCCTGAGAGCTGGGATAAAAGTGTGCACCACCATGGCCAGCTATTCCCAGTTTTATATAATGTTCCATCTTGTCCGAAGTAAGTAGTTGAGCACATGACTGTCCTACTCCACATCTAAGAAGGACACTGGTAAGCTGCCTCTCTAAAGTCGCCCCACAGTTCCGGTCTGTTATTGAATCTGTGATGCCATTGTTGGCTACTGGCAGCGGTTTCTCTGTACCCACCTGCTGCTTTCTCCACCTGCCCCAACACTAGGCTTTCACAAACACCTAGCGGCTGAAGCCAACTGTTCCTTTGCAACCCAAAGGCTACTTCTTCGAGCACCGGCTTTTCTCTCAGTAAAACCCCAGGAATTAAGAATGCAGCCAAAGGCTGTGTGAGACAGACTGGTGTGCCTCCGTGGAAGGCATCCATTGCAGCAGCCGGTCACATGACGTTGATTACCCTGTGGTTGACTTTAAGCTCCTCCTTTCTTTAAGCATTCTCCCTTACAGTGGTACTCAAGGAAGAGGAGTGGAAGATGGACTCCTGGTGACCAACTACTTGTATAGCCATCCATATAAAAGTTATATAAGTTAGATGGTCCTATGTAGTAGTTCCAGCCTTTTTCTCATTTTGAACCGTAAATGGTGATGCTGAACACATCACATCCTACCAGTGGCTTACAATGTTATAACAGCTGTACTAGTAACTCCATTCCTTCTCTTCTCTCAAGAAAGCATGTTGGGTAGAAGCTGAGCAAGACAGACATCATTACAGAGGCAGCCTGGAACTGCTCCCATTGGTTAAAAAAGCTTTGACATTCCAATAGTTAAAAATAAAAAGCTCTACATGACAGTCCTCACAGATGACTGTGAAGTGTCATGTAATAATCCAGAGACCTGTGATACAGACAGTCAGGTTGCCGCCATGTTTTAGTGACTTGGACCAATATGAAAACACAAGATTTGAGAGAGTAGGGAGTAGGAACCAAAAGGTTGGGAGAGACCCCAGCTGAGCCATTTATATAACATGTACAGTGCCAGTTTAGTTAAAATGGATAGTTGTCTTTTGGAGACAGTAGAAAAAGATTAGAGGGTATTATTATGAAGGTATAATAAACATAGTAGGTATATTTGCTAAGTTTTTAAAATGTGCTCAAACAGATTCACTGTCAAGAGATGGCATTTTCTGTTGTTCCAGCTAAAGCATCAGAATCTCAGATTATGTCAGGGGCTCTGAGGGCACTGAAACCATTTTGGGGGCTCTACAAGGTCAAAACTATTTTCAAAATGATTTTGAGAAGTTATTTGCCTTTTTCAAGGCAACCAATTCCCTGTAAGTCCTGAAACATAGAGAATTTATTGGTGCCCAGACTCCACGTTAAAGCCAACATGTAACACCAGCACAGCTAAGGTTAGTCCAAAGTCAGAGAAAAATGTATACAATTATTTGAAAAGACTATAAAACATTCTTCCCTTTCCCAAACATTTCATCTCTATAGGGTCAGATTTTCTATGTTTCAACCTAAACAACACAGGTAACAGGCTGAATACAGAAACCTGAGAGTCGAGCCATGTTCTGTTAAGAGATCTGCAAACTTACCAAACTAACCATGCTTTTTAAAAATTGGTTATTGTTTTTATACAGTCAACACTGATGATGGGTTTATTAGTTTGTTTCTTACTTTCTCAGTTTCTTTCCTTGCTCCCTTCATTCCTTCCTCCTTTCTCTCTGTCTCTGTCTCTCCCTCTCTAGAGGGAGACAAAATCTTGCTATGAAGCCCAAGCTGACTTCAAATTTTCAATCCTCCTGCCTCTGCATTCTTAGTGCCGGTGTTACAATCAATACAGTAAATGATGACAGACAGAATTAACTTAAAGTTCCTTAGGATCTTCAAGTATCATTTTGAGAAGCATTGAACATACTTCAATATTTTAAAGACAATTGTGAAGGCTATTTCAAAGATTAGATTTTAATTTAGTATATTACATTTATTTTAAAGCCTGTCATAATATTAATCTAGTTAATGAAAAGTCTGTGAGCTTGTGCCACTTAGAACCCACTTCAGTGCCCTTTCTATGTGTTATGGTTCAGTGTTGGGCAGCTCAAGACTGACTGCTTATCTTCATATTATGGAATCACTGGCCAGTTCTGATCAAACCTATGAATGAGTATTGACTTAGATTACTTGTCTTAATACAACATGGATAATACACATATGTTTTAATTTTAGTTTGTGCTATGAAGAAAATAAATGTTTATGTGTTCTTTGCCTTATCTTAAAAGACCTGGATATCTCTAGGAAAAGCCATAGGAGAGATCTTGACTGTACAGCTTTCTGACATAAGGACCTAGTGTGGCATTTCCATAGCTTATTTATAGACTCCATACTACCTGCCAAAATATATGTTGAAGCCAGTGAAGACTGGCAGGGAAGTTCCAACTTCTTGCCCCAAAGTATAAGGATCAAAATCTACTGAATCTTCGAGTTGGTAACAGAAAAATGAGAGTGGAGAGGTATGCTGTACTTAGAGACTCAGGACAGACTGACCTTCCTCTGTGCCCTTGGTGGTGGTTGTGGTCCACCTGCCTTGCTCACAAGGGAACTCTGCCTTCAGCTCCTGGGTTGGGAAGGAAGGTAACTACAGCTAGGAAGCAAACTTTCCATCAGCCTTTGGGGTAGCCTGTGGTCATGTGCACACCAAAGTCCTCTTATCTTTTCCCCCAAACTTTTGCAGTAGTACAGGCCAGCTGAAGAATGTTGTCTATGAACTTTACAAGAACTGTATTCACAATGTTTCTGGAATGGAATATTTTGGAGACCCCTAATTGTGTTAAAGCTGAAAATAGTTTGCTGAACTAATGCCCAGAGGAAAACATAAAACTGTGTACGTAATTTGTAGCCATTAAATCAATTGGGCAGTTGGCAATAAATAAAAGATTACGTGGAGGCAAGCCCAGCACTTCAGTGTGCCTTCCATTTGCCTTTGAGGAGAGGGAGAGAGGAGACTCATGATGGGAGCTGATTGGCCTCCAGTGGCCCCAGAGTTCAGCTGGAACCGCAGAGCTTACTACGTGGCACATCCCACCTCATTGCAATACATTTTTTAAATGCCACTGGATTTAGGAATAGCCCCAGTTGATGTACTGTAACAAAGAGGTGCAAGGGATACGTTCAAAGTGGAGGAGATAACCAAATTAAAGGAACCGCCAGCAGTGCAAGGTGGCAGGTTTAGTTAGACCTCTTTTTTTTCTAGAGAAATTAGAATTCTTTGTTGTGCTTCTTTCTTCTTTGATAGATTATGCTTAAAATAGAACTGAGTTTTCTATTCCTGCTATGAAGCATAGAAGATTATTTTGTTATAATTATATTTCATTAATAAAAATGATGAAAATATGCAATATCCAATTAAGAGATCAGCCTACATTTTTAACTTATGAAATTACAAGGCCAATCAGTTTCTATGGACAATTAGTCAATTGCGCTCCACCTTCCTGGTAGGTTAAAAATAGCTACAAATATTTGTCACTTCTAGGAATACTACCTGAAATACTAACCATCAATCAAATTTGTAACTCTCCTTTTCAAGGAGGCTACTCTGCAATATATAATGTCATAATATTACTATTTTCAAACTCTAGATTTAAAAATACATTCTAGTATTTGCAGTAAAAATGTCACTGAGAGGCCATCTTTTCTGTATTTGGAGAATGCAGTTACTGCTTTGGGCACAAAACCAGAGCAGATAGTCAAGTGTCTCCAACAGTAGTTAGTGTGTTACACACCTTCCAGTACTCCACCTTGAGGTCAGAGGAGTGAGGACAGCCCCACCTGGCTGGCAGCGTGGTGTAATTACCTCTAATGATCCTGCTATGAGTGCCCCGTGGAGGAAGACGCCAGACAGTCTAGAGGAAGTGTTTGCCCGAGCCTGATGGCCCTCCCAAATGATTTTGACTAGTGAATTGAACTTACCTGCACTCTGGAAGCAAAATTATTATTATACTGAATAAGTTGGGTGGATTTTTGTTTGATTGATTTGTTGTTTGTTTTGTTTTTCAATGTACTTAGGAAAAACTAGTTTCACTTCCATTTTTATGAACTGGCCTATGAGACAAAGAAGCCATTTTGTATCTGTCTGAAATCTTTGTGTATTCCCACAGGAAAGTGGCAAACAAATAAAAGGTACCTCATATTATTAAAAAGGAAAAATGTATATAACTCCGCACCTGTAGAGTAGGTGAGGCAACTGTTTAAGGTTATCAACTGACTTTAGGATCCCAAAATCATTTCGGGAGACCTGAAGCAGAGGCTGCAGAAACAAGCTGTCCACGAGGTGGGAGCGCAGCTGGCCTCTGTGCATGTTTTACAGGGAATGTACCTGAGCTTGCTCTTGTCTCTTAAAAATACATGATTAGAAATTTTCCTTGAAAATTCGTATTTCTGTTGTTTGCAAACAAACAAAATGCAGTGGTGGAGATCTCATACTGATTATGTGTTTATTTACACTACATATGGGCAATATGAAAGAAAACAGCTTTAATCATAAATTTAAAATCATGCTTTGTAATTCAAATATTTATGATCAGGTCACTCTTCCCCTTGGTTTATATTCACCAAGCCTTTGAAGTGGTGGGAGATTTACATTTGGAATTCCTGGTGCTGCCCTATTTACACTGTTATGCAGGGTACTTTTACTTCTTTGGAGATTCCTTTGTGTCCGACATCTCTGCAGAGTGGATGGCTTAGGAGGTTTTTGTTTGTTTGTTTTTTGGGGGGTGTCAAAAGTGGAGTGTAGGAGGGAGAAGCTTATGGAAATGACAAGTGCAATAACCTCATGCTTATCCACACTGTAAGGCAGGGACAGACACTGAGTGCTTATCCACACTGTAAGGCAGGGACAGATACTGAGTGCTTATCCACACTGTAAGGCAGGGACAGACACTGAGTGCTTATCCACACTGTAAGGTAGGGGACAGACACTGAGTGCTTATCCACACTGTAAGGCAGGGACAGACACTGAGTGCTTATCCACACTGTAAGGCAGGGACAGATACTGAGTGCTTATCCACACTGTAAGGCAGGGACAGACACTGAGTGCTTATCCACACTGTAAGGTAGGGGACAGATACTGAGTGCTTATCCATACTGTAAGGTAGGGGACAGATACTGAGTGCTTATCCACACTGTAAGGCAGGGACAGATACTGAGTGCTTATCCACACTGTAAGGCAGGGACAGATACTGAGTGCTTATCCACACTGTAAGGTAGGGGACAGATACTGAGTGCTTATCCATACTGTAAGGTAGGGGACAGATACTGAGTGCTTATCCACACTGTAAGGCAGGGACAGATACTGAGTGCTTATCTACACTGTAAGGCAGGGACAGATACTGAGTGCTTATCCACACTGTAAGGTAGGGGACAGATACTGAGTGCTTATCCACACTGTAATGCAGGGACAGATACTGAGTGCTTATCTACACTGTAAGGCAGGGACAGATACTGAGTGCTTATCCACACTGTAAGGCAGGGGACAGATACTGAGTGCTTATCCACACTGTAAGGCAGGGGACAGATACTGAGTGCTTATCCACACTGTAAGGTAGGGGCCCACTTCTGGTTCTAACTCTGAATAAAATACAGAAAGCAAAACAAGACCCCTGTACACTAACAGGCCAAATCTACAATTAGTCGCAGAAGCCAAAGCTCTTGCACCTTATTCTAAGGCCCCAAGTCAGTTAATTGGGTCTTCAATTAGCCTCTCGGGTTGTAATCAATTACAAGTGTAATTTCTGTGTGCGAGCGTATTTTGTGCAAAAGTAGTCTCAGCAAAACCATGAGTTCGGGTCAGATTCGGATCTGTCGTGGCTCAGTTACAGGCACAGACAGGCGAGACCAAAGGCTTCGTGCGCTGCCAGCGTTTCCTCACCAGTTCCCACAAGCCTTGGGGCAAAGCACGTCTCCATCATCTAGGAAGGTCTGTTTACTTTATTACTATTAAATTTTACTAGTTTTTTTTTTAAAATCTTAGTTTCAGTTATGAAGTAATTATAATATTTCTCTTTCATATTACTATTTAGATGTGATGTTTCTTTACCACACACCAGTATTCAAACAGGAATTCCCACATTTGAGGGAATGTTTTACTACATTAGATCACTGGCTGTATTTCTCTACTTAAAAGGACTTAACAAAGCACTAATAGGTAATATTGAAATCCAGTGGGTTTTGCTTTTGTCAAAACTCTACTAAGTCAGCATAAACAAAATCCAGCCTCATTCAGGAAATTGAACAGTCTAGGTAGAGGGAAACACGAAGCAAAGCCAGCAGCCAGCAAAGGCGAACACCAGCAGCAACTCATGTCGGAAGCGAACTTCCAGCACAAACTTCTGAATTTCCCCGTGTCATTTTGGCACACCTATTTTACCACTGCGTTTCAGACAACAGCTTTTCAGTTCCCCAATTCATAAATGTAATTAAATAATTACATTAGTGCTAATTAACATGAAACTGCAGATTATTTAAGCGCAAAAAACACTATTCAACTTCTTAATTATTCTTGTTCACACAGCATTTCCTTTTGCTCAGGCGCCCTAGGTGCAAATAAAACATCCCATCTGCTCGCAATTAGAACTAAATAATTTCAGAGAATGTAGCTTATCATTTTGACTGCACATTTGATTAAAAACAGTGTACAAGCAATATCCTGGCTTATTGGCGTAACAGCAACAACACACACAAGCCTGTGTTCTTCCATCATTAAAGAAGATCGAAAACATTATCTGTTATTTCAGGGGGAAAAATACAACTTTTTAGTTCATTTCATACAGATGAAAGCGAATTACAGCAAATCACCTCTCCACTGAATAGCAGCCCCCACATAATGACTTTATTTGCTTAATCCCCAAATTAAACGCCGTTTCGAGCGAGGGCCCTGTGTTATTACTCTCATCATGTCGAGAACATTTTCCTGCCGAGACCAATTTGAATAAAACAAGGGGCCTTCCTTGAACTCAATCAAGGAGCCATAATGTGGTGGGTAATAGAGGTTGCTGATAGATTTGCAGGCAAAAGTGTTATACCTAATGATGGGATATGGATAATAGTCCTCCTGGAGGTCCTGATGCGACTCCAGTTGGCTGCCAGATGCTGAAAAGCAAGAAGAGCATTGATCAGTGACAGGAAGCTGTAGTGGATTCATCTAGTCAAACTTCAGCTGTTTTTCCACTGTACAGTTAAGCCAGGCATAAATTATATTAATTGATTTAATTACATACTTAAAACATCTTCCCCAATTAATTTAATTAGGTGGCTACATGATGCTACTGGCAGGGGAAGATTAGAGGCAGCTCACTTAATTAACAGAATATGAATGAAAAAAAGAGAAAGCAAACATAAATGAAATTGTGAGCACTAATTAAAAGGCTGTCTGCAAACTTAAATACTTCCTGACAAAGTGGTGACAGCAATGTAGACAAGTGAGGATATTTTTTCTAGCAAATTAAAATGTCAGAAGGTGTGTGTGTAGTATATATGTGTGTGTGTGTGTGTGTGTGTGTGTGTGTGTGTGTGTGTGTGTGTGTGTGTGTGTGGAGAAAAGGTAGTGCACTTAGAACACTGACTTTCCAACACAACTCCCATAGTCAAAACAAAAAAAGCATTTTCTTTTCTTTTATAGAAAAATTGCAACAGATTTTTCAGGCATATAAGCCAGACTCTGGGTTAAGACTAAAATACGCTGCACAAACAATCACAGAGTTTGTGCATCTTATTCTGAGGAGACGTATAATTGCAGGATTCTGGGTGGGAGGGTGGCTGGAGAGGGAAGGGAAGATAAAGAGACAAGTTATTGCAGTTGTTCAAGCAAGAAATGTTTAGAAAAAGAGGTCTGCTTTAACAGCTGGCAGCCTGGCGCACCTTGGCTCGAATTCGGAAATTCTCCAGGTGTCTCTGGCGAGATTCCTTCAGTATCTTCTTTAGTCTGGACTTGTGGCAATGTAAAAGCCACGCAAGGGCGATCACACCTGAGGCCCACTTCTTCTGGCGAAAACCAATGAAGAATTTTCTCGCCTTAAAACATTTCCATGTGGCTTGGATCTTGATGGCAGCCTCTGTCTTCCCATCTTGGCCCTTGTACCTCTGTCCCGGAAGGTTTATCAGCATTTGGATGTGACCTGGGTTCTCTAACACTAACAGAACATCACTTCTGGTAAGTTTATTCTTCAGCTCAAATTCTGGAAGCAGGGACACCAAACTCTTCCCTTTTACTTTAGCTTCTGATATTGCATAGTCCTTGAGAAACTTCTCGATTTGTTCCAGGAGAGAAACAATACTTCCCCAGGCTAAGCTATAATGTGCTTTGAATGCTAAGAAGTCTGGGGCTGCCTTATCTATGGTGCCATCATAAATAACAAAGTCATAATCCCACGGTGATTTCAGAATCTTAGATGGTGTAGTAACAATCAGGGCCTGGGAAAAGAAAGTTTGCCAGAGGTGAAATATCCTATGATCCCTTTAAGAGTGTGATCGACACATATGTACTAACACTTTATCAATTACCACTTAGTGATGGGAAAATATGGTTGCTAGAACTGATTTTACATATGTACATCAGGATGTCAAAGTAATGTCATTAAGGATATCTTAGTGATCATGAGATGCTATTAAACTATCATAAAACTGTTATAAAAGTTATAATATATAAAGATATAACAGTTTATAAATATATAAACAGATATATATCTGCTTCATATAGTGAAGCAGATATATATCTGTTTATAATATATAATGATATGTTTCCTTGAGTCATTTTATAACAGTTATATATAATATATATCTTTATATATAATGATATATATGATATATATAATATATATTTATCCTTATATGGTCAGCTGACCATATCAAAGGAAACCAAAAGCAGAAACTTTTATGATCTATTTCCTTGAGCCATTTTATAAATTATATATACAATACAGATATATATCTTTGTTTTATATATAATTTATAAATATTAGCTATATATTATAGTTATATAAAATTATAATAATTCATATTTAATCATTATAATTATATATAATATATAAATATATACTCTCTTGCAATTCTATTTGCACCCATGGTCTTAGAAAACTATGTTGCTGATTCTTTGGTTTTTTTGGGTTTTTTTGTTTGTTTGGTTGGTTGGTTTGGTTTTTTGAGACAGGGTTTCTCTGTGTAGCTTTGGCGCCTTCCCTGGAGCTCACTCTGTAGCTCAGGCTGGCCTCAAACTCACAGAGATCTGCCTGCCTCTGCCTGCTAAGTGGTGGGATTAAAGGCATGTGCCACCGCCGCCTGACCTGATTCCTTGTTATTAACTTGTCATCAACCCTAAAAATGGAAATACACTATTTTATGTGTAAATGTCCAGAGAAATCCTCTAGGAGTGGGATGGTGGGTGATATTTTTAAAGTATTTTTCTATATTAAAAACACCATGAATTATGTTAAATCAAATCAGAAGAGATTTGAATGACAAAAGAAAAAAACATAATAACACCCTCACATAAAGTAAAGACAACCAAACCTGGGTCTGGTGGCATAGGCCTGTCATCCCAACTGCTTGGAGGAGTGATCAGGAATAAGGAGCGTAAGTTTGAGACTTGCCTGGACTCCAGAGTGACTTCCTGCCCATCCTGCACAACTTAATGAGAGACCTTGTCTCAGAATAAAAAAGGAAAAAGCACTAAAGATAGGTTCCATGGTAGTGCTTGCCTAACAAACACGAGGCCCAAGAGTCAAGCCTGGACTAAAAGGAAAATCTGGCCAATAAAAAAACCCTGCATTTCAGTTACTGATACTTGTTGCATGAGAAAGAGACATTCTGCACCAGGATCCAAAAGTTGCTGATGACTAAGAAAAGAGGGAGGGAGGAAACAAGGAGGCATGGGTGCTCCTGCCTTGAAATCCCTCATGATGGCTGTTTCTGCTTACTCAGGGATTTAAGAGGTCAATTATCTTCAGCATAGCCATTGAACATACATATGCCCATTTGTATCAAATCACAGGATTTTATTGTTCTCTGCAGTTTTAAGAGCTTTCACCAAACTCAAAGGAGAAAAACAGTGAATGTATCAATAACTGCTGTGAATGGTATTGCCAGGTTGGGATGGTTCATGCTTTGTCTCCAATAACTGTGAACTGTGAGTGATCAATAGGTACAAAGCAAAAAACACTCTAAGTCTTGGAGTCTCAGAGAAAAAAAGTAAGACAAGACCTATATTTATACTAAAGACACAGTAACCAAACACAGTGAAATAGAAAACTTCAAATTCCGTTCTCAAGTTCTAAGGAGAATAATGAACTGTCATCTCAAGTCAAAATACTAAGTCCCAAAGGGCCAAGTCCCCTTATCATTAAATGCCAACTCCAAACAGCAATGAGCTTTTGCATACTTTTCACTGGAGAACTGTTATAAGGCATAAGAGCAGTGGAAAAAGTCTTTTTGCCAAGATTATCTCTCTTTCTGATCTAATCAAGACAGCAAGAGAATGTAAATTGTTTTGCAGATGGAAGTAAATTTCTTCTTCCTGAGTGAGCAAGAGAGAGTTTGACAAAGAATGCTCCAATTAGCAGATGTTAGTGCTGGCAGGATGAGCCGTGAGTCCGCAGAGAAGACGGCAGGTGGCACATGTTCCCAAAGAAATAGCCCATGGCTACATTTCCACCTCCCTGCAAGGATGGGTTCTGATGGTGGAAGGTAGAATTCAGAGAAGAATGGCAGGGCTCCATCAGTGAGAAACAGACATGCAGAATGGCCACAGATGGCCATGCATGGAGCTGGCGGGTCTTGCTAGTCACATGTTTGATCCAGTCATGAAGACTCAGACCCCTATAAGAAGCAAAGGCTATGGATGGGTGATTTGCCAGAGAATCCTGTCTCCTTAAAGATGTTCAGATAATTTCAAAATTCCTTATTCTTATGGTGAATAAATAGTAAAGGAGTGGGGGCTATCTATGAAACAAAACAGTCCGGGGCAGGGATTCAGAAGGGAAAAGACTCCTTCATCTCTCTCAGACAATGCCTTTCTGCAGGCTGGGTCCAGGATATCTATGTACATCCACAAATATGGATTAGACCTTCTGATGGAATCACCTAGGTTGGACTGGAGTTGTAGACTTTAACAGGGGTTGTTTTAGAACAAAAGGATTCCACCTTTTTACCTTCATGGATGAGATACCTGCTCTCAAAGGAAACATGCTCCTGGACACCAAACAGACCACTCAGGTGCCAGGAAGCTATGGGTTTGGAGTCAGCTAAAGCATCGCTGTAGTACATCTGTCACAGAGAATGCCACACATGGGAGTACTTCAGACTTAGAGCAAGAAAAGACATGCCTCTCAAGAGAAAGGCTTCCCAAATTAAAGCAGTGTATCAGCATTGTGAGATGCACTGAGCAGGTGAAGGCAGAGCTGCTTCCCAGCCTGCTAGGAATGAGAGCCCTGATTAAAGGTCATGCCATGCTTCAGGTGCTGCCTCCTTCTGTTCTTCTTTTATCTCCACTAACTTGTCAAGTATCGTGTGTTGGTGTTCCCCACACCCTTCCATTTCTTCCTCTTTTGTTTATAATGCCCTGCTCTCCCAGTGTGGTATTACTAAGTAGCAAAGTGGGGTGGCTGTGTTGAGACATCTACATCCTTTCACCCTCTTTCTTGGGACCACAGCTACACCCATCCCTTTGTGAAATGCTTACACTCTAGACCAATCCACCCTCCCCCTGCAGCTGGAACCTGTAACTGTGGCCTAATTATTAGCATCCTGCTCTAACTGACTGAGTCAACAAGCTGGGAAATGCTCTTTTTCATTTGCAAAGTGTAATCACTAATTAGGTAACTTTCAGAGTTTCTGGCGCAGTTATTTTAGGGGAAATTCTAAATCTAAAAGCAGAGGAAGGCAGGATGATGACCTGTGCTACTAAGACCCAATGTGAAGCAACATAGATAGGCCCAGGACTGCAGCTGTGCTAGAAAATTTAGGAAGAACATCTGCAAAAATGCAGAGAACACATTCAGGAAGAAGAACTTACTTCTAAGCAGATTTTTTTTTTGGTACCAGGTATTGAACTCAGGACTTCATGCATGCTAGGTAAGCACTCTACCCTTGGGCTACATTGCCAGCCCCAGGCTGATTTCTTTTTCATTACTGTTGCTGTTATTTTGAGACAGGATCTCACGATATAGCCCAGGCTGCCCTCAAACTTAACCTCAGCCTCTTGATTGCTAAGATTACAAGTATGCAGGCCTGGAGAAATGGTTTAGTGGTTAAGATCACTGGCTGTTCTTTTAGATTCTAAAGGAATCTAAAATTTAGAAGATACAGGTTCAATTCTCAGCTCCCACAAGGTGCCTTACAACTATCTGTAACTCCAGGTCCAAGGAATCAGACTCTCTCTTCTGACCTCTGCAGGTACCAGATATACATGCAAGAAAAACATCCATATACATAATTTTTTTAAATTATAGGCATGCACCATCATATCAGGCTAAGATGAATTTCTTATTGAAAAAAATCATTTTCATATATATGGACAGCAGATGGACATAGTATAAAACTGATCTACTATTTATAAATTTTATCTCCTAGTAGTGAATAGTGGGATACCTGGGAAATCTGATGTGGATGGCACCTTTACAGAATGATAATCATTCCACTACCTAGAAAGAGAGACTACAAAGTAGTTAGAAGTTTTCCTGTGTCCCGGCCAGCCAGTGGCTAGGACAAATCTCTCCCACTCGTGTCCCGCAAGTAAACACACAGAGGCTTATATTAATTATAACTGCTTGGTCATTAGCTCAGGCTTATTACTGACTAGCTCTTACACTTAAATTAGCCCATAATTCTTATCTATGTTTAGCTACGTGGCTTGGTACCTTTTCTCGATTCTGCCTTGTCATCTTGCTTCCTCTGTGTCTGGCTGGTGAATCCTGACTCAGCCTTCCTCTTCCCAGAATTCTCCTTGTCTGCTTATCCTGCCTATACTTCCTGCCTGGCTACTGGCCAATCAGCATTTTATTTATCAATCAATCAGAGCAACGCACATCCACAGCATACAGAACGACTTTCCACAGCACTACAATACTCTGCTGCAGAAACCAATGTTTGGTTTCTCTTTCACCAAAACACATCCATTAGGAATAGTCTAGGTGATTGCACTGTAGAGCTGAGAAAACTCTTCCTGCGTATATAGTTCTAAATGAGAGCTTAGATTAAGGGATGGAGAGAGTTTCCCTTAAGTCTTTATTATTCCTCAAAGATGTCATTCGTCTGACCTTGTTTTTTATTTCTAGTGAAGGTCCTCAATGTGTCAATTTTTGTATAAAACAATGTTGAGACCCTCAGTGGGCTCAAACTGTTCAAAAGACACAACATTCATAGAGAGAGAGAGAGAGCTGCTGACTTAATTGGGTTTAGGAACATAGCATAAGCACAGTTCTGAATTTTAAAACATAAGGGATCTTGAAAGTCACTACCTTTGCCTTTTGCTCAATAGACTATTATGGGCCCAACAAAACAAGATTTGGCCCTGAAGTCCACTATCCTGGGTTCAAATCCAAGCTCTGCCACAGTCTGATGCATACTGTAGGCAAGACATTAACTATCCTCTGTGGCCCTGGTTTTTACCATCTGCAAAATGGGGACGTTCACAGAGACCTTTCCAAGTGCCTCACTTTGCCACAGTGGTTATCATATAGATGGAAAAATTGATGCTCAGAGATGGCAAACATGTTGTGTAAGATCCTAACTCTTAGTGGAGCTCCTAGGACAATGTTTTTGCTATGATAAAAAAATAACTACATTCCTAAATAGCCCCCAATACATACAGAACTAAAGGGAAGAGTTCCTAGGTGATGTTTCCCCACTATGTTTTCATTGTCTTTCCTCGTTCCTCTTTGTGTTCTCATGGCATTTTCTCATTTTGCTCTTCCATACCTTACCCTATATTGTTCCTGTCCCATGCCTCTCAGTTCTCATAGTCTAATGTTCCCAGAATTCTCTGCATGGCTCCTTTTTGAGCTGTGCTCTCCTTCAACCTTCTAGTAACCTCTTATGTCTGAGCCAAACTGTCCTTGCCTTGATCTGATATTTCTTCTTATTTGCTGGGCTAGAAGGCAATTTGTTAAATTAATCCCCATGAATACAAAAGGAAATGTTACATGGTTTAGTGGGAAAATGGTGACTTTGAAGCCAGAAGACCTGGAATCTAGTCTACACTGCGTTTCTCTGTAGTCTCTTGAAGTCACCTCCTCTGCAAGACTTGAGTTTCTATTAAGAAACCACTTAATCGATACTTCCAATTTGCCACCATGTGTCCTCTCTGACATAACATGTCACCCCTCTAGATGTATTGGCTTTTTTCTTCTTTTTTGTTTGAGAAAGTGGCCTCAGACTTGCTGTAGAGCTGAAGGCTGCCTTGAGCTTCTGGTCCTGCTGTCATCACCTTTTGAATGCTGAGCTGGCAGGCATCTGTCACCATGTCTGGTTTTATGCAGTCCTGGGGACCAATCCAGGGACCTGTGCATGCCAAACAAGCACTGTGCCTCCTGAGCCACATCCTCAACCTATTATCTCTTTAAACAAACTCCTGGAGTTAGTAAAACCCTGAAACCAATGCGAGGACCTCAATGCCAGCACTTTCTGACCATGAGAAAGACCTGGGAAATTTTCTTCTCCATTTTTATACATAATATTATCTGTAGCAACTTCCTAATCAAAATGGATGACAAAGTACCCACACTATCTTCTGTGCAGGATTGAGAAAGCCCCAAAGAGTCATATTCTAGAATTCTGAGGTGTGTGAGTGAGCAGGACAGTCCTTAGACTGCAAGACTTGGAAGCTACCTAAGACTGGACCATCGGAATACACAACCCATACAAAGGGCATACAAGGAAGAAAGAGCAGAGACACATGAAGGGAAGGAACCGAGTGTAAAGCCACTTGTATCAGCCGCAGTTTTCTAGAATAACTTCAGCCGTTCCTTTGAAAGGTGCCATATTCAAATAGGTCTTCCTCAACTCTGAGACTGTTCTAAAGAGAAAAGTCCCATGCTTAGGTGAGCTCTCATGGAACAAAAACACCCAGTCCATCAAACCCATATGAAAAATCAAATAGCAGGACCAGAGAGGCATTTTAAATAGATGGGGTCTGTTTTCAGTCAAATGTGAAATTCCTTTTTCCAGAGGCACTTTTTACTTCAACTACAACATTGATTTCATCTTTTCTGATACCCTTCAAATGCTCGCTGAGAAAATGTGGCACAGTTAAGGACCACTTGGGACAATTATGATGGATGAGTTGGGTCTGCTGGGGATATGCACAGGAAGTATGACAAGCTGGGGCTCAAAAGCAGCTTCATTCCCAGGTCCCTAAGCAAAGACACATCATTTTCTCTGTAGGCACAGGAGAAAAAGCTGGACTTGTAAAGGAGCACCATTACCACAGAAGTGAAGTTTGGCATTCCAGTTGTCCTTAAGAAAAGGTGTGTGTAGAGGAATTCTGCTGGTCATGGACCACTAAAGAGTATTTACAGGATTTTCACAGTGCTTTGCTTGGGCACATTCTCAATAGCTATGTGAGTATTCTGCTTCATTTTCTTCTAAGTATGGCTCATTCTAGGACATTACGGTAGATGTCTATCATCTGCCTTCCTCAGTGAAAGAGAAGTCTCAAGAGGGCCGGACGTTTGTTTCGTTCACTGGTGTTTGGCTGCCACTGTGGTCCACTGTTGATGCACAGTAATAAGTCAGTGAGGATTTACTGAGTGAGTATATGTACATTTAATTTTAACTTCAGAGCTACTTGGACTGGCTTACAGCACAAAGCTGTTTTGTGATCAGGTAAGATGTCTGACATTTATAATTTAATATTGAACAACATAATAGCCATAAAATTATGGGATATCTTTAATTGCAGAATATTATATAGTGAGTTTTTAAAAACATTGTACAAGCTCGTGATAAAGTATTAAAATAAAATCAAAGTTAAAGACACAGTATGATGAGAATACAGGAACATGACAAGGCTTAAATACTGCCAAAGGGTTATGATATCATCAGAAGATTCTCCCATACTTGGCATTTTTCTCCTTCCTGGACTTTATTTTTTCCTGAGTAATCATTAAAAAGTGTGTTAAGTGAAATACATAAAGGAAAAATATTACTTTGTGGACTGCTGATAAGTTAACCTCTTTTCTGATGTGTATAAATAAAATCATTTACACGCAACGAGTCTATGTAGTAGGCAATGTTGACAAGATTATACAAGTAATCCTTACAGTTTCTTCTCTCAATTCTTTTTACATGAAAAAAACTGCTTTTCAAATAAAGTCATATAATTAAGTGTACTTTGAAAGTTTAACACCAAAATGCTTAGGTGGGAGGGGCAATTTATTAGGGAACGTTAAAACAGCTACTAAAAGATTCTGCAGTCTCTTTTTTGGGAATGTTGCCCTCTCTTCTTTAAATAACGTGTTATGCGAGAGAGACAGAGAGATGGAGACAGTCACAGAGAGGCAGAGAGACAGAAAGACAAAGGGGCAGAGGGGTACCAACTATATGTGTGTGTGTGTGTGTGTGTGTGTGTGTGTGTGTGTGTGTGTGTGTGTGTATGTGTATGTATGTATATATATTGTCAAATATTATATATATATAATATATATAAAAAATGAGAACAGATGAGGGCAGTGACAGGTTCAATGCTGCACAAGTTGTCTAATTAAAATGGTACAGCAAAATCATCCATAAAATATTAAGTTTTCCACTGAGGCAATCACAAGAATATACTGGAAAGATTAACTAAAGAAACTAACACTACAAATATTCCTCACCCCAGCCTGCCTAACGCTGGGATTACAGACATGCCTCAGCACCCCAGTAGTTTTTGAGTATCTATTTAATTGATCGAGAAGACAGAAAGGCTATCTCTATTGAAGCTGATCAAAGCATGACAGCAGAGGTGACAGCTGCTGTCTGGTGGGAAGGAAGCAAAGACACAAACTTATCATCTCAGCAGAAGTACTGGAAAGGGAAAGCATTAAATACACTGGGTAGGAGACACATAATATATTTTAAAAGGACTGTCACTGTGAATGGTTGAGATTTGTAGGTTTCTAATGCTTTGGGGGTTTGGGACTCATGCAGTCCAGTTTCCTGTATCAGCTCGGTCATTTCCCTTGGATGACTTACCTCTCCTTGTCTGATTCCTCCTAGTCATATGGGAATAATAATAGCACCTACCGCCTAGAGATGTGAAAACAAGGGAGGCACCCCACTGAGGATGTCGGAACAGAGCCCAGTGCAGAGTGGGCACCCAGTACAGTAGCACAGCAGTTACCCTAGGAGTACTATTTGGAGGACGAGCCCCCAGGAAAGAGCTCCTAACCTGGTATATGAGCCTCACACTGCTCTTTTGCCTCTGGCTGCCCAGGGGCAGTGACAGCACAGAGGTTCTTCCATCATCACGAGGGTTCAGTAAGCATGAGAGGGCATCATGCCACATTCACAGGACGTGCTGAAGCCACATTAGCAGTTCCTAAGTGTGCCAGGAATAAAGCCTTGGGGTTCTTTAAAAATATTCTCTTTTTGAGGTACAGAGTAAAATAAAGCTCACGGTTTCTCCATAGTGAGAAGTCATGGGAATGAGAAGAAAGATCTAATTGCACTGGTCAGTTATCTGGGAGCAATGCATGCACGTTCAGAAGGACTGTCAGCAATCACTGCTGTAAGCCCAGCCTTATGCCCAACTGCTGGGGAGGAGTGGAGGGGGCTCCCTCCTCAGTGCCCGGGAAGTCCAGTGGATTTCAGGTGCAAAGGTCTCACTGCCAATGTTGCCTGTTGGAATAGACCTTACGAGAATGTACCTGCCATACTGTGGGGACAATTCATTTTTCCTTTTTTTTGGTGTTGTTGCTGTTGCCTTGGTTGCCTTGAACAGCTTAATTCTAAATTCCATTTCCTCAGCCTACTTTATACAAGCATAAGTGTACATCCACATGCATCCACATGTTTGTGTATGTAAGCTAAGCATAAGTGTACATCCACATGCATCCACATGTTTGTGTATGTAAGCTAAGCATAAGTGTACATCCACATGCATCCACATGTTTGTGTATGTAAGCTAAGCATAAGTGTACATCCACATGCATCCACATGTTTGTGTATGTAAGCTAAGCATAAGTGTACATCCACATGTTTGTGTATGTAAGCTAAGCATAAGTGTACATCCACATGCATCCACATGTTTGTGTATGTAAGCTAAGCATAAGTGTACATCCACATGCATCCACATGTTTGTGTATGTAAGCTAAGCATAAGTGTACATCCACATGCATCCACATGTTTGTGTATGTAAGCTAAGCATAAGTGTACATCCACATGCATCCACATGTTTGTGTATGTAAGCTAAGCATAAGTGTACATCCACATGCATCCACATGTTTGTGTATGTAAGCTAAGCATAAGTGTACATCCACATGCATCCACATGTAAGTAAATGCCAAGAAACTACTACATTCATTTTTAACATCTTGCTACTTTGTAGATATACTCTCAAATGATGAAAATCTTTGAAGCTAAAGACACACATGATTCAGCCACATTTTGAGGATGAGAAATCATTTGTTTGAACTGAAGACAGTGGCATGATTCAGTCCTGACAGATCAAAGAAATGTTTTTCACTTTAAGTGAACCACAATTATTATTTTTTAAACCATGGTCTAATTTCTTTTATAAAGGAAGTGCGAAAGAACTTTTGTTGCCAACTCCCGCTGTCAAGTGGCCTCCCATACTTCTGCCCTGAAGCAAAAGGACAGGACATCAGGTGACAGATCCCACATTCTAACTAGTCACACAGATTACAGACCTTCCTAGTGTGGAGTCCTCTTGACTTCTTGCCTTTCCCCTACAATGAAGAGTGAGACAGAGTTGCAATCAAAATGACTCTCATGGGCAGTTTCACACAACAAACAGAAGGCTTGGAGTCCTGTTCACCCCCCCTTTCTCCCTTCCCCTGCTGGGCCTGCCTGTTCCTACCCACACAGGCAGTAGCTAATAATTAGAAGGACCTTTCCTTCCCCCAGACATCCATACTGTGCATGCCAAGCCCCATTTTCTTTGAGAAAAGGGTTTGAGAAAGTGAGTATTTGCACACACAGCTGTAATGGGATGCTGAGTTCCACTTTCAGGGAACTGAAAGGCATTTGTAAAAAAAGGACTTCCTGTGGCATCACACTTGGGGCTGGAATCTAGAAGAGGGTCTGCAAGGGTTCCAGTATGGAGCCCAGCACCTTGTGTCTTTCTCTTCACCGTTAGCATCCATGCCCAGTTTACCATCTACTGCTATTAAAGAGTCAATTCAGAGATGTACCAAGCTGAGGTCACAGCTTTTAAATATGACTACTTTTAAAAGTAGGGAAACCTTTGCAAGTCAACCGAGGAAAAGAATGCCAGGGCTAATCAGCATTTAGAAAACACATTCTCATTTAAAATTTTTTGAGGTAAACTGCTTCCTGGCTAAAACCTCACTGTGACATATGTATTACCTGTAGATCTGTTCTCTATAAAACAGAGGGAGCTGAGAACGCACTTGGAGTGAGAATGTAAACAGGTGCCTGGGCCCATCGCATTATGCACATTAGCCCATGGCCTCCTCACAGCCTGTTAAACAGCTGAATTTGAAACAATAATGGTGTGGGCCAAGCACCCGCCTGAAGGCCTGTCTGTCTTGGGATTTGGCCATTTGCATTGATTTTCTTTCTTTCTTCCTTTTTTTTTACTCACGTTTTTCATGAAACGCAAATATTTGCCATGGCAACTGGGGTGTCACATGACATGCTGTTCCATACGCAGCCTGGCAAACTCTTAAGAGGAAATGACCCACCAATGTTGAAAACGCACCCAACAACACCTCTTGAGGCTATTTGGGCATTTAAAGTGAAGATCCGGGAGAGCAGGTAGCAGTCTGTCAGGCATAGTGGGTAATTTCTCTGGAGTTGCTCTCCAATTCCTCTTTCTTTTATTCATGAGAGCAGCTAAAAACATGACTAAACAAGGCATACTAGAAAAAGTACTGCCAGATGTCTCTTTTTTATGGAGAAAAGTTTCAATTATCCTAAATCTGTCAGTGGTCCTTAAAACAAGAAAGCAACCTATGAAAAATCTTGGCCCCTTTAAACTGGGGACATCTTCAGGAGGGTGAGTTATACTGTACTGTGAGGGATAATGTTAGAGAACTTAATTTATTAATTTATTATATATAAATTTATTTATTGATTATATATGAATTCACTTACTATTTATTTATTAAAGTTTAATAAATTTATTTACTAAACACTAGTTAAAGGACCCCCCCCTTTCCTCACCATGGTTTTCTGTGCAAAGTTGGAGGGCTTGTCTTTCCTTATGCTTAAAGACAAATGAGATAAGGTAAAAACCTCTCCGTAACACACCTTATATACTACAGATGTAGATGGAAAGCGGGAGTTACTGTACCTCAGACTCCTGGCCTTTGACCAGCTGCTAGCATAGGCTGATCGCTTACTTGCTAATCTCACAATAATGCAATGGCTCTGGCTATTTTAGACCCCACCTACAGTGTCATGGAGTTGACTTGTACATTCATCTTCCCTTTTAAAAGCAGGAGCTGACTGTGTAGTTCAGTGGTAAGCTCTTTCTTAGCATGTGGGAAGCCCTGCGTTTGATCCATAACACCACAGAAAATAAGAACAATAGTAAGATGAAATGCTCCTTAGAAGCCACTGAAATGACGCCCATTCCAGTGCGCAGCTTTCTCTCTGTTAGAAACATGAGTACCTTTGTCTTTGGTTTCTTGTGAGGCTCCGCCACTTCTGCTGGAACCTGGTGTGGCTTCTGAACTACAGCAAAGGGGGCTGTGGATGGAGGCAGGCAAAGTTATTTCTTCCAGAAAGAGAGGCTGAGCCATTTGGTGGATGCTATGGGGTTCAGCTCCAAAGTCATGTGGCCCTGTCACCCACTGTTTACTTAGTCCCTCCATTTCCTGTACCCACATTGTGACGCCTCTGTGACTGCTGACTCCAAAGCCAAATCTATGATAGGGCAACTACTTTCTTAGAACACACGGTCAGCCCACCTCATGCAAAATGCTTATGAAATGCTGGATGAAAATTAGACCTGAAAAGCACAAGGATTAGAGAGGAAAATTTGTCTCTTAAAATGAAGACTCCTTTAAATAGCCAGATTCCCAAGTTTATGTACAAGATGATTAATATAGTTGCATATGATAGACTATTTTATTGAGTAGCTATGAAAAAGATGACTAAAAATTAAAATGACTTGGGGGAACTAATATGGTGAATACCACCATAAGGATTATTTTTGAAATTAATTAATCTGTAGACAACAACTCTCAGTCACATCTTTCCTGCCGACTGGCTGCAAACTCAACTACCCTCTGCAGATAGCCCAAGCCTGACATTCTAGGGGAGAAAAACCCTATCATTATTCTTACCAAGGAAGAAAAGGATTTATTTAAATGGTTAGTTGAACACAAAGAAGTGAGTCTTCTTCCATCCCAAGTCCTTCAACTCAGTTCTCCTTTCTGTCAGTTCTGTAACAGCAGTCTTTAATTGATTGATATTGATCAAAACTTAATAAATGAGCAATGCACAACTTAGTCTCACTTGGAGGATTCAGTTAGCTCAGCCTCAAGTTGGCTACAAAGCATCTTTTCATGCATCTTTTTAGAAGTAGCAAGAATTTCAGAGCATCGAAACTTGCCACACAAGGAATTTGTTGCATTTGGCCTGGCTGTACCCACTCTCTGATTCCCCCGGCTTCTAGCAAGTCTTTCTGTGACTGTTCCCCACCCTGGTGTCCAGTGCACCAGTGTCTGCAGACCCCATTAGAAGGCTACAAGCTCTTGCCTTGACCTTTGCACTCTTCTGTTCTGTTGCTCACTGTGAACTCTGCTATCTACCTCTGCCCCATCCTGGGGTGTCTTGAATCCATGCATTCTCCAGTAAAAACTGTTTTTTCCTAATGTCTGCAGACTTGGTACAGTTTTTGTTTAACTTTTAGGCTCCTAAAGACAAGTGAGCTCTGTGGCTAAATTCCTGTGCTTAGACAAGCCAGCAGCTGACAGATTTTTGACTTGGAAAGAATTTTGGTAAAACGCAAAGGTTTATACACTTTGCATGGATGAGCCACAGCTAATGGAATCTAGGGGTTCTCAGGCGTCTGCTCAGAGGTTGTTGCTTCGTTGCACTTTACTCCTTGGCCTTGGATTATATGGAACACACACATGTGAGCAATGTGTCTGCATCTTTAACAAAACGGTATCCCTGGGGTTGCCTGATTTGAAACTCAGTTTCCTTTCTGGAAAATGTCTGTGACAAACATTTCTAGGAAAAACACTGGCAGTTTCAGAAGGGGCAAAACCATTCGTCTGTAAAGTACAAAATAAATAATTTTGTATGTGTAAATTTGTATGTGTAAAAATGTATTTTGGCTGCATGTATGTCTGTACACTACATACATACTTGATGGCCACAGAATCAAGAAGAGGGCATTGGATTCTTTGGAACTAGAGTTACAGATAGTTGTGAGCTGCCACGTGGGTGCTGGGAATTGAAACTGGGTCCTCTGCAAATGCTCTTAACTGCTGAGCCATCTCTTCAGCCCCTTGGTTTCTTTGTGACAAATCTATGCTTCTGTGGTAATTACTAATACTTGCATATAAATAATTACCTTCTTTCTTCTTGGATAATTTTAAAAACCTATTTTTCTTTCAAGGCAAGAACACACCCAGTTCCTAAGGTTGTCAGATTTAGCAAGAAATAAAGGATATGCAATTAAAAAGTTTAATTTTGGAAGTCATTTTAACTATATCTCAATTATTTGCTATATTTAGGTATCCAACAAAGGACAGAATGCTTATAAATGGACTGAACTGAGCACGACTTACCATGCTAAGTATTTGGTCTAAGTATATCTAAATAAAAACACTGACCCTATCCCTGGATATTTCCCTCTCTTCCTATGGCTAATGGTCATGTCATTTGATAGATTTAAGAGAAAGTATGCCCAGCACCACTGTTTCCCCTTTCCCTACCTAGAATGTGTCTATAAGGCCCAGGTTTGCAGGAGGACTCTTATAGCTAAGACATGGTGAAGATGGGGATGAAAACAGAGGTGCTGGAGGGTCAGTTAGAGGAAACACCTGATAGTCCTCTCGCCCCCAAATGAATAGTGATTACCAAAAAGACTAAACCTAGAAAGTCCTGGCAAGGATGTGGGCAAAATGAACACACCCTGTACACGGTGTAAGTAGAACTTTCTATGGCTGTAGAAACTAAGTAGGTGTTGAGCAGGCTATTATTAAATCTGCTGGCTGCACCCAGGATGAGGAGAGAGTGCAGCCGAATAGTTACAGAAGTGAGCCCTATAGGGAGCAGGACAGGAGCAAGCTTGAGGTTAGTTTGAGGTTACCCTGATTGGCTGCAGGCAGTAAGGGTGTGGAAGGAGCATGCTGTCTAATGCAGCCTAGTGCAAAATTACTAATTCAGAAGACTTAATGGCAGGTTTCTCTTTTCTAGGTGGGGTGTGTCCACTGGAAGAACTGAAACCCACTGCAGCCTTGTAAGCAACTCACTGGGGGACTGAGACAAAATGCAGTCGCCATGTTAAGCCCTGTCAATGGGAACATAAATTATGGAAAATGGAGGTTGCAGAAGAATTACAAATAGAACTACCACATGATGGTTGCCACATATGTGAACTCTAGACAGGTTAATTTCATAGAAGTCGAGAGTAGAGTGGCGGCTGACAAAGGCTTGGAGAGTAGGGAGGGAGAGATGGGGAGATACTGCTCAGTGGTGTCGAATCACAGCGTCTTAGATTTCTATTGCTGTGACCGAACATCCTGACCAACAGCAATCTGGGGAGGAAAGGGTTTATTTCAGCTTACAGATTGTAGTCCATCATCCAGGGAGGTCAGAGAAGGAACTCAGAGCAGAAACCTGGAGACAGGAAACGATGCAGAGACCATGCAGGAGTGCTGCTTACTAGTTTGCTCCCCAGGATCGTTCAGCCTGATTTTTTATATACCCCAGGTCTACCTGCCCAGGGGTGGCACTACCGAAAACAGCTGGGTCATCCTACATCAGTCCCTAAACAAAAAATGCCCCAAAGACTTGCCCACAGGCAAATCTTATGAAGGCATTTTCTCAATTTAGAGGTTTTTATTATTATTATTATTATTATTATTATTATTATTATTATTATTATTTTGGTTTTTCAAGACAAAGTTTCTCTGTGTAGTTTTGGTGCCTGTCCTGGATCTCACTCTGTAGACCAGGCTGGCCTCAACTCACAGAGATCTGCCTGGCCCTGCCTCCAAAGTGCTGGGATTAAAGGCATGCTCCACTGCTGCCCGGCTCAATTTAGAGTCCTTTTTCCCAAATGATTCTAGCCTGTGTCAAGTTGATGGAAAATTAGTCAGCACAGAATTAGAAAAGAACAAGAAGTTTTGGTGTGCTATTTTAAACAGTATAGTGACAGTAGATAATAATGTTCTATATATGTCAAAAGTCTAGAAGATAGGATTTTAAAAGTTTCTACCATATAGAAATGATAAGTGTTTGAGGAGATGAATGTGTTCAACTTGGCTTAAACATTGTACAATACATGTATATGTCAAAACATAGCATAGCCCATTAGTATGTGACATTTTATGTATCTGTTAAATAAAAATGTAAAAAAAAATTACAAGGGAGTTTTAGGTCAGCATCATACATGAACAAAAAAATCATTCATGAACATTAAAACAATCATATATGATGAAGCAATCATCATAAAAATGCCCCTTAAGCAATTATAAACACACTTCAAACAAATGAAAAAATATAAACTCTCTACAAAGAATTAGAATGTACAAAAAGAAACAAAATGAAAAAAATTAAAAATGCAATAACCTAAGTTCAAAAATACAGAAGATGAGTCAAAATTAAAATGAAGGAGACAAAGGACCAGTGATGTGGAAGATATAAAAACAGAAATCACTCAGGAGCTGTCTCATAACTGATGAAAACTTGAAAGTACCCGTGACTTCAGCAGATGCATGGCTTGGCCGCTGTAGCATGCTAACGTGGAACATTACTTAGCAGTAAACGGGTAATTATCACAATGCGCTTCAACTTAATCCAGCAACACATTAAAAAGAATAAATATCATGATCAAGGCAGATTAATTCCAGGAATGCAAAGATGGCCCAACATATGTATTAGTTAAATGTAATACAGCATATAAACAGAATCAGATAAAAATCCTGTAGTTAGCCGGGTGGTGGTGGCGGCAGCGGCAGTGGAGCACGCCTTTAATCCCAGCACTCTGGAGGCAGAGCCAGGTGGATCTCTGTGAGTTTGAGGCCAGCCTGGTCTACAGAGTGAGCTCCAGGATAGCCAGACTGTTTCACAGAGAAACCCTGTCTCGAAAAACAAAAAACAAAACAAAACAAAAAATCCTGTAGTTATTTCAATACACATAGAAAAAGCCTTTGACAAAGTTCAAGATCTTTTCATGATAAAAGCTCTGAAGAAACTAGAAATAGAATGATCATACCTCACCATAATGGAGGCTACATATAGGCTATATAGCCTAATGATACAAGGAGTGTGAGAAAACTCTGAAATGAAAAGAGACAAAGTGAGCAACTCTTCCCGTTCTCACTCTCTAGAGAGGCAAAGGAGCTGGGAAGATGACTCAGTGGATAAAGCACTTGCTCCCCAAGCGTGAGAATGGGAGTTCAGATCTCTAGAAGTCATCAAAGCTGTGGAGACATGGTGGCCACCCATAATCCCAGGACTCAAGATCCAGAGACAGGGGATGTCCTGAGCTATAGCTTGAATCACTGGGATCATCAGCTCTGCGTTCAATTACAGACTCTGCCTCAGTAAATAATGTGGAGGGAGACTGAAGAAGACACATTGCATGCACATATGTGCACCTGCTCACCACACATGTGCCCCACACCCAAACAGAAAACATATACACATACCACACAAATATACATTTATTTTTTAAATAGAAGAGCTAGAAATAACCCGAAGCAGTTACTGCTATATGATTTGTGACCAAGATACCAAAAACATGTATTGGAGAAAAGACGATCTGTTTACCAAGTGGTGGAAAACTGGATATCCACACATGAAAGACTGAAACTAAATCCTCACCTCTCACACTGAACAAAAACTAAACCAAAATGGATCAAAGACCTTAAGGTAATGCCTGAAACTTTGAGCCTACTACAGGAAAAACACTTCAAGATCTAGACATGGGCAAAGGCTTTCTAAACAGGTAATGCTTCAAGAAATAATAACAAAACATGACAAATGGGATTACATGAAATTGAAAAGCTTTGTCACTGAAAAAGAATTTTATCCTATGAAGTAGGATAAAAGCTTCGCTGGCTCTTCATCCAGTAGGAGGTTCATGTTTAGAGTATATAACGGACTCAAAAATTAACACAAAAGAAATATTCAAGTGAATAAACAGGGAATTAAGCTGAAGAGAAGATCTCCAAACAAGTACCAGTGGCCCATGAATATCAGAAAAGAATGCTCAGTGTCTCACAATGAATGCTATGGAGGATCCAGGAAGGAAAATGGAACACTGGTTCACAACTGTGGAGTTGTAAATTAGTCCAGCCTCTATGGAAATCAGCAAGGAATTCTTCAAAAATATGAACCATGTAAGTTCCATATGATTCAGCCATATCATTTCTTGGTGTAGAAACAAAGGACTCAAAATCAGCCTACTGTAGATATACCTGTTTCTCCTTGAATCAGCCTGGCTGCCTATCAAGAGATAATAGATTTAAACATACACACACACACACACACACACACACACACACACACACACACACACACACACACAATGGGGCCTATTAAGACAAGAAGAAGAATTAAATCACACCATTTGCTGGAAAATTCATGGGACCAGTCTATTTCCCATAAAAACAAATATTTCCTATTTTTCTCGTATATAGGAGGAGGTAGGAGAGGGGAAAGACATAAAGATTAAAAGGAAATAACATTGGTGTGGAAAGGGAAGGAGAAGGGGGAGGGGCATGGGGAACAAAAGAGTAGCCATTTGGTGATAGAAATAGTCCAGTCTTGACTGAATCAGTTTCAGGTTAAGGGTTAGCATATAACTCAGTAGTAGAGTGCTTGCCTACTGGGCAAGGCCCTATGTCTGGTCCTCAGTACAAACAATATATATCCTGATGATGATATCATACTGTAATATTCCACTTTGTTACCATTAGGGAAAACTATGCAAAGAATTCTATTAGTTCTTATAAATATAAGTGAATCAACAATTATCTCAACATAAAAAGTTTCATTTTAAAAAGACACTATACGCTGGGCGGTGGTGGCACACGCCTTTAATCCCAGCACTCGGGAGGCAGAGACAGGCAGATGGATCTCTGTGAGTTCGAGGCCAGCCTGGGCTACCAAGTGAGTTCCAGGACAGGCACAAAGCTACACAGAGAAACGCTGTCTCGAAAAACCAAAAAAAATAAATAAATAAAATAAATAAATAAATAAATAAATAAATAAATAAATAAATAAATAAATAAATAGAAAGACACTATAAAAGGGAGTAAAATGTCAAGCCACAGAGTAAGAAAACTATTTCCAATATAATTGATAAAAGATTTGTATTGCAAATATCTTTACTAGATACAGGTAATATCTTTACTAGAAACAGAAATATAAAACAATTGCAAATAAAAAAGCCAATGCCTTAAATCACTTCATAAAAGGATATTCAAACAACAAATAATACATCATTTTTCCAAACTTAGTCCTACTTTGTATTTTCATTTTTAGTTCTTTACTATTTTTGTCTTGTTTCCCCAACTAAACTTCAAGCCCCTTGAAAATACCAACTCTCTAACACACTGTGCATAGGCTCTCCATGAATATCCTCAGCTGCTTTATTTACTGAGATAGCCTTAGGATGCTTTAAACTCTCCTCTTGTCTATTATTGAGGATTAAAGCTGTCCACTGGCAGAGTCTAGATTTGGTAGGAGAGACCATTCCTGCGGAACCCCATCTAAGCACACAGGCATAGTGTCTTACCTTCTGTTGGAATCTTACGAGGCTCATCAAAATTATGCAGAGGAATTGCGTGGGGTTTAATGGGTGGATTCTTTAAGGTAATCCTTGCTGTTGGGGGAATCAGCCCTCGTTCTATCATACTTAAGATTCCTAAAAAGAAGGTTAACAGAACAACAAAACACGAGTTTAACTCTAAGCAATTCTACAAAGTCTGAGCTCTGTGAATTTCACAATGGTAACTTAACATCATTCATCATCTCATTTGTAAAGGTACATTCTAGTGCCTTAATCTTTGCATGAAAAATAGCTACAGCACACTTTAAGCTTAATATTCTAACCCAAGGGGAAATCACTTCCAATTGCAGTAATATGAAATCAAATTGCACTAAGATAATTTCATTTTTAGGTAGAAATATAATTTCAAGACAAACTAAAACTTCCTTACACTTAGAGCATTTTCAGTCACTGGTGATT
This sequence comes from Peromyscus californicus insignis, assembly GCF_007827085.1. NCBI lineage: Eukaryota > Metazoa > Chordata > Mammalia > Rodentia > Cricetidae > Peromyscus > Peromyscus californicus. Next base: position 58,230,401 of record NW_026294402.1, read on the forward strand.
TTATTGCTCTTTTTGAAATTCAGGGATGTAAGGCATACATTCTTAATAACTAAGGTGATCTTTTGTTCTGAAGAAAGAAAGTCTGTGTACTTGAACCCATGTGTCTAAGAATGTGAAGTCTTGAAGCTTCCACAAGACATGTATGTGCCCTGATGTATGAGAACGACCATCCATGTTAACCAGCACTCCAGGCCATCTTCTGTTTTATGCTTCCAACTTCAAACCCTCTGAGAAATCAGTCAAGTTTCAACTTTCTTATCATGAGAACTGAACAAGCTCTGAATTTGAATAGTAAGATAAACCATTTGTCTTCACAGATATTTTCCACCATCCATACCAAATCCCATGTGTAAGAACCGTGCCTGCTTTCCAGGTGTGAAAACTAGATTCTGGTCTGTGTACCATGAAAATTGTATTCTCAACCACTGACTCGGTGGGGAGCTTTAGTTCTTAGATTTTGTCAAATAATTCAAGAAAATCTGGGGAATCCTTTTCATGTGGATATTGTTCATCTTTCATCTCATGCTGAACTTGTGCAGACCTGGAGCGGCTCATAAATGTTACTTAAAATCATCAAAACACCTGAAAATTCCACATATATTTCTGTGACTTGTACTTTCTTGACACCAGACATATGGCAAGTACTCCATGAGGACTATTTGGTTGACTAATTACAAATATGATAGGCCATGTGTTGTTCTCTGGTAGATTTGGGAATAAAAATGTAACTTCTGTCTATCTACACAGGTTGCCCTGACCCTAGATTCACCTTTGTCTTATACTTATTTTTATCTGCTAAGGCAAGGATCAGTTCATTCGCTCGTCCTAATTTCATCCAGGAGGATGATGACACCAAAGCAAGAAATACAAACTTACTATTGTTACTTAGAGTTCCTGGGACGTCAACAGTACGTGAGCTACTTAGAAGGTGTAAGCCACAGGACTTCTCACAGCTAGAAAAGAAATAACTAAGCTATGGGAAGCTGAACAAATTCAGAGACTCATGACATTCTGGGGTATCCACCACCAGCAGACAGAGGTCAGCAGACAAGACATAAGAGCTAGACACCAGAAGACTTTGAATCTCCAGGTATCACAAGAATGGTTTGGAACCAACTCTGGGTCCTGAAGACTCCAAACATACAGGAAATGAGATTACATATAACTCAGGGCCATCTTACACCATTATATGTGAAGCTAGGAAAGGGGATCCACTTAGCCATTCTTTAACACTTCAGCCAATCAAATGAACTAGGGAAACTAAGAGGATTATAGTAGATATCTAATTTTCATTCATTTACTTAGTCCTTTAATTTGTTTACTTATTCATTCAATTCACATTTTCTTTTTTTACCTACAAAACTCTAATACAGTCCTGGGCACCGTGGATACTGAGAGAAAGATGATACAATCTGTTTTTATTAGAAATCTAATAGTTTGCAACACTACCCTTTAAACTAAAACCCACATAGTTAAAGGGACTGTGGAGATGGCTCAGTGGCTAAGAGCAGTAGCTGCACTTTCAGAGGACCTGAGTTCAATTCCCGGCATCACATGGTGGCTCACAGCCACCTGTAACTCCAATTCAGGAGATCTGATGCCCTCTTTTGGCTTCCAAGGGCATCAGGCATGCACATGGTACACAAGCATACATATATCCAAGTAAAACACTCATACATATAAAATAGTAAGTAGTGAAAATAAAAAGCCACTAGTTTTATTATCTCTGGCTTTGTGTTTTTGCATAGCAGTATTCTGAAATAACATTAAAAGGCAATCAGAAGAGCATCAGAAACTACTTAGAAAACAATAACTTCTAAAAATATCACATAAGCATGACAACACCAAACATAAGTCAATATTAAATTCATGAAATAATGGATCTAGAAGTGCTCTGTTGATCACAAAGTCCAGGGTGAAACTGAGCCCAGGTAGGGACTGACTTGTCTGAGGTCACCTAGGAAAATTAGTGGCTGAGCTAGGATTCCAACTCAGGGCCCTGATTATCCTTAAGGATGCCTTCACATCCCTAGACATAACACACAGCACAATCACTAACCTTTACTGGCATCCTTATGCAAGATGGGAATGGGAATAAAATGGGGATCAGTGCGATGAGCAGATGGCAGAACCGTGAGGTTGGATATCGTGGACCCTTTTATTAACCGCTGAACCCTCTCCTAGGTGATAACAAAATGTTGTTAGCTGACAGTTTTGCCTTCACAATGAACAGTTTTCTTCTTGTGAACAATAAATTAGATTATGAATAGTTTCATTAAGTTTTAATAAAGTAGCAGCAATACCATCTCCGATTTTATTGCTCTTGAGTATCCTGTGCTACTGTCTACTGTCAGGATTTTGTGTAATTTAAAATAGTTAATTAAATCCAATTAACATGTGGTGATTTCCACTATGCAAATTCAGTGTAGTAGTTAATAAAGGAACTATTAAGATTTTGTTCAATTTTAATGACTACAATATAAAAGTACTAAATCTTGACATAGGAGGTTTTGAATACAGCAAAGTTGTGCACAGCCAGATTTCCCAGGAAATAAATAAGAGTCTTGAGGTTATAAAAACAAACTGGAAGGATTTAAAGAAAGGTACTTCAATCACTAGGAACAGGTTAAGTGTGAACACTGAGTAGACTGTTGAAAACTAAGTGAAGGACAAAGGTGCAATGTCTCCATAAGTCACACAGATAACCACTGTTCTTGGAGTCAGAAATGCTCTTATTATAGTTATGAAATAGGAATTGATTCTGTTTAGTGGATCTTAGATTTGTAACTTGCATATAAGTCACACTTAATTGTATAGCTCAAGTACACTGTTTTTACCTTGATCATAAGAAGATGTGGATTACTGGGCCCCTCCACAGGAAGAATTCCTCTGCTGTTTATAAACATTTACATTTTCAAGTCATTTTCCAAGCATTAATTAATTTGCATAATTTCCAGGGGAACTAGATAATGGTTTATTACTTAACTTATGAAGAGATCAAAGCATGAAAGTTAGTAGATTTGCTTCAGGACACATATATACCAAATATGCACAGTTTGTCCATTTAAAATGAATCTTTTTTTTTCAATAGTGAACAATGTCATTGGCCTCAGCTGTATTACACCTTCTTTCCCATTAGGCTTAAGGATAGAAAAGGAAAAGTTTCTTCCAAGTGCAGATTAAATATTAGCTGAGCAAAGTGTTAGGGTCCCCAACCAGGATGCATTACTGAGGGGCAACGACAAAGAAGCATCTCCCACGACACTGAACTCTTCATGATGCTCAATGAATAGGAGCAAGAATTGTTCCTTTTTGGTGCTGTGGAGAGAACCCAGGGTTTTGTACATGTTAGGCAAGCGCTGTACCACAGAGCTGTAGCCCACTGATACAAGTAATATTTAAGAAAAAAAGTGTGTATATACGTGTGCAGGTCTGGGGCTAATATCGGGTATCTCCCTGGATTACTTTCTTCTTTATCCATTGAGGAAGGGTCTCTTGCTGAACCCAGAGCTCACTGATTTGGCTTGCTAGCCAGCTTGTCCAGAGGATCCCATCTCTGCCTTCCTGGGATTATAGGCTGCCTCTGCAACTGCTCGGCTTTTACAGAGATTCTAGGGATCCCAACTCCAGTGCTCACACTTGGGAGGCTTGTACTTTATCTAGTGAGCCATCTCCCAGCCTGTAATCAAATTTTAAAAGGGAAAAGCCTGTTGCCTTCCATGTGAGTTGGAATAGGAAGAGCAGGTGCCACCAGCCTCGCCTCAGTCGCAGTAGGGGACTCTGCGGGAGGATCCCACAGAACTCCAGGCTGGCTGAGACAATGGGCTTGTCCTTAGCTCTCTTCTCTCTTCCTCTAGACATGAGCTGCTTCTGAGATCTCCTCCTACTCTGAGAGACAGAGACAATCACCCAATGTATTGTAACTAGAGCTGGCGTGTATGTTACAATGTATTGTAAGTAGAGCTGGCATATATGTGACTAAGGAGACCCAGTATCAAAAGGGACAAGGTCTCTTACTTGTTTGGCTGGTATCAAGGTCAGTGAAGTGAAGGTAAATTGAAGGAAGAGAGAGTGATTCCACTTCAACAAAACTGTCAAGCTCTGTGCAGAAGTGAAATACGGGTTTGGCAGTTTAGGGGCACAGAGCATAATTTATCTGGATTTTCTGAAAGCCTTTGATAAAGAACACCTGACAACTGGCTTTTGAACGCTAAGGCCAAAAGCTCCAGTATAAAATACATCATTAAGAATGACACAAAGGGAGGCTGAGGGGCAGCGAACAGATTCTGTACTGCAATCAGCATGTTCACAAGACTGCTTTCTTCAGTTCCTTACCCCATGCCAAACAACATACTGTGGATGCTGAAGAGGCAATGGGTGGGCGAGTGGAGGGGATACAGGAAAGGGCTACAGGTTACAGAAACTAAATCCCTCATTGTGGCTAAATAAGAAACATCTGCCCACTCTGCTGTCCCTTCCCACAGCAAGGATAAACATTTCTGTATAAGCCTGGTTAGAGAGAGAATGTAGCAAACCTCAGCGTTTACTGAGCACTTACTATGTAACACTAACTTTAATACAATGATCATTAAATTTCATGAGCAATGGGAAAGCTAAGATCTAAGGGAGTGTAGACATGGGAGCAGTTAAGTCTGCCTGCTGGTGTTATGGGGATGTTGCAGCAACTCAATCCTGACTGTATATTGGAACCACTCAGGGAGTCTCTGGAAATCACTGCAGCCTGGGCCCCCGATCCTGGGCAATTAAATCAGAACTGTTTAGTTCAGGCCTGGGCCTTGGTATTTCTGTAAGGCTCCCTGGGCAACTGTGATGTGCAGCCAAGGTTACAGTGTGCACAGTGGATGATATTTAAATGTCATCTTAAAAGAACATTGAGTTACAGGAGATGGGTTAGAAGATGCAGCTATAGGTGGAAAGAACAATAGCAAACTGAAGCAGCACACTGAGCACACTGGAGCACGGAGGTGCTGCCAACCAGGAGAGGTCTGTGTGGTTGACAAGTGTGGGCATGTTGGGGGAGGGGTGGAAAGGGACAGGAGAGATTGCCTGGCTGAGAGAACCACCAGTTCAAAAGCTGGCTTTGAGAATGTGCTGATCCCCTAGCAACTTCTATAACCACTGCTTCTGGATTCTCCTCTATCCTGTGAATAGAGTGCATGTTATAAGACTATCATGCTTTACTATTTGTAAAAGATGTAAACCTTCACACATTGACATAATATGGAATATAATTATTCAACAATCATATCATAAACAGAACAATGCCCTTTATATATGGTCTTTCATTATTATTTCCAAAACTCTAATTCAGAACTCTATTACTTTGTCTAAATCTTCTAAATTAACTTAGAATTTTTTGAAATAAAAAACCATATAGGGTCTCAGGGCTACAACTCAGTGGTAAAGAGCTTGACTAGTGTGTGTAAAGCCCTAGGTTCAGTCCCCAGCACTGGAAATAAAGGAAAGCTGGAAGGTAGAAGCAGCAATCATAGTCCCGTGACTCAGAATGTTCAAACAAAAACTATCCTATTTCATTATTCTGGTACAGATGCTATGTGCTCATTCTGATGATCCCACCAACTAGGAAACATGGAGATAAAGTTGAAAAAACCACACCAAATTTCATTAGAAGACCCATCCTACTTGGTGTCCTTATAAGGATTGATATACTGATGGATAATAATAGTATGTATATTACATTATTAAATTTAATTTGACATGAATTTAATAGAGAAAGGGTCTGAGTTTAAAACATCAAATTATGTTATTATTATTATTATTATTATTATTATTATTACTTTGAGAGTTTCACGTAGCTTATGCTGGCCTTGAACTTGCTATGCAATTATGGATGACCTTGAACTTCTTGCTGGAGATACAGTCAAGTGCTATTATGCCCAGTTATGTGGTGCTTGAGATTGAATTTGGGTTTGTGTATGCTAGGCAAGCACCAATAAATTATTAAACCTTAGCAAATATTCCTCTACCCCAGAATTCGTCTGAAGTAAAGAAGTTTCCTTTACTGATTAGCAATTGTTTTTTCTTTCTTCCTTTCTTTCTTTCTTTCTTTCTTTCTTTCTTTCTTTCTTTCTTTCTTTCTTTCTTTCTTTCTTTCTTCTTTCTTTCTTTCTTTTCTTCCTTCCTTTCTTTCTTTTTTTTTTATTTTTGAGACAGGCTGTCTCTGTGTAGTCCTAGCTGTCCTGGAACTCCATCTATAGATCAGGCTGGTCTCAAACTCATAGAGACCTGCCTGCCTCTGCCTTCCAAGTGCTGGGATTAAAGGTGTGCGCAACCACTGACAAGAAGCAATTGTTTTTTCTTTAGGGAGCAGAACAGTAGACTTTTCAGGCATATGAGCTCTATACAGGTTGACTATATAATGGAAAAGTAGCATTGACAGCATGTAAACAATGGGGTGAAGCTGACTGCTGAGGTCTGAATGTCTGTGTGGTGGTATTGTGTTCCCTGAAATATTGTGCACCCTAATAAACTTATCTGGGGTCAGAGACAGAACAGCCACAATATTAAACATAGAGGATAGGCAGTGGTAGCACACGCCTTTAATCCCAGCACTTGGGAGGCAGAGCTAGGCAGAAATCCATGTGTTCAAGGATACAGCCAAGCATGATGACTCATGCCTTTAATCCCAGAAAGTGAGCCTTTAATCCCAGGGAGTGATGGTAGAAAGCAGAAAGATATATAAGGCGTGAGGACCAGGAACTAGAGGCATTTGGCCTGGTTCAGCATTTGGCTGGTTAAGCTTTTAGCTGGTTAAGCTTCAGGCTTTCAAGCAGCAGTTCAGCTGAGAGCCACTGGGATGAGGACACAGAAGCTTCCAGTCTGAGGAAACAAGACCAGCTGAGAAGTTGGCCAGGTGAGGTGGGCTGTGGTTTGTTCTGCATCTCTGACCTTCCAGCATTCACCCCAATAACTGGCCTCAGGTTTTATTTCATTAATAAGAACTTTTAAGTTTCCTGCTACATGTGTATGCTCCAGAGATGCTGAAGGGAGATGACTAGGTCATGAGGATGGAGCCTTCAGGTATGGGATTAGGGCCTTTATGGAAATGGTCCCGTAAACTGGCCTTTCCTTCCCACCATGTGAGAAACAGTAAGAAAGTGCCCTCCAGAGTCAGAAAGCAGGGCCTTCACCAGACACCAAATCTAAGAACCCTGACTTTGAACTTCTCAGTCAACACACATAAGAAATCTGTTTCTGTTGTTAGGAGCCATCAACTCTATGGCATTTTGTTAATGATTGAATGGACCAAGATTCCATGTTCCAGTGAAACTTTATTCACAGGAACAGGTGGCTAACCCTTAGGCAATGGTTTGTAGACTTGTGTTGTACAGCTGAATAAAGCTAATTATGAAAATGCTAAACTTTTCTAGCCTGAGTTTTTATCATGGATAGTACAGCCTAACTTCAGAAGAAGAGGCATCAGAGCTCTTGCTAGGCCCACTTCCTTTCTTTCCCCTCTCAATTTCAGAGTATTTTTACATTGTCTAGACTTACAACATCCACATTGTACTCTGACACTACAGACACCAGTGTTTGCTATCATGTAAGTGGCTCCGTCAACAGTCATTTTCATGGCCCCTCTAGACCACCTTGAGCCATCAAACGGCTCTATTCAGCAAGTGTTCATGGGTATCTTACTCCTTCAGGTGTGAATTAAATCTGGGCCTATTATTTCTGATTTCAAAACTGTCGATACCACACCATTGTCCTTCATTGTAAACACTGTAAAAATCTAATGCCAGCATGAATTCTCACTCTTTATAGGTGATTCCTTACTTCCTGGACGTTGAAACACTTTCCATCTTTAAAGTTGAGGCATTTCACTGAATTAAGTTATGTTAAATATTCTAAGTTGGCTTTTCTGAGGTTCAGAGTTTCCTTTCCACTAGTACTCTGTTCCTTTTTTAAGAACTTTTTTCTTATATCAGTGAACATCTCTTTCATTTGCTGGTTTGGGGAACACCAAGTATCTTTCCATATTGCTCATCTTTGCCTTTCATATTATGGTACCTATTTGTTCTCTAGGGCCTGTCTTCTTTTCAAACATGACATTCCAATTTTAGCTGAGCACATGGCTCCAGTTATAGATAACATTTCTCAATATCCCCTGTGACTAAATGGGGCATATGACCAAATTCATGCCAATCAGATGTGCATGGTCCATTGAGGGCACCTCCGCAGAAGACTTTCTCTAGAGTCTCTGCACCCCTCCCATAAGCTGATATGTCAGGGGGCAGCTTCCACCATGGGAAAGAGACTGTCCTGTAACCAGTGAAACAAGGAGACAGGAGAAACAGCATCTTGGGTGGCCACATGGAGCGCAGCCAGACTTGGGTTCTCCATGGTGAATTGTTATGTAAATGAGAAATAAACTTACTTGAGTCATTGCCCCCCCTCAACTGCAGCAGTATAGTTTGTACCAGAGCAGTGTGCACATCAGTTAGCATCTAATTCATTCCTTTTGTCTTGTTCCTGTGCAATGCTGTGTTTACAGGCTCTCCTCCACGTCAGTATTTCAGTAGTGTCTCTTCTCTGCCTTCTATTTATAGTTTATTTATTAGTCCCATAAAGTATTTTGGTATTCAATTTGTTTCTTATGTCTGCAGTCTCCCTTTTTGTTTCATTCTGCTATTTTATCATCTTGTGTTGGAGCTCTAGTTTTATTTAATTTATGTTATCAAGCTGTGCTATTTATTACATGAAGAAATTATGAAAAATCCTTATGTTCTTGACTTATGATTGTTTTTAGACTCTGTCTTTTGTGGCCTAGAGTTCTCTCTCCTCCACCCACTTTCCTTTTGTTAGCTGTGGGTAAGGTATGAACATGCAGAACACACTGCAACCATAGCCCTCCTGGGCACGGCACTACTCACATCAGACAGTTCGCTCGCCCAGTTGTCCTGCCTGCTACAGTGAGGTACCTTCTTCCCCACTTTCTGGTACTCATATGTGACATGAGAAAATGCCACCCTCTGTCCTGTTCTCTCCACTGACGCTTGTTCCATTTACTCAGCAGGGCTTCTTGTGGAAACCTGAGCAAAACCCATCTTAAATTTGCTCAGGCTATCCCAGTTTTGGGGAGGGAGAAGTGAGATTTTTGTTCCACTTTTTAAACTTGAGTGGTCTCAATTATTTCAAACTTTGTATGTAAACCAAGAACTTCACTATTATTTAACTAAATTATGATATTCTGAATTTATCTAATCCAACTTCATATAAAATTCAGCCCCACTGTCTTCCAAAAGGCTAGTATAAAGAATCAGTGAGTACAAATATGGAAAGATAGGCCATCATTTTTTTTCACACCAGAAATGTGTGTGTGTGTGTGTATGTGTGTGTGCGTGTGCGCGCGCGCACGCATGCGTGCACGCACATAACATTGTTTGGATATATAACATTTACTTTTTAAAGGTACAAGTCATAAGGTCATCTTTTGACCTTTTACCAAGTAAACAGTGTGAACAGCAGTGTCCCTGAGACACAGAATTTCCAGCCCACTGGAGCCTCTCAGCCAAGCCTGCCACAGCAGAGGAAACCACCACCAGCCATCTACTGTCTTTTGCTCCAGAAATCCACATGAATGGTTAGTGAGATTTCATTCTTCTGTGTCTAGAAATCCACATGCATGGCTGGTGAGATTTCATTCTTCTGTGTCGTCCCTTCTCCTCAGAATTGATGGTGGGTTGAGCTTCTGTCCATTTTAAGTTTTAAGTTATACTTATAAAAGTAACTGTACAGTTTGAGCCCCCAAACTGTACAGTTTGTTTAATACGTTCCTTCTCCATTCTCTCCATCCTTAGGCCTGCCTTTAACTTCTGTCACTCATAGGCAAGGTTAAAGGAAACCTCTCTTGGAAAATCACCTCTGGACTCTTTCCCTTCTGTTAGTATGTTTAACATACATGGAAGAATCTGTACACTATTCCCAAGGCATTCCTTAATCAGAGCTCACTTGCTTCTGACTTACTCTCTCGTGACTGCAGAAAGAGAATTTAAAAAAAAAAGCCAGGCAATGGTGGCACATGCCTTTAATTCCAGCACTTGGGAAGCAGAGCCAAGTGGATCTCTGTGAGTTCAAGGCCAGCCTGGTCTACAGCATGAGATCCAGGACAGGCACCAAAGCTACACCGAGAAACCCTGTCTTGAGAAAACAACAACAACAACAAAAACAAACAAACAAACAAAAACACTTAGGGCAGCTATGTGGCTCAGTGTTTGGATCACTTGCCATCAGTCCCAATGCCCTGAGTTTGATCCCCAGGACCCATAGGAAGGTGGAGAGAGAGAATTTGCACACACCACTCGAGAGAAATACAAGAATAATAAATAAAAACTTAAAAACTCATGGTTAACTAGAAAATAACAAGTAACATAGACACATTAGCAACAATTCTTTTTATAAAGATAAAGCTTGGCAAGACTAAACAGTGACCTAGTTATCCTTGAAACATCAGAGCACCTTACAACTAACTCTCCTGAAGATGACAGCTATAAACTCCAGACACGGTCTACAAGGCTGTGTGATGGTATCAGTAGAAGCTGAAAACAGGCAGAAACTAGAAAAGCGCTGCATTTCCAAGAAGGAACTACGCCAGTTCAAATTCATGCATGTGTGATTTCTGACCCAGATGTACTTCTCAGAAGCCTGAGAGAGAAAGGGTGGCAGAGAACTGATAAGGAGTCACAGTCTGCCTAACATGAGAAGTTAGAGCATGGAGTTCCCAACTAACACAACCAGGAGGAATGTTAGACATAAAGAATTGGAAAGGGCCAAACTTGGTAAATAAATGTCATATAAATATTTGGTCCACCTCTGAGCCACACACATATGGAAGAGATTCTGAGGAACTCTAGAAAAGAAGAAAGAAATAGTTGAAGACTTTCAAAGACAGAGCAAAGTATTCAGCTGCTACCCCCACAAGAACAGAATTTGGAGTTTAGGATTTAAATGTAGCCAAATAAATTGTTTACTAGAATTATAATAGAAATTAGAGAACAAAGTAGCAGAATTTAAGCACATCATTTATAATGTACATAACAATAAGTTACTATATGTGAAAAGAAATAAGACAAAACAGTCCAGAGAGAGTCAAGAGAGAAAAAGTACAAGGTTTCTTTTAATAACACTAATTTCTGAAAAAAATACAGCTACTTCCTCTGAAGCCACCTGTGTCCACCTTAAACCAAGTTCAAGTTCATTTCCTCAGCAACCCGCACATTTTCCACGTCCTTTGCTCCATACTCTGCTCTTTCTTGCTGTAAATCTGGCTAGAGTAGTGAGCAGTAACTGTGCCACAGCTTGGATGCGACAGTCTTGAAATGTCCTCTGCCAAACAACTTAGTCCACGGCTTCCAAATTCAACCCCAGTCAAAATTTCAAGACACAGACAGGGCATAGTCAGATTCTAGCAGAATGTAACACTGATGGCCTTTAATGCATTTCCCAGAACAGGCATTGCTCCACTCTGAAACCTCAGAGGGCACAGCCTTTTGCTATGGTAAGCATTTCTGTGTGCGTTCTGATCCCCTACATTCCTACCACACTTGTGCACCATATATATGCAGGGCATGTCTATACAATGTAAGAATCTGTATCCACTTCCAGTAAAATGTGACTTCGGAGGAAAAATATGTAATAAAGTCTATAGCTTTTTTCCCATTAGAGTTAAATCCAGTACTTAAGCAAGCTGTCCCCAAGTGTGCTTGTTGGCTGTGACTCCAGGTGGCCTAATGACAAAAAAAAAAAAAAAAAAAAAACCAGCTTGAATCTCTTCAGCCTGTGTTTCCCAATTTTATGGGACAATTAAATGCTCCTCTGTAGGAATATGTATTCCATGGAACATTATTATTCCAAGGGATTAACAGTCTTGGGAATGTCGTTTGTAAAGAGGGTTGTTCTAGTAACAGGATTAATGCCCAGATGACAAGTATATTGCTGTAATTTGCTAATCTTTGGTGTCCTGCAAAGTTAAGAAGAGGTCACACCTTGGTTTAACAAAAGACTTTTCTTCACAGGAGCTTGGTACCCACTGGACAGCTTCCAAATGGACACAAACTAAGGAAACTCGGGGGTACTTCTGTTGCTGTTTCTCCCGCTAGCCGTGATTGTATTTTCCTGGCACGCCAACAGAAAGGTCCAGTCGGCAAAGCAATCGCTGGGGAAAACTGCTGCCTGTTTGACCTGTGTGCCCATGGCATCTCCGACAAGAGGGAAGGCCTGCACCGGGGACCACACATGGAAAAGCGAGTGTCAAAGTAGCCCTGCCTGGTAAGACTGCAAGTTTATCACTCATCATTCCCATTGCTGCTCTTTATTCCCTTGCTGCAGAGCACTGTGCCAGTCTGTAGGCATCCTTGTTTAAACACTGGCTGGGGTCATAAGTGAAATGAAGTTTGGTCCTCATTTACCTCATGCCAGCAGTTGGGTTGGTACACAGCTGCAGAACTGCTGGGGTCCTTTTTATTTAATTTGGCATCCCTTCCTGAGCAGTACTGAGACTTTGCTTCAATGACTCCACTGGGCTTTGCCATAATTTCTGCATAACATCAGAAAAGGCTGTGAAGGGATGCCTGGGCAACCCTGAAGGGCCTGCACTTACCAAGCAGGTGCTTTGGCTGAAGTCAACAGAGAGTTAAACTCAGATGCAAATCAAAGCAATATAAAAAGATACTGACTAAATTTAGCAGTGAAATGGACTTTAAGGAATAGAATTTGACCATCTTAACACCACGTGCAGGCCTAAGGGTTTGTCCTTTTGTAGTTTCTCTTAGAATAGCTTTCCTAACATCTGAACAGTATTGTCAAAACAAAAGACACCTCAGGCTCTGAGAGAGTCCTCCTTATTGTGTGGGTTGGTCTTACGGCTGACGCAGTGCAGTCCTGTTTCTGACATGTAAAGTGAAGTCCAAGGATGATACATGGAAACAGGTAAGAGTGATGGGGACAGCAGGCATGATGCAGCATGCAGGAAATGCACCAGTGAATGCATCAACCCCTTCAGCAAAGTTGCCCTTTGCAGGGTTGAGGATGGGCAGTGTTGGGGGGAGGGGGCTCCCTGGTCTTGCTAACAGCCTGCCTAGCCAGTCAGTGAGTGACTCTTTCTCAAAAAGTAAGGTGGGAAAGCAAGTGAGGAAGACAACCGACACCAGCCTCTGGCTCCACATGCACCCTATGTCACCACACACGTGGGAACCCGCATACATGTACACCCCCAAACATGCCCACTCCCATGTGTTCACATGAACACGTCCACAAATGATTTCTGCAGTCAGAATAGAAGACAGTTTCCCTGGGTCTGCTTTTCTGTTTCCCATGTCATGGGTTGATGTTCCCAAATGAGGAGGGAAGGATACCAAGGAAGTAGATCGGTCAGTGTCAGAACTATGAGGTCAGGCCCAGAGAGTACCCGAGACATGGCCTGATTCCAGAGCCCAAGTCACAGATGGACAGTGCCTAAGGAGAAGAAATAATCTGTCCAGAAATCACAGACATTCAGGACAGATCCAGTACTGGAGCCAGTATAAACACCGGCTTTTAAGTTGGAAAAGTTTTATTTTTTAGAATTTTCTAATTTTTTCTTTCCTTAAAAAACATTTCAATTTAATCCACCCAGAGTTTTCTTTGGTACAAGGTGCAAGGCTAGGATTTGACTCACTGCTGTTTTTAAACCTTTCTCCAAGCCACTGGTGGCTCTGCTGGCAAGCCCTCCTCTCCCTGCTGGTTTCCAGTGCCTCCTTTACCACACAGAGGGCAATGTCTGTGCTCACTTTTCTATTCCACTGATCTGTTGATTTCTATCCATAGAGTGTCTTCATAATTACTGTAATCCTATCATGTTTTAGTAAGTGGTATGAAAAGTCCACTTTCATTAATCTTCCTTCAGGGAATGAGGTCTTTTGCCCATTTATTCCTCACAATAATAAACATTGGCAGGTTGAAAAGAATTAACATTTCACTCAAGCAAAATAAAACTCCTATGAATTTTCATCGGAATTGCATTAGATATGAAGATTAATGTTGAGAGAACCGCCCTGTGTACCGCAGGCATTTCTCCTGTTGTCGCGGGAATACGGTGTCGCATTCCACTTCTTCAAGTTTTCTTAGACGTGGCTCCTTCAAGTTTTGGAGCTCTGCTCACAAAGTTCCTGCACTGTCTGTTTTAGCATCTTTTCTTGGTACATTTGTGCTTGACATGAGAGAAAAGAGAGAAGGGGGGATAGAGGGAGGGAGAACAAAGCTACTAAAATGTTTCTAATATCTGTTCTGCCTTGCCTAGGGCTGAGGTCATGCGGCCTGTTGTCTTTTTACCATTGGATCTGCCATATTTCTTCAATGTGAAAATGTGTCGTAATCAGAAAATCATGTATCAGGGGCTGGGGGCAGGGCTTAGTGACTAAGAGCACATATTGCTCTTCCAGAGCATCCAAGTTTAGGTCTTAGCACCCACGTCAGGAGGTTCACAGATGCCTATAACTCCAGCTCCAAGGGGTCCAATGCACCTGCACTCACACACACACACACACACACACACACACACACACACACACACACACTTAGTAAAGTAAAAATCTTTAAAAGAAAATCATGTACTAGAATAACCAAAGCCTTGCGTTTGCTTCTTAATGTCAACCGCTATGTTGAGCACCTGGGCTCTGGGCTCACTCCCAAAGAGCAAATCCTAGGATTATGCTACAGCCACCTAAGGAAAGTGGTATGCAGAGCTGGAAGCTGGGAGAGGAGAAATACCATGTAAAACGTGCCTGTGAAACTAGACCCTCCCCACCTCTTCACTTCTCTGTGGAAGCCATCCTAGTCAGATGTTCGAGTTGATTATATTAAGTTAATCATTCAGTGAGTACTAAGTCTGCATAAGTGCTCTGCAAAGACCATAGAGGATAGGAAAGTGGGAAAAATGGCTCCTGCTTGTCGGGAGGACCAGCAAGAGGAAAGGATGAAAGGCCCTTTTCAGTCAAATCACTAATTCATTAGAGCATGCCGTGCTGATCTAGGCACAGGAAAATTCATTCTACCTAAGAGACCTGGGCAGATTTCAATTTTTGTGTGCATGTGTACGTGTGTATGTACGTGTGTGTGTGTGTGTGTGTGTGTGTGTGTGTGTGTGTGTGTGTGCGTGCACGCGCGCCATAGCATGTAGGTAAAGGTCTGAGAGCAACTCATGGAAGTCAGTCCTCTCCTACTGCCCTATAGGATCCAGGGATGGTGCTACAGGCCTGTACCCAAGCACCTCCTCTTGATGAACCATCTGCCCGGTCCTAGCAGGCCCTGGAGGATATTTTTATGATCTAAAAGAGGAGGATATTTTTATGATCTAAAAGAGGAACATTCTACAAAAGGAGTCAAAAGAAGTTCATGACATTCCATTACTTCAATTAAGCTAATATAGACTACCTCAACCACACAGATCTCAAACCAGTTGTTACTCAGTCATTAGCCAAATCAGCAGCATGTTTTGGTCTGACCAGGCTGGGCATCATGCTCCTGCCCTTAGGAGGTTTGTAGTCTAGACAGGAAAGTTCCATGGAAAGGTATCAGTTCCTCTTATCCCATGTCTTGAGTTAATTTAACTCTTTCACTGCTGTCCCAGACAAAAGTAGAGAAACATCTTTATCAGACATTTTCTTAAGCTCATACAGGGTCTGAGAACATCTCGATGCAGCCACTGTCCATGTCTCGGTCCTTCAGCAGTTGAACATGGAGGAAGGAGAAGCTATAGTCTGAGTCTTGGGAAACATGGGGAGAGAAGCAACATTGCTTACCAAGAGATCGCTCTCAAGAACCCTCTCTGGCATTGTACCTTTCTCATTATCCTTTTGATTCCAAAGGCTTTTTGCATTCTTCGGTGTAGTACTGAGGGAGGGAGCGCAGACTAGCAACAGCAATGTGTCAGTGCTGCCCCAACTCTAGTGTTAAACAGAAACGATGCTTGACTGACGTGGCCAGCTCTGTGCAGAAGTGATTTAAGTAACAGCCCCCCTCTCCCAGGAGGAATGTGGTCAGATCAGGGTTCTCAAAGATACAGGAGATCAGCTGAAAGCCCATGGTCTTTTAGGGAAGGGAAAGTAGCTGCACTAGTGTGAATGAGAAATGTCCCCATCAGCTCATGCATTTGAACACTTGGTCCCCTGGTGGTGGTGCTGTTTGGGGAGGTTCTGGAACTCTTAGGAGGTGCAGCCCAGCTGGAGGACGCACATCCCTGGAAGTGGGCTCTGGGTGTTACAGCTTCACCCTGCTTTCAGTTAGCTCTCTCTGCTCCTGTGTGTGGTAGAGAGGTTGAGATGTGATCTCTCGGCTTGCAGCTCCTGCCACCAGATATTATGGACTCTCCCTCTGGAACCATAAGCCAAAACCAACTCTAAGTCGATTTTGTCATGGTATTTTATCACAGCAACAGAAAAGTGACTAATACAGAGGCCAACAGGGAAGCAATGGCCAAAAGCACAGGCTCTGACGTTAGAAAGGATGCTGATCTGTCTTTCTCCCACTTATTAATGATATTCCTGGATCAAGTAATGTACTTAATTTCTTGAAGCTAAAACTTCTTCTTGAAAATCTTTGAATTTAATTTTAGTTTACATATATGGGTGTTTTGCCTGCATGTATGTCTATGCAGCATGTGTGTGTCTGGTTCCCAAAGAAGCCAGGAGAGAGCATCAGATCCCCTGGAACTGGATTTACAGAGTGCTGTAAGCCACCATGTGGGTTCTGGGAATTGAACCTTGGCCCTCTGGAAGAGCGGGCAGTACTCTTAACTGGCTGAGCTATCTCCCCAGCCCCAAGCTGAAGATTCTTAACCAGTTCAACGGTGACACCATCACTCATCCCACAGGGATTGCTGTCATATAAGGAGCTCAGCACAACACAGTTCACACAGTCAATCCAAGCAGATTGTAGCTACTTACTGTCAAAAGCCAAGTCAGAGTCAGATTCCGTGTCCACATAGCGCCTGCTTTCCAGGGGTGGATTCATATCCCTCTGGCAGCTGAAGCTCCACAGATGTGCACTTCGAAATGTACACATGTGATGCTGCTCACTGTGAAGGGCCTCTAACCCGTGGTCCTTCTGTCAGCTTCCTTGCTCACTGGGCAGCCTTCTGACCGGGCTTTCTGAGTGGCTTCTAATAAGGGTAGTCTAGGCTCAGGCTGAACGTTTAATCTGTTTGACCATTGTACCTTAAAGTAGCATTCCATTCATGGTGTCAATGAGATGATATATTTAGGCAAAATAAAATTCTAATCCTGTAAGTTAAGGGTTATGCCTTGAACTACACATACATACATACACACACACACACACACACACACACACACACACACACACACACACACCAAACAAACAAACAAACAAACTTTGTAGGGGGCCCTAGCTGTCAGCCAACTCCCCAGATGATACCAATATTATTGTACCCCAAATTCATAACATCTCCTCTTTCTAAAGGACAGATGTAAATGTGGGGTCTAGACATTGCCTTCTTTGAACTATACAGGATAATTTTTAATGTGTGTGTGTGTGTGTGTGTGTGTGTGTGTGCATGGCTGTGCATGTGTGTTCGTGTTTGTGTAGATGCACATGTGTGTGCATGTGCATGGAATCCAGAGGATAACGTTGGGTATTAGTACCTCTTTTGAGACAGGGTCTTTTACTGGCTTGAGGGTCGGTCACCAATTAGGCCGGACTGGCTGCCCAGCAAGCCCCTGGGACCTTCCTGCCTCTACCTCCCCACATCTAGGGTTATAACCATATGTCAGCACTCCCAGCATTTTTACACGGGTTCTGGGGAATTGAACTCAGGTCCTCATGCTTGTGGGACAAGCGCTCTACTGACTGAGCCATCTTGCTAGACCAAGACAGAGTTTTTAGAATCATCTAAGCAAACATTTTAAAAATCAGGCAATCTTAGGAAAGACCAAACAAAACATGAACTTCAAAGCTTCTTTTGAAAATCCAGCTGCAAAGGGTGGGCCTGGAAGGGCTTCCTCCTGCAGGAGGCCCCACCCCCAACACTCGAGCACTGTGGAGCTAGCTTGCCATTTATTATCTGCCTAGCCAGGACACCTAGACTATGATTCTAATTTTAAATAACATTTTCTAAAGATTTGTTTTTTTTAAGTGGAAGAAAGCCAGGAAGTAAAAAGTCTATTTCATGAATAGTTTTTCCTTTTTTTTTTTTCTACTTAGCACAGACAGACAGTAAGTTTGAAAACATACCATATTGTGGAAAACAGCAGAATGAAGCCAGTCTCCTGGGCACAGCTGTGCATGAGCAGACTGGACACAAGGATCTGGTGTGAGGTCAGGACAGGGAAGGACCTCTCACTCTAGTGCTGAGTGGGAACCGGCACTGTGGACGTGAGCAGTGGGAGAGACAGCAGAGAGTGTGCCCAGGGGATCACCCACCTTCCTCGCTGTCCTTCCTTGTTTACACTACTCCCACCTCTACAAGTCCTGCTGTGGCTGATGCTGGAGGAAGGAACAACATGTGGAGAAGACAGATGGGGTCCCAGGTAGATCCTTGGCAGCAGCGGGGCATGCAGCATTGGGGTAGAAAGAAAGACAGGTTCGGGAGAGATCTAAGCCATCCTGCTAGAGCGGTCCTTCCTGTGAGAGGGACAAAGCCTTGTGCAAACTGTCAGGGAGAGGGGGGCCTGCAGAACTCTAATCAGGCCGATTCATGAACATCTAACAAGTTCAGGAGATAATGTGATTCCAGAAAGTACTATTGCTTTATAGCCAAAGGGAGAGGAAATAAAGTGTAATAATCAATGAGGACATCAAGGGGCAGAGACTGTTCAGAAGAATTCTAATGATGCCCTTCAGTTAGAGCAGCTAAGTGATCTAACGTCGGCTGTGTGCCTAAAGCCCTTCCTTCCACAATCCAGACTGAGACCACACAATTAGATTTCAGAGACCCAGCCAAGGCCGTCCATCATCTCCAAGTGCATCTTTTGGGAAAATGTGAGACAGTTCTAAGTGTCCACCCTGGCCTATGTGGGCACCACTGCTTCTGTCCTAGAGCACACAGCACCTCTCAGCCACATGCAGTTCTTGGGAGGCGCCTCAGGCAGCCTCCATCCAGCAGCTTCTCCTGTTACTGCTCACTTTCCCAGAGGAACTGGCCATTCCAGAAGGTATCAAGCAAACGTGGGCCCGAGAGTTACACAGTCAGGTGTGTGGCTCCAATGGTGACTGAACAAGCCATTTTATCTTCTCAGTATAGAAACAAGACATCACAGGCTGAGAAATGGCTCTGTGGATAAGAGCTCTTACAATGTAAGCATAAAGATCTGAGTTTGAACCCCCAGCACCCACATAAAAAACCAGACATGGCCTTGAGTGCCTCTGGCACATGGGGTTGAGGGCAAAGACGGGCAGATCTCAGGAGTGCACTGGATGGCCAGCCCTGGCCAAAACACTGAGCTTTAGTGTACTGAAAGACCCTGTCTCATGACAGAGAGTGACAAAGACTCCAGCATTTCCTGAGCCACTGCATGTAAAGGCACTCAGGCACAGAGGCACATGCAAGTATGCAGCACACAGAACACACTGGCAAACACATGCACAAAGAAAAGAAATGAGGCAACTTAGTCTTTCAAGACTAGGTGACAGATTTGTATCTTGGATTGTAGCCACGATACAGGGTAGTGTTGAAACCTAAGTCCTTGGTCTATGGCTTTTCCCTCTAACGTGTATATGGCAGCTTTCAGGCCTTTTCATCTCTAAACATTTACACCATATCATTACTTGGTTATCAAAAGATGATTTGAATCTACTTTTTCTACTCCAACTTCTAGCCTAATGAGACCTGAACCTCCAAATAAATACCTTCTGGGCTTCCATTACACAGATGACTCTGAGGCCATGCTTTTAAAGGAAGTGTACAGTGAATCCTTCCACATTATGGTGCTCATTTCTCTTCTCTTCAGAGAGGTTTGCAGGGGCTAGGAATGCATACTTGAACTCAAGTGCAGTTTAATCAACAATAGGCTAGAAGACGGGAGAGCACAGCCATAGTATTTATCCATCTCAAGTACCTCTTAGGAGATAATGACCCTGGGCCATGATGAAAGCGGTTCTATCAGGCCAGTTTCTCTTGTGACTAATGTCATGGAGCTGCCTGCTGTCTTAGTTAGGTTTCTGTTGCTGTGAAGAGCCACCATGACCACGGCAACTCTTATAAAGGAAAACATTTAATTGGGTGGTTCACTTACAGTTTCAGAAGTTCAGTCCATTATCATCATGGAAGGGAGCGTGGCAGACATGATGCTGGTTACATCTTGATCAGAAGGCAACAGGAAGTTGACTGAGACATTGGGCGGTATCCTGAGCAGAGGAAACCTCAAAGCACACCCCAACAGTGACACACTTCCTCCAACAAGGCTGCACCTCCTAATAGTATCACTCCCTGTGAGATTATGGGGACCAATAACATTCAAGCTACCACACTGTATTATTGTTCTTGGCTTCAGTTTTTGTTTGTTTGTTTGTTTATGTATATGAGTGCTTTGTTTACATGTATGTCTGAACACCAGAAGAGGGCATTGGATCCTATTATAGATGGTTGTAAGCCACCACATGGTTGCTGGGAATTGAACTCAGGACCTCTGGAAGAGCAGAGAAGCCAATGCTCTTAACCTCTGAGCCATCTTTCCAGCCCCTCGTTTTAAACAGAGCTCACTGTAACATATTTACACTGCTCCATTCTCATTCTTGTAACACAAAAGCAACCATAATGAAGTCAAAGAATGAAGGTTTTTATTCTGTTTTGTTTTGTTTTTTTTGTTGTTGTTGTTGTTTGAGGCAGGGTCTCACACTGTAGCTCAGGTTGACCTCAAATTTGTCTGATCCTCCTGCCTCAGCTTCCCAAGTGATTGGCTCAGAGTGTAAAGTTTTCTATTTTCACTCATGAAAGTACAGTTCTTATAAAAGTTTCGAGTTTGCACTGTAGATATATCTTTTCCTTCTTTCTTTTCTTTGTTTCTTTGTTTCCTTCCTTCCTTCCTTCCTTCCTTCCTTCCTTCCTTCCTTCCTTCCTTCTTTCTTTCTTTCTTTCTTTCTTTCTTTCTTTCTTTCTTTCTGGAAAGTTTTCTTCACCATCAACTAAGAGCAGTGACTATTTCATACAGGAAGAACACGGCTTCCATCCTGGGCATTAAAACAATTAGCACACAATATGGCAACTTTTGGCAAACTTTTGACGCATTCTTTGTCTCATAGTGGATATTTGCATGAAAGAAAATATTGATCACAGAGAGATCTAATTAGGGAAGTCACCTCTTTATCAGTCTGGTAAATTCTATAAACCCCTTCTCAAAATAATGTTTTGTAAATATATGAAATGAAATGCAAAGAAAAGCAAGCCAGATTTGGTAGTGCACACCTATAATCCTAACATTTGGGAGACGGAGGCAGGAGGATCAAGAGTTTAAGGCCAGCCTGGGCTACATGAGACCTGTCTTAAAAACAAACTAATTATTTAATGATTATTATTAATAAATAAATATTATTTAATAATAAAATGGAGCCTGATTATATTGAAATATAATTCTATCTGTAGTTCCCTTTTGATTTAACCCTATCAAATATGTCTGCCTCCCTGTGTGTGTGTGTGTGTGTGTGTGTGTGTGTGTGTGTGTGTGTGTATGTGTGTATGTGTGTGTGTGCATGTGTATGTGTTGACTTAGGCTCCCCTATCTACCTAGCTTTTAGTTCTTCGAAGTGGTAGTATGAGGTCAAGCTGACTGTCTCTTAGCATGGACTCAAATGCTCAGATCGAAAGTCCTGGGCACAGAGGGAAAAGTGGGTCTCTTAAGGGAGTGGGCCCGTCCTGAGAGCAGGTTGCTGCTAATATGGAGTAAATATAGAGCAGTGCAAAGGTCCCTTCCCAGACCACTGCCCCCTCAACCTCCCTTCTCCCTGTCCTCTCATGCTTGAAATCCCTCTGTAGAGCTTCTCTCCTTCCTTTTAATTAACTAGAGGATTTACTCTTGTGAAAAGGAAAATACACAGGGGAGAGGTAACCCTCCATGCCAAAGGTTCTCACGTTTCTTTCCAGCAGTAGACCCTGTTTCCACTGAAGCTAACTAAATAAAGGCTGATATGCAAATAAATGTGAATGCCATAAGAAGGTAGCACAATTCTCTGTTGACCTTCACATGTTCAAAATTAGGAGCATGTAAAATGTTGTACATGTGCATATTACATAAATACTCATATATCTCACTCTGATGGCATATAATAAAATATATCTACATGAGTCAGTCAACATTGGAAATCATGAAGTTGTTTTGATTAAGGCAAATTATAAATTCAAGAATCGTAAGTAATAACTGTGTAGTCTTATAGCCATTTATTTGTATATTTTATTTTGCCTACACAATATGAAAAAAATCCCGGTGTGAAAAGGCCAATCATTTTAAATAGCCTGTCATTTATTATGGCAGTATAGTCTCGGGACTCCCTTAGCTAAAATAATCCAGACACTCTGAAGAATAGTAGGGAAATTTATTTTAAGATAGAATTCCTAACATCGAGTAACTGCTCCTGTTCCTTAATAACTAAGCATCTGTTGGTGGTGACTCAATTAGGGAGCCTTGAGGAGTGGACTCCACAACAAATTTGAGTCCTGATTATCTTTCCTTACTACATAACCTTAGACAGGTGGTGTCCTTCCTCAGTTTCCTCATCTGCAAAATGGTCATATAAATGGAATATATTCTATAAGTTCAAAGGTCAAATAAGATAGCATGCATCAGGCACTTGGTACTGTATCTTATACACTGGACATGCTGTATTATCAAAAGGCTAAAGAACCATTTCAGGCACTTGCATGAAATGTCATTTCCCAATGGACCCTCTTCCTTTTCAATTGTCTTAGTACCTTCTCTGTCACGTATTCACTCAAATTTCAAAAACAATCTAA
This sequence comes from Peromyscus californicus insignis, assembly GCF_007827085.1. NCBI lineage: Eukaryota > Metazoa > Chordata > Mammalia > Rodentia > Cricetidae > Peromyscus > Peromyscus californicus. The sequence continues at coordinate 58,253,379 of NW_026294402.1, forward strand.
TTTTGTTTGAGATATTAAATATACATTTTGAAATGGTGCTTTATTGTTGGTTGGTATCTGCCATAATCAATAAATTACCATTTTTACCCTAGACTACAAAATAAAGCAATGACTACTTTCAAATCACAGAAGCAGCAGCCTAACACGAGGCCATGTCTTGTGCTCTAAGGTTGGTGGCTGAAGCTGTGAAGTTGCCAACTACGCTGTGCCACAGCAGGCATCAGAGGACCCTTCCAGCTTGTAACTGCGGCGCACCCGTCCTAGTGGTCCCATGCGGCGCACCCGTCCTAGTGGTCCCACTGCGGCGCACCCGTCCTAGTGGTCCCACTGCGGCGCACCCGTCCTAGTGGTCCCACTGCGGGGCACCCGTCCTAGTGGTCCCACTGCGGGGCACCCGTCCTAGTGGTCCCACTGCGGGGCACCCGTCCTAGTGGTCCCACTGCGGGGCACCCGTCCTAGTGGTCCCACTGCGGCGCACCCGTCCTAGTGGTCCCATGCGGCGCACCCGTCCTAGTGGTCCCATGCGGCGCACCCGTCCTAGTGGTCCCATGTGGCGCACCCGTCCTAGTGGTCCCATGCAGCGCACCTGTCCTAGTGGTCCCACTGCGGTGCACCCGTCCTAGTGGTCCCACTGCGGCGCACCTGTCCTAGTGGTCCTATCAATCAGTTTGCACAGGTTTCCTAGGGGTCAGACCTTGACGTGAAAATTGTCTTTTTAAAGAAAAAAATTTACTTACTTCATGCATATGAATGTCTTGTCTTACATGTATGTCTTACAGTACATGTAATACATGTGTGCCTGGTACCCACAGAGGTCAGAAGAGGGCATTGGATTCACCAGAACTGGACTTACAGATGGATATGAGCCATGATATGTATGCTAGGAACTGAAATTGGGTCTTCTACAAGAATGAATGCTCTTAACTGCCAAGCCATTTCTCCAGCCCTCAAAATTGGCTTCTTTCACATTTGTTTATCCATACATATGACCATCACAGAAGTTCATATGAGCACATCCGAATTTTCCAAATGTGACCTGTACAAAACTATAATTGATTTGCTGAAATCCCACTGTGCACATGCATGCACGTGTAGGGCACTCTAATGCATTATCATTTTGGTATCTAACTCAAATAAGCATGTTGTCCTTTGCTGCACTTTAAAGGATTTGTCATAACATGAATTGTGTCTTAAATGTTCACAACCTCTCTAAAACTCATTGTAGTTTTCTGCTGCCGTTTGGAAACCAGAGCAGCAAGCCCTGTTCCCTCATTATGCTAGAGGGCAGAGGGAGTTGAGTCAGATTCTTTTCTGTGAAGAAGGGAGAAGCACAGGTGTGAATCAAGGAGAAGGAAATAGATTGTTAATGCTAATTCGTTTCTCCAAAAGGTGAGAGTCTTATGGACACTTATTACATGCCAGCGGTGTGAAGATACTTTCTGCAATCCCCGTAACAGCTGTACCTAGTAGGCATCATTATCCTGGCTTTGCAGAAAAAGCTAAGGGACTCAGGAGGTTAATTTGCTTACCTGCGGGTTCAAGAATAGACCCACGCTCTGTTCCACTTGACCCCAAGCCCATTCCACCACACCACCTGCCACCCCATCTAGCTTGCCTCCCCCATAAAACAGAGATGTGAGAATGGTCGAGCTACAGTGACATTCATGGAACTAGCTAGGCAGTGGCAAGGCTGAATTGTGAATCCAGGAGCAAGGTCATTTCACTAGAAAAAACTATCAGGTGGCCCCTTAGGAGAAGACTTTGGACAACCAGGCTACCTGGGACTGGCAAAATCAGGATTTCACTTTGGCCCTCAACACCAGACTACCCAGCTTCAAAGCAGAGACTGGACAGAGGAGAGAGTGAGCCAGCCCTCTCCTAAGCACCTGTTGTATGTAAAGCATTGCTCAGTGCAGTGGAGGATTTGAAAAACACATAATCCTCATATTTGTATAGAAAAAAGACATGATCACATGAAAAATTAAATAGTATCACTGGAACAGCCCTCAGCAACAGTCTGTTGCCCTCCCTTGGTCCCGACAAAAATGTAAATTTTAAATGACATGAAACAATGGTGCAATATAGTATGTGAGGATTATTAATGGTAAGAACTAATACTTTCAGAGTACATATTTGCAGCAAGATCTGCTAATTCATTTGTCTCGATGCCTCCTACAGCATAGATACACTCAATATAGTGCATCTTACATAAGAGGAAATAGAGGTTGTCTCCAGGGCATCCCCATCTAGAGAGACTCACACAGGGCAGTGTGACCCATAATAACCACACTAAGTGCTAGGAAGTGCTGTGAGTCCAACATAGGGTTGGCTGGGGGTGCATACAGGATCTCCCCCAAAAATATAAACAACGGGATTTGGAAGGAATTAGAGAACTCACTACAGCGTGGCATTTTATGGACATAATTGATAAGTGCATACAGCCTCTAATGGCTTCTCTATGCTCTTCCAACAGTGGCATTTTGTGAAGGAGCTGAACACCAGTCAGTGTCCCATCATGTTCCTTAGAGCCCCCATTGTTCCAGGAATAGCAGTAGTGTCCACAGACAACACACCACTGCCACTGCTGCCATATTGGTGGAGCACACTTTACAGCTTGTGAATCAGGAGACACACTTTTGAAACACACTCTCTGTACAACCTCAAGAGAAGGCCGTCTGTATCTGCTAGAGGTGGGGACGCTGAGCATGCCACTGCAGTCCTTGGGTAATGACTGTGTGTCATAAATAGAATGTGGCATTTCAGAATGTCTTTAAAGCTATTTCCTTTTGTTCGACTAATTTAATTTACCAAATGCTCCTGGGGAAAGGGAGGGGGACCAAGATGCTGACTCCACATTTCCTGGGGAAAAAAAAGTCACCATTTCCAAAAAAAAAAAAAAAAACCACTCTCAGAGAAATTACATCCGATTGTTGTCTGCTGGCTCCCTCAAACTCTACCTCTGTCAAAATCCTGCCCTGGCAGGTGTGGGGAAGAATAGACGCCGAACTTGAATGAATACCCACATCTGTTTTTGGAAAGGGGGAACAGAAGCATCACAGAAGGAAGTAAAAGAGATAATTGCTGGCTTGAACTACAATGCATTTTACTTGTGGGCAGAGGGCCAGCATACAGCAGGCAAAATATGCAGGCCCATCTTATTGGAATTCAGGGGTGGGCCTCCGTTCCTGTCCGGAGACAGCTGTAAACCAGCAGCCCATGGCATCCCAATCAGGCACGGAGTTTTGTCAAGGAATGCTGATATGAACAGAAGCAGCTCCGTCGGCTCTGCCTTCTCCCCTGCCTGGTGCGGTGACAGTCAATCTCTGATTCCAGATGACAAGAACTGGATAAAAACTTCAAACAAATGGCGACCTTTCCAAAGATTAATTTGTTTACCAACAAAATATTCCCTCTTTGTCATCTGAAATGGGGGTGACCTTCACTTTGCCACATCTAGGCTGGAAGGATGCTGACTGCAGTCATCTGTTAAGTTAACTCCATCTCAGCAATTATTCCCTTTTTTATTTTTAGTGACAAGAGGGTTTATTAATTCACTCTGCTTCTTGTTATGGTTTATAAATGCAACAAGCTCGTTCTGAATTACTGCAGTGTAACATCAATTTGTTTAAATCTAATTCTGCTACCGTTGCCAAATGATGTTGTGACTGTAATTGTGGCCATATGCATGGGCTTAAAACACAATCATGGCTTGAAATCACCCCACCCCCGCTTGTGGTACTTCTTCTAATCATTTGACATTAACACAATTGCCTCACTTTCCATTACTTTATCATCTCAGAAATGATTGTGCTTTCAACGGGAGCAATTGCTCTGCACACACCGAGTGAAACAGTAAAGGATGAAGCTATGATTTGTGAAGTGTGGTTGCTACCCAACCACGTTAGTGAGAAGCACTGCATAACGTGTGAGTCATAAAGCCGAGAAGTCATCAGAGCATTAAATCCAACCTCATGAATAAATAAAAGGTTCTAAGTTTACATAGCATTATATATTTATTTATTTGGAAAGTGGGACCAAAGAACTGGTATAATTCTCCAGCAACTCATAGCTTGCCAAAAAGAAAAATGTTTTTATGACTCTTTTCTAGGTCATAACAGTTGTAATCAGAGTTATTTGTGCGGCAATTCACAGCGACGTTTTGTTTGGCTATTCTGTTATGCATTCATAATCGTTCTTTTAAAATTCATGTTAACAGTTACATGTTTCAAGCCTTTTAAGAAACCCTTTTTATTTGGAAAAAAAATAAATCAAAGTCAAATTTTCACAGATCTTTCAGTGCATTGCACCCACCGAAAGGCCTGACTGGAAGGAGATGCTGTGAGCAGGCAAGAGCAGCATCAGCGTTTGCCTCCCGCCTCCCGCCTCAGTGAGAATCCAGCAATTGCATGGAACAGGGTTGTTCAGCTTTTACTTAGCGCATTTAAGATCCTAAAATCATTAGTGGTTTTGTATTTCGTGCTTTTTTTAGAAATTGATTTTATGTAAAAAGGGTCACAGAAAATAATGTTCTAAAGGCAAGTTCTGTGGTATGATTGTATGGTGTTGCATGTGTGTGTGTTTGTGTATGCATATGGTGTTGCATATGTGCATGTTCGTGTGTGCGTGTGCGTGTGCGTGTGTGTGTGTGTGTGTGTGTGTGTGTGTGTGTGTGTGTGTGTGTGTTTAATGCACTAACATCTTCCATTAGCTCCTTATGGTAGGGAGGGAGACACCTCCTCATCAGATGAAAAATACCACCAGCTTCCAGGAACTAATAATGCAAACCATCTATGTATTCATATTTGCTCGTCAAAATGCCTGAATTATTTGCAGACTTTGGACAAGCTGTTCAAGTTGCACAGACATAAGGCAGTGTGTGACCTCGGCAGCCAGGCAGCCTCCCGCCCTGAGTGTGAGGAGGTACTCCGAAAGACCAGCCTCGCTGCTGCTTCTCCAGTTAACTGAGTGTCACCATGATAGACACATGGCCACAGCTTGGGGAGGTGCTTTTAAAAACATGCTTTTTAAAATAAAAGGTGAATTCCAGCTGTATTTTACCAACAGGTGTACTACATGATTGTTTAAAACCAGATAACTGAGTATTTCCCACAAAGAGCTTTCTGAGGAATGCCTCCATTTTGTAAATCCAAACAAAACTATCGCTCTGATAGTGGCATCTGATATCTAGACCAACACAAAATGACAGGTCAACTATTTTGACAGAAAGGCAATAATTTGATCAAAATCTACACAATGTATGTCCAATTTTAAAGTGGCCTGCTGTTGATTTTTATGGGGTCATTTTCATGAAAAGGATCTTTAATAAATGAGTATGTGTTATTAACACGTCACATGGGGCAGTGAGCTTTCTCAAACTGTCACTGTTGCAATGTCATTGGAACAGTACCCATGCTGCTCATTCTACTTGTAAATCTTTAAAAATATAACTAACAGCTAAGATTACATCCTAAATGTAGGACTGCTTCGAATTCCTTACTTAAGTCTGAGTCTTGGAGTCACAAAGCAAAGCGTAATCCCCATGTGTCTCAGTAGACCTCTAGACACTTGCGTCCTCGACAGAAAGTTTGAGTGCCGTGCGGCAGTAGCCCCGGGCTGCAAAGCCGCAGCACACCACCAGCTAAGCCAATATTAATTCTAGATCGAGGAGGAAAACCAACAACAACAAAAGAGAAATCTGTTGCTGTCTGTAGAGCCAGAGAAGTAATATTTTTACTTCAAGGACTTTGGGGCTCCTGGGAAGCAGATAAAAACCTCTTCACATTATTCACACTGACATTTTAAATAAAGTTCCAACAGGAATAAAAATATCTAACTTTCTGGTTATTTCTTAGGCTAGGAAATATTTCTAGGATAAAGTGCTCTTAATCCAAACCTGTAAGAATAATGTAAAGCGAAAACAGAGGCCAGAGTGACTGAGTGCCACGGATGATCTAGGCAGTTGAAAAACAGAGGAAACGTGGATGATTTAATCTGAGATAATTAAGCAAGTTAGAAATGGTTTGACAAATTTAGTCCTAAAATTAATCTTGTTCTTAGTTATAATTCCACTAAAATATACATTTAAGAGCTCTGAGAGGAGCCAAAAGTTATAAATGTCTTTTCAAAATACATAGATTTCACCTTAGAAATTGCTGTTAGTATTAGAAAAGATGCCAAATAGTTTCCTAGTTAAGACAAAGCCGCTAGATGTTCCAGTAAATCCACAGCCGGAAGAGGCCAGTCCTCCCTCTGGAGCACCTCAGCCACGAGCCAGCAGCAGTGGGTGCCGCCGGCTCTCAGGCTGCTGCGTGGGATGCTTTGTCTCCAGCACTTTGCTGCAGAAGGAAATGCTGCCCCGCTTGCTTTGGGTTGGGAATTCTTGCTTACGTGTCGCACTGTTACGAGGGCGTGCCCCTAGGAAGGATGCTCCGAGGTGGTCTCTCTTTGCTTTTTCTAATGGGAAGAGACTGCTGTGCAAACTGTCCTAATTCCTCTACTAAGTCTTCTTGTTGTTAACTTTTCCTCCTTGTTAAATTATGCCACTAGCTCATTCAAAAAGTGTCAATCACAACAAAAAAATCAGAATGAACTACAAATAGATCTTTTAAAATATGTCTACATTTTTCATAATCCTTACTAAATTACAGACAGAATGAAAGCCACTTCATTTCATTTTTTTAAAATATCCTAAGGACAAAAGAATCAGTCTTACTTAAAAATCTGCAGTCTATCTTACACCACTACTAAGCGGCCTGAAAGCTGTTTTAGAATTAGGAGTTCGTTAGAGCAGCTCATCCCTTACCTGTGCTTTCCTCCGGTTGATATATGGCAAACTGATCCCATAGTTGGCATTTACAGCAGCTCTGTGGTGCATGTTCTCTGGATCCTTCAGGATCTTTACATTCAACTCTATCTTTGGCTGAAACAAAGAAACAATGAAACTTTTATGTAAAATAAACAAAAATGCTTACTAACATGTTATATCCTTCAAGGAATATAAAATTCTTGGAAAATAAGAAGTTTAATGCAATTCTCACTGAAACAAAACTAGATCTTTTATTTAGGCTACTAATCTATCCTTTTTTATTTGGAGAAAAGGAAGATTTTCCTCGGTGTGTTTTATTTGTGCGCAGTTACATCCTCAGATGCCATTCATCTACTCAAAAACTAATGCTCCATGTCAGCCAGGATGGACAAAGGACAAGAATCTCTCATCTCCAGGCCAAGGACTAAGTAAATAAAATCTATACTCCGGACACGCAGGTAGAGGGCTCTCTTGGTCTGTTAATGTGGCCACATTCCCTTAGGGACATTTCAGGTAGCTGTTGGATGTGACACATTTTTACCACACCAAATGTGTCTATTGCCTCTGCAGAGATTTTGCCATCGGTAATTAGCACTTTTGTTAGGCAACAAAAAAGCATCTTCTTCCAATGACCTGTTCTTCATTTTAAAGGATTCCTATCAGAATGGCAGTGGTGGAGGGCATTAGAAGGATGTCACAGACCTAGGTGACCACCCTAGCCTGGACTGCTGGGTGGGACTCAGCAAAGTCACCTCACTTCTCTGCAAGTCAGCCCTGTTTTCTTGTTAAGGGCAATAGCTGAGTGTGATGCTCTCATGAGGTGCTGCTGCCCTGAGCATCAGCAGTCTGTGACTTCAGGTTAAATTGACAGTTGGCACTTAGGAATCACTTGTGAGATGTTGTACGACTTTTGTCCCACAATAGAATTTACTGATCTGTGCTTTGGTTCACAAAACTAAGTCAGCTCAGCACTGCCTAGTTCCAAAACATTTGTATCTCCCCAAATGAGGCCTTGCATCCATTAGCAATCACTCTCTAGTCCTGCTACCCCTATCCCAGCAGCCCCTAGGACACTTTCTGTCTCGACTCATAACTAACTCTATTCTGGACGTTTTGTACAAACAGGAGCACAATATCTGGGCTTTGCAGCAACCCAACAGACTGCTCCAGAGTCCGCGTGTTTCTTCCAGCTCAAGCATTCATAAGAAGACTGAGGTCAACGTGAGGAGGAGCCTACAGAAGGAATGGAGGGCAGGTCTTGTCAGGATGAGCTCGTTTCTAACACATGCTCCGCACTTCCCTTCTGTTTTCAATTGCTCCTGAATAACCAAACCTCCAGATAACTGTCCTCAACTCCCTCCGCATTTAACCCATGGAAACCCATGTCACAAACAAGGCACTTCTGTGACTGTCTCCTTTAAGTACATGTGGTAGCAGAAGTAAGGTGGAGCCCGGTTACGGCTGGCTTTCTGTTGGCGGCTAACCCGCACCCCGGCACTCCTCCGGCGTGTTTACAGAGAGCCAAGTGCCTTTTTAAAATTGAAATTAATACCTGAACATAATTTTTTCCTTCTTAATTAAACTTTCAGGATAATTTCCATTCTACCAAGGATCAGGAAATTGCTAATATGTATTATATTGACTGGATGTGGTTTCTGTAATTAGGATGCTTTAGGAACGTGGATTGTGGATACAATTGATAGTAATGACTTCATCTATCATGTCTCAGCTTTGCTAGAACTTTTTAATTCTGGGATCACTGGCTCAGTGGACCAGAGAGGCTTTCTTAGCTTTATCAGGCTCCATCAACTTTGTGTGGCTACAGGACAGGCTTGGGGAAGGGATGAGCGGAAGTGCTGTGAGCACCGCATTAAGACTCAGTTGTTCTCTGCCCTACTTTACACCTCTGGGCACAGATATTCTGGAACTAAGTCAGACAGAAATGGTAGGTGGGAATACTGACTCTCATGGTGGGCTCCTAGAACAATGTGCCTAAAATCGTTAATGGTCTCATCTTCACCATTTTGGCACCAAAGCATGAGTTTATCAAAATGATAATTCATAGCTTGCATGATTTGATTTCTCTTTTAAAATACTTGATTCTGGGCATGGTGACACATGCCTATAATCCTAACATTTGGGAGGTGGAGACAGAAAGATTAGAAATTCAAGGCCAGCCTTGGATACATGAAAACCTGTCTCAAAAATAATAAAATAATATAAAAGCAAATACTGCCGGTGGGATGGCTCAGTGGGCAAACACACTTGCTGCGAAGCCTGACAACTGGAGTTCCATCTCCAGGTCCCACACGTAGGAAAAGAGAACCAGCTCCTGAGTGTTGTCCTCTGACCTCTATACAAGCACATGTGCATGAATGAATGAATGAATGAATGAATGAAAAATGAATAAATGAATGAATAAATTTTAAACCTAAGTAAAAATATATGTCAGGCTGGGGGTATAGCTCAGTGGTAGACTACTTGCCTAGCACCTGAGAGGCCCTGGGTTTGATGCCCAGCAATGAAACAAATATTGAAGATGGCTTCACTGAAAGTCATGATCAAATAGATTCAATGCTTAAAGCTGTCTTATACAGTCTCTAGGATGCTTTGCTTATCAGCTTAGGCTGTATTGTCAGATCTAATAATAAGAGTTTAGTTTTCTACGAAAAACAATTATACATCAAAAAACCAAAAGGAAGGCCGGGCGGTGGTGGCGCACGCCTTTAATCCCAGCACTCGGGAGGCAGAGCCAGGCGGATCTCTGTGAGTTCGAGGCCAGCCTGGGCTACCAAGTGAGTTCCAGGAAAGGCGCAAAGCTACACAGAGAAACCCTGTCTCGAAAAACAAAAAAAAAAACAAAAAAAACCAAAAGGAAATGAATCGTTCCATTAAGCAAAAAAGCTACTCTCTGGAAGATGATCTTTCACCGGCAGTAAGAGAAATATCAGAAATAACTTCAGAAAATTTTCTTCAATTGGTCAAGAAAAGGCAGCAATTTCTTTCATCTATTTTGAATCACTAAACAATCTAAAATTTGCATTCTCTCCTTTTGATAGTAATTACAAGCAGATATATCAAATGTGACTCTCATTTAGACTTTGGTTTGTAAGAACAAAACTTATTATCAAAGCCAATTACTGTTTTACCTACATGGCTGCACAGAAGCGGGGCTCAATTTTCATCTCATCAGTGATTTTGTGGTATTTATTTTATTACTATGCCCACAACGCCATATAAGAAGGAAATGGCTTATGCTATTAAAACTAGGGCTGGAATACAAGAGGCTAAGGTTGCTTCTAGAAGAACTTCTGAATTAAAAACACTAGGCAGCATGTAATGCCAGCTCCCCAGACATGGGTAGACCATAAAACAACACACAGCTATCCGAGCAGTAGCTCCCACACAGAGTAATCAAAATTGAAATGCTTCACAAACAAAGTTGAGAGAAGCTATTTGCCAAGTTACAGTATTATCAGCAGAACACTGCTCTCAACAGTGTCTGCCCCGAGTAATGTCTTCTAAAGTGGATATTGCTTAATGCTGTATTCCCACTGGTAAAAGAGTCTGCCATTTAAATCTAAGAGCCAGAGAAAGGACAAATAGGAAAATAATTCGGTCACCTTCCATTCGTTCTTACAACCATGGTTTTATGTATTGAAAAGAGCAGTAGACGGTGAGTCTCAGTTTGAGCCACATGAGTTAAATTTCTCATCTGTAACATGGGGAATAATATCAGACTTCACAGGGTCATTTGTATGATTCAAATGACTGATATCTGTTGAGTATCTCATAAATTATAAAGTGCTATTCAGGTGGAAACTTGAAAAGAGAGCTTACTGGCAGGTGGGGGAGGGAGACCACAGTGGACTGAAATACTTCAAATATATTAAAACCGTGAGTTCTTACTGGTCATCCTCCAAAATACCTAATGGTAACACCAACAAATTAACTTGGAATTTGGAAAATAAAAAGGAGTTAAGCATTTAGCCTACTTTTCCTTTAAAACTCTATTTCATATTCACCAAAAATGGTCTTCGTAGACGCTAATAAACGCTGAAGGACTGGCAGAATTCTAAAACCACTACAGTCCCGAATGCAGTCGTGCATCCAGGTAGCATTGATGATTGCTAAGGTCGCTCGTGGTGGACAGCTGTAGTTTTATAAGGGGCAGAGCTTACTTACTAGACTGACTGACTACTGACTAGAGCTGGACTCACTGATCAACTATAGCATCATTAACAGAGTCAAGATACCATAAAACCAGGCATGGCAGCTCAGGCCTGTAATCTCAGGGTCATCCTTGGCTGCATGGTAGTGTAAGGCTGGCCTGGACTATGGAAGACTGTTGAGAGACAAGGGGGGCGCAGACTTTGTTCATAGAAGACAGGGATGAGGGGAAGGAGGTGAAGAGTGGCAGAAATCATGATGGCTGTTAAAGCCAGGTGACAGTTAGGTCCATTTCATTGTATATTTGTGTCTATTCAAAAATACTTCTTAATAAGTCATTAAAGTTATGGTATAGTTAACATGTTTAATTTCTTTTTATCAGCTTTTCATTCTAACATCCTATTCTCAATGGCTTCCCTCCTTGCCTCCCTGTCAGAGAGGAAGGCTCAACAAGCAGAACCCCCCCCAACCCCTCTCCCAGGCTCAGCAGCACCAGTTCTGTGCTGTTTACAAATAGCCGGACTCTAGCCTGATGCCTCAAGTTATCAAAGCTGTAAGGATAACCACTGCTTTCCAGATGCGTCTGTCCTTTTCTCTAAGAACAGAAGACTGAGAGCAAATACTTACTCAGCTTACTCTGAGCCAGGAACAAGTAGGTAGGTACTGTCACATCCAACTTCAGCTCCGCTTAAAATGGAGAGAGGAAGTACTCAACAGCTGCCTACCTTCCAGCGAGGGCAACCGGGCAAGAGACTGCTAAGCCTTATGACCTGCCAGCGGGGAGGCTGATTTGCCGCTGACCCCAGGTCTCTGTCCATCACTGGGATGGACAATAAAGAGAGGCTTCCTTGGGAATGTCGGTCTAGGATGGTCTTTCTTAGGAGATGGTAATGACATTAAGACCTGAGTGAAGAAACTCAGTCAGTCATGCAAGTATCTGGGATTCCCCGAGGAGAGAGAAACTAACTAGTGAGCAGAGACAGCTGCGGAGGCCAAGGCCACTGGAAGCTGGCCTTCACAACCGGGAGGAGCACACTTCTTCCACTGTGGCTGGAAGGAAGAGGAAGAGGCGCTCATCTGCTCCCCTCCCTTCAATGACTGTGACAGTAAGGAGGAAAGAGAACAAGCTGGAGGGCAGGTGGGGGATGTGCAAGGGATTTCAGTACCGAAAAGTGAGAGCATCACTGTGCTGAGTTTAGTGTCACTTGAAACCCAGAGGCCATAAAAGTGAAGTCAGGGCAGTCCACACCACTATGAGATGTGCTCCAGTCACAGACAGCAGAGTCGGGAGATGGACTAGGATTCTGTGAGCGCGTGATTATAGCGCTGCGCCACTGACTCCGATGTTAAGCGGGGGAAGCCCTTTTGGGTCCCTTGTCACGTGCCAGAGTAGATGACTGCTGGAATTCTTTAGTCCCACAGGGAAGCCACCAGGGACCTTCCCTCTCCCGCTATACTATCCCCAGAGGCTGCCGCCATGCTTGTCACCTGCGCAAAGCTGGCTGCCATGGTTTCAAAGGCCATGCTTGTTTCTAGCAAAAGGAAGAGGGAAACAGGAACAGCAAAGCGATGTGGCATCTCTGACTGTCCCCTTCATCACAAAGATGAGCAGATGACTCCACTAGACTACTGCTCAGTCCTCCTGGGGTGAAGTGGGTCCCACCACTACACTGCACTGCAGGGAAGGCAGAGAAATGGATGATCTTAGCCATGGTAAGGAGCACAAGGAGCCCTGTCGGTGATGGGCATGGGGACACACACTGTGTAGAAAAGAGCCTCTGCTGTAACTGTGGAGTCTAACTAGCTGAGCAGGAAAGGAAGAAAAGAGCAGTAAGACATGAGGTCACATGGTCAGTGGTTGTAGGTCCTCACAGCGGCAAGAGTTGCTAGAAGCAGCTGGGGATGCTCTGAGGTGATGCTCTTCCTGGTTCTGACACAGCCGGGACCCCAAGTTCAGGGCAGGTTTCCCACACTGCTGTACGGGCCCTGCCCCACTGTTTGCTGAATGCCTGTCTCAGGACTGTGGGTTCCCACAGCTCACAGCACATAGCAGCACTGAACCCAAAACACCTGAGGTGAAGAGTAGCTCATGGGGTGAGGAAAGGCAAGGTAAGGTTTGTGTTTGCGTTCTTACAGTCTGCCACAGTGACACAATTATTAGTTTACAGGGTGTTGTGCCAAGGGTGACATTCTGTGCAACTTTTTAAAAACTTTTAATTACATTTATTTATTTATTTATTTATTTATTTATTTATTTATTTATTTATTTATTTAGGGGTTACAGGGGTGTGGTGAGTGTCAGGGGACCACTTTGAAGAAGTCAGTTTCCTCCTAGGATGTGGGGGCAGGTGATCCAACTCAAGTCATCGGGCTTGGTGGCTAGGGTCTTAACTTGCTGAGGCATCTCACCAGCCCCCAAATATTTGTAACACTCCAACTTTTATTTTTCAATGAAGTCCTAGTATGTTATTCAAGTTGGCCTTGAGCTCATCATACACACACACACACACACACACACACACACACACACACACACACACACACTCCTGGCATCCTGTGCAATAGTATGTGCTGTTTATGGAACTCAACCTCGGCTGGCTAATAGTGTAGAACCTACAGCATCTTCATGGTCTTTCAGAACAGAGGGACCCAACTTCTGTCCAGTGTTTACAGCACACAGGCTGCTGCTCACTCCATGGTCCCCGTGCTATGAATTCTTTTAGATGTTGGTGGCCAGAGAATAGTGGCTCTCCTGGCAATCTGGCTAACACGGCATTTGAAATTGGGGTGCCACTTTCCAGATATTAGTTGACTACAGTACGCCCTACAATAAAATCTGGGCAGCAGGCCGGCAAGATGGTACAACCAGGAAAGACGCTGCTGTCAAGAAGCCGAGTTCAGTCTCCAGGATGCACACCCTGGGCAAAAAGAATGGACTCTGTCTCGCAGCCATCCCAACCTCCACATGTGCACCCTGGCACGTGTGCTCCCAAACTCCACACAAACAAGAAAGTGATAGTAAAAATAAGTCTTGGTAGTAGTTCATACTTCTGGAAAAATGATATAAATAAAATATGCAATTAGTTGAATCTTCTCATGGAAATACCATTAATGGTATAGGCTTACAGGCCTATTTCTGAGACCCAATAGACAACCCCAGTTCAGTAGGAATCATGTGCCATCAGTTACAACTCAACTGCACTATAACTATAAACCTCTTCAAAGAATGTGTAGTACATATGCACACCAACTAAACTGTGACAAATGACAGTAAAAGCACGTGTCTGGCAGTCTCCCAAAGTACTACATAATTCTAATGCGATTCAGAGTGAAGTCAGTATTACTGTAACGAACCAGAAAGTAAGACCAAGAAACACCCCCGACCACTGCGTGTTCAATTTCTGATCCACTTTTGGTCATTATTCAGAAACCTTTTACAATTGCCAAATTCTCTGTGACCCCTACATTTCAAAACACAGCCTACAGTTGATCTGGCCAATGAGCTGGTATTTTCAAGTTGTTTGGGGCTTGTTTTACTTTCCTTGTCTACCTCAACTAGAAGGTGAGCTTCGTGAGGGCAGAGAGATGGAGTGGCTCATGCCTCAGGTACCTGGGAGGCTGGTGGGGACAAATCCCAAAAACCATCGTGAACACCTGCGTCTGCTCAGTGCTCGCTGTGTACAGCACTGCTGGGAACACGCTGGGAACACGGAGCCTGTGACCCTTGCAGCGGCCTCACCGCTGTCCTCACCCACATCCTGCATGTAAGGAGCCAGCCACAGAGACAGCAAGTGACCAGCCAAAGTGTAACTAGCAAGTGATGGGACCGGGGTACAAGTTCAAACTATGCAGTGCCTCCCTTCAGAGCCTGCTCCAGGTTCCAAACTTTCTACACACAGGTGACGGCCACAAACTGAAGTGTCCCTGCTTTGGAAGTGAAATAAATGCAAAAGGAAAACCTCCCCACCCTGGCTTTGGTAAAGAGCCTGGGATACCATCTGAGGACTCACGGGGGCAATCTGAGTGTGAACTGGAATGTATTATATTCACAAGCACTGTTGACTGTATTAGGTGTGATAATGGTATTGCAAGTGGGAAAAAGCTCATTTTAAAAATGCATGCTAAAAGCATTAAGAGATGAAATGTCATTAGGTCTGTACTTTAAAACGCTCCAGTAAAAATAGATGAAGCAAAAATGGTAAAGGTTAACAACTGTGAGATGTAAGCGGAGAAGGTGGCCATTCATATACTGCTCTGTTGCTATGTTATCCACAACTTGCACTGTTTTGGGGTTGACCTGAATGGGGCAATGGGAGGCATGAAGACATGACAGACACTCTACAGAAGAGTGGGACCATGCGGGCTGGGTGCTCTGCGCCAGATGCATCACCAGGCACCCGGAAACAGCATGTTTGACGTATCACTCTGAATCTGAATGGAAGAGACCGGTTTATTGTGGTCGCTGGAAGCCTTTATTTTCTCCATCACTCCACACATTACTCAGCCTCTCGGACCAAGTACAGACGAGCATTCTGATCTGACCACAGTGTCCAGCTTGCTTCATACTCCGCTTAATCAGACTGGAGCATATTTATTTCTCTTTCTACTGCTGCCCTGTCATGTGCCCAGTCTTTCATGAATGTAGTAGGCTCCTCTGCCTGGGAACTCATTCCACACACTCCTCGCAACAGAGTGACAGACACACACAAGGGCCTCCGAGACATCTGATAAAGAAATTGATGATGTACAATCCTCTGCTTCTCAAACGGGTACACTGGCAGTTATGCGTAGAGTGGTATGACGATAATAAACATCAGACATAATCCTGGGGCTCTTGGGGCAAAATTCACTAGTTGTATATTGAAACAAAAATGAGCACATAACGAGCAGCAATGAAGTTCTTCTTTTCTTATATCCTTTGGGTTTGTTCTGAGACAGGGTCTCATGTAACTCAGGTAGCCTCCACCGGGCTACACTAACTCAGGCTAGTTGATCCCCTTGTCTCCAACCCCACAGGCTTGTGGAGTCACACCTGGCTGGTTTTGCTGTCTTCGCGGTTTGTCTGGTTAGAGTTTACTCCAAATTTCTTTATGGAGCCCAAGGTGGCTTCAAACTCCCCGGCTCCAGTGTGCTTCTGGCCAGCCTCCCAAGGAACTGAGACCACAGGGATGTGACACCAGAATGAGTTTAGAGATAAACAAACAAACAAACAACAAAAATAACCACCAAAGACAGTTCTTACAGGCTTTAAGCTCTTCAAACTCAACCCTGGAACCTACAAGGTCACATTCTTTTGCTGTTATGGCTATTCAACAGGAAAAATTCAGAAATATACCATATTGCAGGTTAAACTGGTTATTCCAAAGTTCCTTATTTTTGAAATTGCATATATTTTGAGAATAATTATGTGAACATACTTTCATACAGCATCTGTGAGCAAATAACATCTTTTATTTTTATAATTCAAAATATACTGCTTTACCTGGGCCTGAAGGTACTCAGTTAAAATACCAGCGGGGGGGGGCAAGATACAGTGAGTGAGAGGCTAGCCTGGGTTACGTAGAGAGACTCTGTCCAAAATCATCACCATCATCCAGTAAAAATTTAAAAATCCACACTCAGTCCAAATCGTATTTATCTGCTTATGTCCATGTACTGGATGGCCAGGTGGTGGTGGTGGCGGTGGTGGCGGTGGCAGTGGCGGCGGCGGCGGCGACGGCGGTGCACGCCTTTAGTCTCAGCACTCAGGAGGCAGAGCCAAGCAGATCTCTGTGTGTTGGAGGCCAGCCTGGTCTACAGAGCAAGATCCAGGAAAGGCACCAAAGCTACACAGAGAAACCCTGTCTCAAAAAAAAAAAAAAAAAAGGTCATGTACTGGATGTATTATTGCAAACAAAACTGTGTGGAGGAATGCATAGGCCAGGCAGATTGTAATTTTACTCACTAATATTTCATCACTGCTTCTATATTTTTTCAAGAGGAATCCTTCAAAAAAGGTGAGAATACTCCTATAATTTTTAAATTGTCAATTTTTTGGTAAAACTTAAGATTTTCATATATTAAAAAGCTTAAGAAATAATTCTTAGTTGTGATCCTTAATTACAGTTGAGCAACTCCTAATTGTCACCTAAGCCTTTTGGCAAGAATTAGAATTCCAAAAACAGCTATTCACTTTGGGGGCAGACAGTATGAAAAAGAAGCTGGGCTCGGCCGGGTTTAAAATGTTGAAAGTCAGTGATCAACGGTTGGAATCACCTGGCTGGATTTTATACCTACTTAAAAGTACAGGCCTTTATGCTGGAGGAGGAGGAGTCTGCTTTCCCTGCACTTGACAGTGCAGAATCAGAGCTGTCCTTGGTGTCCGCAGAAACACTTTAAAAAAAGTAGAATCTCTCCATGTAGTCCTGGCTGTCTTGTAACTCTCTATGTAGATCAGGCTGGCCCTGAACTCAGAAATCCACCTGCCTTTGACCTTGGTATTGAGATTAAAGGCATGCTTCATTAGTCAGGGCAGACACACATTTTAAAGCAGATGTCACCTGGGATGTCCAGGGAGTCAGGCCTGGAGGGGAAATCAAGTCAGGGTGGGAAAGGTCCATGCGCCTCTGTAACAGAGCTCCCCTAGTCCAGAGAACACAGTGCCGCTCCCGTTAGCACAAACTTCCTTGTTTCATATTCAGGTTCACTTACTAGGGCTCAAAACTCTTGCAGAAAAAAATAAATTCCTGACCAAAGTTTAACTTTCTTATGGAATAATAACGACAACTATAAATTTTACAGTGATCCTAATCTCAGATACTTTCATTGTTTTTATAGGTCGGAGGCCTCCAGTCTCTAGTCTTATAAACCAACTGTGGCCCTTTCTAGGTTTCTTAGCAGAAAACACACACACACACACACACACACACACACACACACACACCCCTCAAACAACAACAACAAAAACCTAGAAATTGAATAGAAGCAGCAGCTACTGAACAGCTGGCAGCCGGAAGTATGAGCACCCTTACTGCAACACACTGTCGTCAGGGTTTATCATTGTCTGCTGGTCTACTGATGCTTTGTCTCCTCTGACCCAACTAGAAGTTCTGTGGCAGCCGAAACCTGATCTGTCTTCCTCATCCCAACATGTCCACACCAATCCTTGGCAAGCATCCACAGACAGTGTCTGGGCCTAACGTAGCACGAGCCATGACAGAGGCCCGAGTGGGCTGCCCTGTGAGTGCAGAGGAGCCCGAAGGGAGGCTTAACTTGGGCATGAGCACACCTTTGGTGGTCTCTGTGGTGGTTTCATTTGCTCATTCAAAAAGTATTTATTGAGAGTCCTCTGGCATGGCATAGCCATGGACAGGCTGGCACAGATTCTCCACTCATTGAGCTTGAATCTAAAAGAACGACAAACCTTAAAAAAAAAAAAAGCCATGCAGTTCCCTAGCCAATTACATCTGTGCAAGTGTGATCAAGGAGAAATGCAAGGTAATGTAAGCACTGAAAAAGGGTTTCCTCCCCGTGACGGCTACGTAACTGTGAGTATACTAAAACTCTAGTCAACTAAGCACTGTAAAGTAGTGAGTTTTATGACATGGGCATTTGAATTCAAAACGGCTGTCATAAAAAGAATACCACAGTGAGTATGAGCACACTTTGTGGTCCTACATTTCTGGGTTCAGAATCCCGACTCAGACACTCATAAGCTGTGTGCTCCTGGACAACATATCTCATACCCTGTACCTTGGATCCCTTTCCAAATAAACTGAAGGTACTGGCAATGCCCCCTTCTAGGATTGTCCTGAACATTAAACATGTTGGTATTTCCACAGTAATGATAATTTGGTACCCAAGGGAGATGACCTATGATTACTTTGGGATAGTCAATACACACCGCATGTTCCTCTCCCTCCCCAAAGCACATGTTTTACCCTGGTGTGATACTATTAGGAGGCAAGGCCTTTGTTCAGTGAGTGGATTATAAGGGTGGACCCCTCAGGAATGGAGTTAGTGCCAAACTGGGAAACGGGCCTCATCACATACCTGCTCTGCCTTTTGACTGGGCCTTGTAGCATTATTAACTGTAAAAGGCAGACTTCTTTTATGTTAGTCTGTGGTATTCTGTTGGAGAGGGCTGAACCAACTAACACAAAGAGGGAATCAGAACCAAACTGAAAAAACACTCTGTGGAGGCAAAGTCAGAGACCTCATGAACTCTTTAAAGATCTATACTCCTGCACCGGGCTGGAGAGATGGCTCAGAGGTTAAGAGCACTGGTTGCTCTTCAAGAGGTCCTGAGTTCAGTTTCTGGCAAAACCACATGGTGGCTCACAACCATCTATAATGAGATCTGGTGCCCTCTTCTGGCAGGCAGGGAGACATGCAGACAGAACACTGTATACATAATAAATAAATGAATAAATAAATAAATAAATAAATAAATAATTTTTTAAAAAATCTATACTCCACCAAACTGAAAAATCTTTAAAAAAAAATGAATTTCTAAATGCATACAAACTACCTAAGTCAAGGAAGGTAAATAATTTAAATAGACCCATAATACCCAGTTAGATAGAGGCAAAATCTCCCAACTGAAAAAAGCCCAGGGCCAGATAAATTCAGTGCAGAATTCTACCAGACCTTCATAAAACTTACACCAATACTCTTCAAGCTATTTTGCAAAATAGAAAAGGAAGGAACATCACCAGATCTCTTCTACCAAAACAGTATTACACTGATACCAAAGCCAACCAGAGATTCAAGGATGGTTTAATATGCATGAGTCAATAAACACAATCCACTACATAAATAGATGAAAAGACAGAAAAAAATCATCTCATTGGATGCAGAAAAGGCCTTGAAGAAAATCCACCATCCTTTCATGGTAAAAGTCCTGGAGAGAATAGAGATATGGACAACATATCTCAACATAATAAAGGCAATTTACAGCAAGCCCACAGCCACCATCATGTTAAATGGAGAGAAACTCCGAGCACTTCCACTAAAGTATGAACAAGACAAGATGTCTCCTTTTTCCATTCCTACTCAACAGACAACCAGTGGGGATCAAGGCAACAAATAGGAAAGGAAGAAGCCAAAGCATCTTTATCTGCAGATCACATGGTGGCTCCCTAAGACTCTCGAGACTGCACCAGGAAGTTCCTACTGCTGGTAAACATGCTCAGCAGAGTAGCAGGAAACATTCCTTCTGAACTCAGTTTGGAAAAAAAACAGTGTGCTTTGATTGACTTTACTTCTAAAGAAAGTTCTTTTGCTAAGAAATTAACTGTGCTATAGTTACATCCAAAACAACAGTAACATCAAATTATAGAAACAGACCAAAATGTACATTATATTATCTAATTTAAAACACAATGTAAAAATTTACTCTTTTTAAAAGTTTAGCCAATTTCTCACAGAGCCTGAAGCAGCAAGCACAGGGCCCACATGGGTCTGCACCAGGTCCTCAGGTATATATTATAGCTTTTAGCTTAGTATTTTTATGAGACTCCTGACTATGAGACCGAGTGGGTCTCTGACTCTTGTGCCTGCTCTTGGGACTCTTTTCCTCCTACTGGGTTGCCATGTCCAACTTCAATATGATGGTTTTTGCTTTATCTTATTATATTTTATTTTGTCATGTTTTAAAATAAAATTGGGTAATAGGCAGGCCTGTAAAGCATTTTCTTTTTTTTTTTTTTTTTTTTGGTTTATTCGAGACAGGGTTTCTCTGTGTAGCTTTGCGCTTTTCCTGGAACTCACTTGGTAGCCCAGGCTGGCCTCGAACTCACAGAGATCCGCCTGGCTCTGCCTCCCGAGTGCTGGGATTAAAGGCGTGCGCCACCACCGCCCGGCCTGCATTTTCTTAATTAGTGATTGATATTAGGGGGAGGGCCCAGCCCATTGTGGGTGGGTGCTATCCCTGAGCTGGTGGTCCTAGGTTCTATAAGAAAGCAGACTGAGCAAGTCATGAGGAGCAAGCCAGTAATCATCACCCTCCATGGCCTCTGCATCAGTTCCTGCCTCCAAGTTCCTGCCCTATTTGAGTTCCTGTCCTGACTTCCTTTGATGATGACCACTGATATGGTAGTGTAAGCTAAATAAACCCTTCCCCACCACCATCACCAAATACTAGAAATGCTACCTTAGAAACAATTTTGCAGTTTTATTGGGATATAATTTATATATCAGCAGGCTCCCTTTTTGAATGTGTGCATTCAGTGGTATTTAGTGCACTTATGGAGTTGTAAACCCTCACCACTATGTAACTCTGGAACATTTTCATTCTCCCTGAAGAAACCTCACACCCTGGCCTCCCTCCCCCACCCCGAATCCTCCACCCCACCCCCGCCAGTCCCATAGGCTCCTACCTTTGCTTTTGTAAGGCCATGTGAAAGTGAACCATGCTGCTTTTGAGGTTGCCAAAGTTTATCCTCAGACTCCAAGGGGAAAATAAAGGCTTTCTGGTCAACTACAGTTGGAATCATCCTAAGTAAACAGAAAAGGGGTTTAAAATCTTCCGCAGCTCCAAAAGCCTCTCAAACCATAATGTAAAACAATGCTTCCTACTTAGGATTGTGCTCTATAAGAAATACATTTTGGATGACTCCGGCGGGCTAGAGCAATCTTTAGCAGCGTGGTCACTGTAATCCACAGCGGTTTGATTAAGCACAAGGATTTTCAAGTCTGATAAAGACCTAAAGCACTAATTTAAAAAAGTGTCAGCTCTGGCTCTGCTTACAACTAACAATTGACAGTTATTAGACATAAAGCATATCTTGGTAGAGAAAAAAGTAGTGCTGTATTTTGTTTACTAAAATCAAATGATAGGACAGCCAAGGGTAAATATATTCTTTTTTAGTCTTAATAGTTGCAAAGATTAATAGCAGAGCTAGGGAAAGGCTTTCCTTACTATACTAAACAGTGGATTGTTCCCGAGCAATGTAAAATTGTAAGAATGAGTATATATGTCTCATATTATACTTAATTGTTTTCATATAAATGCAGGTTCAAGTTCCATAACATAACCAAATAATCAAAATGAATAAAATCCAGCCACCAATATAACTTAATCTCTTGGTTTTACTATGATGCCCACTTTTGTACAATTATCATTAAAGAGCAACTTAGACTTCTGGATATTCCTCTAACATGTTAAAGATGTTGAACATGGTCACCTCTATCCCTACAATGAGCAAAATGCAAACAAAATATCACTTCCTGTGATCACTGTGGCAAAAGGCTTCCCTGAAAAAGCACGATGGTAGGATTCAAAGACAGACAACTCAGAGGGCACAGGAGCCAGGGACTAGAGTGGCTGTAGCCATGTGGAAGGCATTGCAGCTCCGCTTGACAGATTGCTGGAGGTTCATTGCAGAGATACTCATAAATTAAAAGTCCGAGTTTTACTTCTGGATCCACATCATACTCTCACTATGGGGACCGGAGAAAAGCCCTCCACCTGTGTTCAGCTAGAAAAAGGGGATATACCCACTCTGAAATACTCCTGGGGTTCTTCTCTCTGTTCATTTGTATTGAAAGACAGCTCTCAAGGAAAAGTATTTTACCAAAGATTTAGTCTGACTGAAGAACTGTAGATAGCCAATAGACATTCTAGTCCGTCTAGCCTTCTTGTCTCACTGAAGGTAGAAGCAGGAAGTGCTGAGGGAAACCTTTGCTCAGGGACACAAACCTACCTGAAAGACCTGCCCTTAGGAATGTTGACTACTTCCCACACACCTCACAGGGGCAGCCATGGAACCCCTGTGCAATGGAATGCACATGAAGGAACTGCAGGGTGCAGGCTCTGAAACTTGTGAGGAAACTCAGAGACAACAGTGGAGACAGAAAGGTGAAGGAAGAAAGGGACTATGCAGAGATCTGTGGTCACAGCAGATGGTAAACACCGCTAATTCCTGTTCAGATGACCCCTACCAGTAAAGGTCTATGTAGCCCATTCCCAATACACTTCATGTCCAACAAACATACTGAGGTATGCTAAAGGCAAGAAAAATCGTTTGGAGTGACATATTAAAATCCAGAAACTGATTTGGTGGTAATGGATATTTCGGAATTATCCAACCCAGAGTATAAAGTAGCTATGGTTAACATGCTAAGGACTTAGTGGAAATGGGAGACAGCATATGAGAATAGATGGATAAGTGTGTCTCCTAACAACCTGAGGTGGAATCAAAACAGAAGGCTACACCATACACAACGTAAGCAATAAATAATGCCTTTGCTAGGCTTATCAGTACAAAAAAGGGGCAAATTCGCCCAAGTGCAGAGGTAGAAAAGGATGACAAAACATAGCAGAATATCCAAGAACTGAGAGACACCTAGAAATGATGCAGCATCCACACAGTGAGAATACTGGAAAAGACAAAGGAACAGAAGAATAAGTATTGATGGCTGAGAATTTTCTGAAATTCACGACAGATCCAGAAATCCCAGAAATCCCAGCCTGGATAAATATCAAAAATTATAGCTAGGCATATCAAAATTCAAATGACATGAAATCAAAGAAATTAAAAATCTTGCAAGAGAGAAAGAGCACCTTACCATGAGGGAGGAACTGGAATCTGAATTGAAAGGCACTTCTTTTCACAAAGGCAAGCAAGAAAAGGTAGACTAAGATCTTCAAAACATGGAAAAACACATATCAACCTGGAATTCCAATCTAGCAAAACCATGTCCCAAATAAATAAAGGCATCCACACACAAACCAAAGCTCAGTCAACTTGTCTGAGATCTGTCTCAAACAAATGTCCACAGGAGATCTCTGAAAGAAGGGAAGTGGTATGCCGGACAGAAGCTAGCTCCCCAAGGCAGAGAGGACCCGGCGCTCTCCACCACGATCCTTCCATCCCACAGCCTCAGCTGGCTTCAGCTTCTTTCTCCCTCTCAGTTAAGTTGGTTTTGTGTGATGAACACAGCTTTGTGCTGGACTTAGTGGAGAGTACGGAAACAAGAACCCCACCACCACCAGAGTGAGCTCTTGGTGGATTGTTGTAAATGGTATTTATGATATGACACTAATATCATTTATTAGACATCCGAGTGCCCCTCATGTATCAACACATACACTCCTGCCTTCCTCCCCCCCTCTCTGTCTTTTTCTCACACACACACACACACACACACACACACACACACACACACACACACACACACTGGGGTGGGTGCAGGGACCAGGAACAGACTGAGACCTAAAGGTAGCCATCTGCTGTAGTGCTGAGATTTGTGTCCTGCACAGGACAGCCCGGAACAGGCTGGACCCAAGGTGCTTTGCTCCTGAGTGAAGCAAGCCTTCCTCATCTGCACTCCCTGTTGAGAGAAACCGCTTTTCTGTCTGCTGATCTTCACTGCTACTCATTTGTTTTCTTGTTTACTGCCCCCCTCAAATACGGGCACAATCGAGGATCAAGGGACGGCCCCTGACAGTGCTGGTCCAGATGGCAGTCACTCTGCCAGCGTCAACGAGTGGTACATGGCCATTAAGAACGGTGCGAGCAGGAAGCCGTCAGCCAGCAACAGGAGCACAAGCACCGCATTTCCACACAGCACCACTGCCAGCGTGGGGGTCAGAAGGAATCCGACCAAACAGTTCCGACCGCTCGGATTAAAATGACTACTTTTGATAATGTCCTTACCGCTAGACGACTGGCTGGAAAGCCTAGAGCTCGCCAGTGCCAATGATTACTTTGTGTACCTACTGGCTGTTTGTACTATCCACCACCACATTTTCCCCTTGAGTAATAGCAACTAGTGTTGCTTACAAGGAAAGCCGCATTTGTGAAAAGCAAGCTATGGCGTAAAAGGAAGGTACCAGATGACAGGCATTTGATCTGGACTTGCTTGTGGGCCTTGCCACTGGCCACCTCTAGGACTTAAGTCTCAGTTTCTT
Source organism: Peromyscus californicus insignis (assembly GCF_007827085.1). NCBI lineage: Eukaryota > Metazoa > Chordata > Mammalia > Rodentia > Cricetidae > Peromyscus > Peromyscus californicus. The sequence continues at coordinate 58,278,248 of NW_026294402.1, forward strand.
CATGGGGAAAATAACAACCTCATGGATTTAAACACAGGGAAAATATCAATTTCTTATGCTTAAAGAAAGTCCTTAGGGCCAGGCGGTGGTGGCACACACCTTTAATCCCAGCACTCAGGAGGCAGAGGCAGGCAGATCTCTGTGAGTTTGAGGCTGCCTGGTCTACAGAGCGAGTTCTAGGACAGCCAGGGCTCTTATTCGGAGAAACCCTGTCTTGAAAAACAAAAACAAAAACAAACAAACAAAAAACAAAAAACAAAAAGAAAGAAAGAAAAGAAAAGAAGAAAAGAGAAAATCCTTGGGACTGGGGAAATGTCTCAGTGGGTAAAGGTGTTTGATGCACAAGCGTTAGGCCCTGGGTTCAAATCCCCAGTGCCCACATAAAAAGCCAGCCATGGCTCTGCACCTCTAACCTCAGCGCTGTTGGGGGCCAGAGACAGGAAGGTTATGAGGCTCTCTGGCTGCCTGCCTCACTCCAGGTTTAGTGAGACCCTCGAGGAAGCATGGCAGAGGGACAGAGAGGGACACCGCAAGTCCTCTTCTGGCCTCCGTACACATACACGTGCACACATTACACAAGTGCCCACATTACACACGTGCATACGTTACACATACACCTGCAGCCCTACACACACATGAAGAAGCCACTGCAGGAGGTCGTTTAAACTGCCAAGGGCTGTGAAAACACTGACAGTGGTGGAGACCGTGGTGACGGGAGGGGACGATCGTGGTGAACTTTCTAAACCACTTTCACGGGTGCTCAGTTCAGAGTGAACTCTTCCCACGCTCTAGCATCTCTAGCAGAGGAAAGCCTCTCAGGTCTGGGCAGTGCTGACCCTCGCTCGGGGGCTCACAGCAGCTGTGCTTTTCTGGCACAGGAGCTGCAGAGGCCCACGGTGCTTGCTGCTTGCCTCCCTGTCAGAGGACATCTGCAGTCTTACAGTTTGAGAGACACTGGATTTCCTGCCGACCTGACCACCAGGTCCCAGTCCTGGTTCAGCCCAGTGCAGGAGGCTGACTCTAACCTTTGATAGCCACAGGGAACAAGATATTTAGGACTAGGCTCTTGATCATGCAGAGGCTGGCCCTCCATGCCACCAAATGAGTGCTCGGGTGCATGTTCGAAACACCAGGTTCTGGCACCGTAGCACCTCTGACTGGGAGTCAGTAACAGAAAATCACAAACCTGTTTGAGAACCATGACCAGGAGATAGGTGTGTACAAGGTGTGTACAAGAAGGCAGAAGGATTATATTTACATAAGAAACAAATTAGGGATTACTTTGTACAACTGTCCCAGTTTGCCTTCCTATTGCTCTGACAAACACCATGACCAAAAGGAACTTGGGAGGGAGGGGTTTATTTCAGGTAACAGTCCATCACTGTGGAAAGTCAGGACCGGAACCTGGGGATGGGAACGGAAAGTGGAGACTTTTATCAGAACACTGCATACTGGCTAGCATCCACCTTGTTCAGACAGTTTTCTCATAAAACCTGGGACCACCTGCTCAGGGGTAGCCACCACCCATGGTGGGCCAGGCCCTCCCACACCAACCAACAATTGAGACAGTTCCCCACAGACATGGCCATGGGCCAGTCTGATCCTGTCAGTGTCTCAATGGAGACTCCCTCTTCTGAAGCAATTCCAGGTTGGGTCAGGTTGACATTGAAAACCAAGCAGCACAACTCTACTTGACATCCTTGTGACTGACATCTTCTCTGCTCTCAGGTGGATAATCACGGCTTATCCTGCACTTGACCCAAGAGACTCTCATGAACAGACTTGGGTTCAGAGTCTGGTGTGGTCTGTGGAAAATGATACATACAGCAGGTTGCACAGCCCAGAAGTCCCTGAAGAACCACTCTGAGTATTTTTCTAGTGTTTTGACTTTGATCCATCTCATTTCATCTCGAGCTGCATCCCACTTTTCACCATACTCTGACAGTGGGGTCCGAGAAATGCTCTTGCCACCTCCTCCAGACTTGTGGGGATCCTAGAAACGTGGCAGGCCTCCTACCTTCCTGAGAGGAAGACCATGATTATACAATTGTATAGAACAGGAAAGAGAATACCCAAGGACCATGTGTGGATGCCAAATCCATGCTCTGGTCCAGGTCCTCTTCCACTCTTCTAGACCCTAGCAAGGGGAAAGGACAGGGCTGGCAAGATAAGAGGTCCAGATAAGAGGTGTCTCCCCAGAAATGTTGTTTGATTCCATTTGCTACTCGTTAGTTCTTTGCAGTCCTCAGACAACTCCCCGACCCTTTCATCTAATGAGACGAGACGCCAAGAGACAACTCAGGGCAGGAGAGCTCACCTATTAGATTAGTTCACTGGTGACAGACGCCTTCTCTGAGGACTTTTAGCCATGCTCTCGGCTCTGAGGCTCTTACCAGAAGTTAGTATGTTTCTTTGACGCTTTGACGCACACTGACTCCACCTACTCCTGCCCTGCCCATCATCTGCACTGGCCTCTGGTGGTGGCTTCCTCTTTTGATTTCAAACCAAGACTCAATATCCTCAGTGGGGAGTAAATCTATATATTTTCTTCTCCAAGAACCAGTCTTTCTTTTTCCCTATAGATTCTTTGTTTTCAAAGAATAAGTGGATCGGACAATCTGCCAGTTATAAATTTAACCTTTTTGCAAGTGACAGTCCGAAACTTAAAAATTAAGACTATAAAATGAGGGCTGGAAGGATGGCTCAGTGGGTAAAGGTACTTTGTCACCAAGTCTGAGAACCTAAATTTGATTCTCACACTTTCCATAGAGAAAGGCAAGAACACACTCCTTCAAGTTGTCCTTTGACTTCCACATATATGGTGTGGCACATGTGTACACACACATGTGCACATACACACACATCACTCAAATAAATAAATGTTTCTTAAACATATTTTTTAAAAAGATTATAAATGGCCAAAAACTAGGGTTTTATCAGTATGAGCTGGCATGTTTTATCTCATTGAATTGTTTAATTCATGTAAAGAGCTTTTATTTTTTTAATTTTATTTAGATTTAACAGGGTTTCTTTTAAGAATTGAAATATGCTGAAAACATTGCAAATTACACTCTCTTTCAATAGCATTAGATTAGAAGACTGGGTTTTCTGAGAGTTCCTGCAGACTTCTGTGATCACAGTTCCATGTGATCTTGTGCGATTCACTCAGTCTTAGGTCTGCGTCTATAAAATGGGGATAATGACTTACCCCTGTGACTGTGGGGCTGATTTCAGGCAACGCACATCAAAGTGCTTTGTAAAGCTTTTCATGTAACTGCATATGTGTGTGCCTGGTGCTGGCCCTACCGTTTCCAAGGCCTGTTCAAAGTCAGCATGAGGCCTTGTCTATTCACTTAACCTTAGCTTCTCATCTCAACCCCTGGGCCTTAAAACCCAGTGTCTCTGCCGGGCGGTGGTGGCGCACGCCTTTAATCCCAGCACTCGGGAGGCAGAGCCAGGCGGATCTCTGTGAGTTTGAGGCCAGCCTGGGCTACCAAGTGAGTTCCAGGAAAGGCGCAAAGCTACACAGAGAAACCCTGTCTCGAAAAATCAAAAAAAAAAAAAACAAAAACAAAAAAAAAAACCCAGTGTCTCTTGCTTCCTCTCTCCCAAACCCAGTCTCTTCTGCATTAAGAAGCTCTCAATTCTGTGGTGATATATTATATACCCTAATAAAATTTGCCTGAAGGTCAGAGGACAGAACGAGCCACTAGATTAAACATAGAAGCCAGGCAGTGGTGATACACACCTTTAATCCCAGCACTTGGGAATCACACGCCTTTAATCCCATCACTAGGAAGGAAGTGATAGGGCTGGGCGGAGAAAGGTATATGAGGTAGGAGACAGGAACTGGAGCCCCTTTCGGCTAGAGGCCTTTCGGCTGACCCTTTTCAGCTGAAGCTTTTTCAGCTGAGAACTCAGAGGCATTAAGTGAGAGGACTCGTGGAGTTGGCAAGGTGAGACGTGGCAGTGTTTTGTTCCTTTGTCTCTCTGATTTTTCAGCATTTACCCCAACATCTGGCTCCAGGTTTTTTATTAGAAGACCCTTAAGAATTGGTGTTACAAAGTTCAGCTTCAGTTGGTAGGGAGGTTCAGGCTGGACACAGCAGACATGGGAACCCACTGCACAGCCCTGGCTGGGATGCTGTCGACTTCAGTTACTGTAAGTGTTGAGCACTCCTGGTCACCTGGTAGCAGCAGTGTTCGTCAGCTTGTTTTCTATAAAGCCTCTAAAGAGAAGAATTCCTGGGCCGGAGAGATGGCTCAGAGGTTGAGAGCATTGACTGCTTTTCCAGCTCAATTCCGGGTTCAATTCCCAGCACCCACATGGCAGCTAACAACTGTCTATAACCAAGATCTGACACTCTCACACAGACATACATGCAGGCAAAACAGCAATGCATGTAAAATAAAAATAAATAAATAAATTACTTTTTATAAAAGTGGAGAAGAATTACTACACTTATGGCCGGGGTTTTGACTTAGCATCTCAGAGGTTTCCAGGCAGACTACAGAGGGTGACAAAAGGTGGGGGAGCTCTCCTTTGTACAGATTGGACTCATCACAAATTCACAAATTCAAGTCACCCTCAGTGGCCCAGGCCCCAAAGTTTGGGGTCACTCTGAGTCTCTCTTCTCACCTCTATCTAATGTCGAGAACCCTGAGGTTCTTTCCAAATGTTACAAACGCAGGGTTTCCTTTCACTCCCCGTGCAAACCTCTTCATCTGGATCTGCACACCTCAGATTAGAAGGACACGGTCTGTGGCTAATTGACACAGCTCCCGTATCTAAAAGCATGTTGGCAAATAGCAGCTGTTCAACACATGCTTGCTGGATGAAGGAGTGGCAGCTGAGCCATCTGATGACACCTGGGCCACGGCTGGTAATCCAGCTGCTGCTCTCTCTAGACTGTCCCCAGCCGCTGTCTACAGCATTTCCAGAGTCATCTTTACAAAACAGCACTCCCATTAAGTCATTAAGTCATCAGCACTTCCTCCTTTCTAAGAAAATGATTTAGACTTTACTCTTACCCAGTCTGTCCCTGCTCTACCTGCCCATTTTTCTTCCCCCAGCTCCCTCCACCAAGCTGACTTGTCTCCCTGATGAACAGACCTTCTGTGGTCTTCATGCGTGTTATATCATTCTCCCTGGAAAATGCTCCCTTTTCCTTTCAGCATGCCTGAGCCCATGAACAACTTTACCCTTAGAATCTCTAGAATAGGCTGGAGTGCCCTCTCCATGCTCCCATCTGCTGTACTTGAGTCTCCATTTAACCAGGTGCCACCATGTACTGCAATTTTCACCAAGTTAAAGTCTTTGCTCTGAACTTAGATTCTTTTGAATCCCATAGGGCACCAGCCACAGTGCTACCCAGAGAAGAGATTCCTGGAAGCCTCCATAATCTGGATTAAATATGGGCTGATACATGGTCCTACTCTGGAGATCTCATCTATTTTCCCTTCCCAGGGTGATCCATGTGTCCCTCTTAGGGTTTTCCTTGTTAGCTAGCTTCTCTGGAGCTGTGGGTTGTAGTCTGATTGTCCTTTGCTTTACATCTAGTATCCACTTATGAGTGAGTGTATACCATGTTTGTCCTTCTGGGTTTGGGTTACCTCACTCAGGATGATATTTTCTAGTTCCATCCATTTGCCTGCAAATTCCATGCTGTCCTTGTTTTTTACAGCTGAGTAGTACTCTATTGTGTAGATGTACCACATTTTCTTTATCCATTCTTCGGTTGAGGGGCATCTAGGTTGATGCAGGGGGGAGGGGCTTGGTCCTGCCTCAACTGAATGTACCAGGCTTTGTTGATTCCCCATGGGAGGCCTTATACTTTCAGAGGAGGGGATGGCACGGGGGGGGGGGGGGGGGGGGGGAGCAAGAGGAGGGATGGGAGGGGGATCTGTGGTTGGTATGTTAAATGAATAAAAATTTTCTTAAATAAAAAAAAGACGGTCCTACTCAGGATGAAAAGAAAGGAGAAGGGGAAAGGAGGAGAACGAGGCTTTAGATTCAAACACCTGGATGTAAGTGGAGACATGGAGAGCGTCGGTGTATTGATACAGCAAAGAATCATTGATGAAGGCAGCCATGGTTGCTCACCCTTGTAATCTAACACTAGGGAGTCGGAGGCAAGAGGATCACTGTCATTTGAAGCCACCATGATGGTGACACAATCAATATTCCTGTACCATGTTGTCCATCATTTGGTCATTCCCCAGCCCTTTCTGCTTCCAGAGGCTCCCAGATGGAATGAATTTTCTTCTATTCCACAGACTGAGAACCTCATATGAGTCCATGTGATAATGGACCTGAAAGGCCAATGGTAACTGTGTGACTGACGCTGGAAGTAGATCCTCGCCCATCTCTCAGGCAGCTGCCTTCCCTTCCCTTCTCCACGCTGTCTTAAAGGGGACTGTTCCAGTCAGCACTGAGACTGTGAGAGACCCTGAGGCAGAGGCTCTTAGCATGGCTGTGTCCATATGTATTCCTGAAAACAAACTATGAGATAATAAGTTCTGGTGTCCTAAGATATTAAGCCCAGGTAATCTGTTACAAAGCATTAGTAATGAATGCTGAGGTGGTACTCCATCTAGGAAGTGAGGATAAAATTGTGGTGAATATGGAATAACCTGACAGGACAGATACTCATGTATGCAAGGCTAGGGAGGACATAGGGATGACAGGACAGGGTAACCTCTATCAAAGGACAATCGGTACCTGTGTCGCCACCTTCATGGTTGGGGACAGGGGGAGGACAGGGTCAATGCCTACTCAAAGCTCTGCTCCCCACTATACAGCACTGGGACTTGGCTCTGTCCACACCTCTCCATGTCTCCTTGCACAGTTTCAGAACACTGCCTTTACTGCTTACCATCAGTCCCTTATGCCAGATCCATATTCAAAACACAAAGAAGAGTCACAGGGACTTAAGACTAACCACCAAGCTTCATCTGTAGTCACTCATTAGGAGGCCCATGGCAAGACTGCTCTTTTAAACTTAGTTTGAATTCAATAAATCATCTCTTAGGATATAGTACATAATGGGTATTTCAACCAAACTATATTATTTTTTTGCATACTATAGATACCAAAATTATTTTCATGATTTATTTTATATGTGTGTGTGTGTGTGTGTGTGTGTGTGTTTGTGTGAATTGTATACACTGTGTATATTAGGGGAGGGAGGCCCCCCGCAGAGGCCGGGAGAGGGTGTCAAACCTCCTGGAGCTGGAATCACAAGAAGAACTGAACCCAGGTCCTCTAGAGGGGCAGTACGCACTCTTAACCTCGAATCCAAATCTCCAGTTCCAAAATTACTTTAGTAATAAAGCATATACTGGAAGTACAAAACTGTAAACAAGTACCACGTGGTCTGAACATGATAAAAACCCAACCCATTTCCATTTAAACGTTTCCTTGAAGAATTTTAACGATTTCTCATCAAAAAGCAACAGCAACCTAGGACCCCTGACAACTGCCATGCCGCCAAGCAGCAGGCCTGAAAGGAGCCTCCAAGCAAGTATCCCTCAATTCCAAATTCTGACACAAACTTCAGGCATTTCCCCCCAAGAGATAAAGGCTCCTGGTGTTATTTACTTCGGGCTATAACGTGGCTATTTTACTTACCATTTGGAAGTCAGAGGAGACTGTAAGCTTTTGTCCACAGGTGCCATTAACACCTGGTGGTTTACAATATCTAGATACTTCTCAATGTGAATCTGTTAGAGAAAAGTCAAAGCTCAGGCCATTATGGTGGATGTAAAATACTCAGCTAATTTACTTCATTTCATTAGGTCAATACTTTGATTCGTGTAATTAAGCCCCCTCAAAATGCACAAAACATTGTGTGTTATTACATGCCTAAGGTATCATTAGACACCTCAAGGCCAAATTACTTCAAATGTCCCAAAAAGCATAATGAACAATTGACACTCAAAGCTTACGTAACCCGCAGCCCTCATCACAAATGAAACTTTATCAAAGTCAGTAGACAGCCTGGCTCTGTAGATGTGACCCGGCATAGTGACATGGAAGAATGTCTTTGTCCTACATGACCTTCAAGCAGTCATGGTGGTCCCCCTAAACCCAGCTCTGCTAAAGAACGACATAGGCCCCCATGAGAACCACCCGGTCCTTCCTTCTCTTTCCGGGATCTAATTTCCTGCCCAAAGCTTTACTTACTTTCAACCCCCGTTTCGGTCCTTTGGATTGCTGTCTCAAGATTTTGGATGTCTAGAGGGTCTTTTGTCTCCTCACTTGAGAATTTTGTTAATTTCTCCTTTAATTGATGAAGGTCCTCATGGACCTGAATGCAAAAATAAATAATACATAAATACATAGATAGATTGAAGTATGCGTTGTCTACCTATTGCAAATTTTGTTGTTGTTTTTTTTTTTTTTTTTTTTTTTTTTTTGGTTTTTCGAGACAGGGTTTCTCTGTGTAGCTTTGTGCCCTTTCCTGGAACTCACTTGGTAGCCCAGGCTGGCCTCGAACTCACAGAGATCCGCCTGGCTCTGCCTCCCGAGTGCTGGGATTAAAGGCGTGCGCCACCACCGCCCGGCTGTTGTTGGTTTTTGAGACATGGTTTTATGCAGTCTGGGCTAGCCTTGGATTTTTCACTAAGTAGCCAAGGATGACCTCGAACTGCGTCATCCTGCTGCCTCTACCTCTAGAAACTGGGATCATAGGTGTGCACCAACACACTGGTTTTTATTCAGTGCCTGAATAAAATTCAGAGACTGAATCCAGGATGAGGCAAGCACTCTAGCAACCGAGCCACATCCCCAGCCTGCAGTCATGGACAGTACAGACCTACGGTGGGCTTGGGTCATAGACACACTCGGCTCTGTGGTATTCATTAAAAAGGACTGCCTCCATGGCTTTAGGACAGCCCTTATTAGGAGGATTCTACCATCATCTCAGAGTTGGGACAAGAAGCCTTCTGTACCATTCTGTTTTGTGTTGCTACTAGAAACAGAGTCACGATGGAGGGTAGCCGGGATGGCTCCTGCTCTCCCAGGTGGTCAGGCAGGTGGGCCAGAGAGGGTGAGTCTTCGCCAGACTCTGATTGCTTCAGATGGGCTAAGGTAAGAAAACAGGGAACTTCCAGCCCAAGTGAGGCCCTAGCAGAGGCGACTCTTTCAAGAGGACAGCAAATGTGCCCACAGGGCCTGGTGGCTTTCGGTGCTCACAGGCTCTTCCACACACTGCTCTAAGGAAGCAGTTCTGTCTGTGTGCCTTTGATTTTGTTTTGCTTAGTGAGAAACGGAAATAATCCATGAAGCAGGGGTGGGGAGAAAAGCAGTATATGCCATTGCTTCAGCTGGCCCTGCTGAAGTGTGTTTTCCTTGGAAATGGTGAACATGTTTCCATCAGGCACCCTCGGGATCGAATCGGCATCATGGCACAAGGAAGCGGCCGACTCTCTGCGTGCATATTAGAAACCAAACTTCAGATAAATGCAGATGGCACTGATTATTTCGTGGGTTGCTGCCACAAGGAAAACATTTTGTTATGCTAATTCACAACCCCAGACACCTGTTTCAGCAACAGTCACACCAAGAGCACTCTGCAGACTGGGTTGCTAAAGGCATTTTGAAAAGTCTACCTGTGCTCTGGTAGGATAACTGGACTTGCACATTGGTCCAGCCTGTTACTGTTTACTTGGGGATGTTCCCACGGAACCCAGTGCCATATTCAAGAGGCAGAATTTGCATCTTTTCACTGATGCACATCAAAGTCTGGCAGACACATCTGATTATTTGTACTCTGCTCAAATCGTCACACAGAGCCTCCAGGGCGCACAGATTGATACTTGAACACACTCACTGTTTGCCTGTAGGGACCAATGATGAAGAGGCATGTCTTCTGATCCTTTTGTGCAAATCACCGCTGTGACCTGATTTGCCATCTACTGCTTGAAAACATGTGCAGTGTAAGGGGCAGTTCAAGGGGACAGCCTTACATTTGGTTCCTCCTACGAGTGAACTGGCTCTCTCCTCTGTATTTGCACTTCCAGGGATCTTTCTATAATGATGTCTTCCAGTCATGTGAGGGAGTGAGACTGAGCTGAATTATTCACCAAGGTACCAAAGGTTTTGGTTTTCCTCATCTGCCCCTTGTCTGGGCAACAACACTCCTGCATAGAGTTGTGAGGGAATGTGTGACAGGCCCAGCACGAAAGAACCCCAGAAGCGGCAGCTGCACGAAGCTCCTCGCACTGACTCTAAGCATCCAGTTTCCCTGTATATTATCCAGAATTTTAGCACCTCCTCTAGGTTTTGTTTGTTTGTTTGTTTGTTTTTGCCAGAACAGAATCATTTCCCTATTTTTTGGAATTAGTGGATGAAAGTGAAATAATGGGTATAAAAAATGAAGCAATACAGACTTTGTTGCCACATGCATGTGACCTGGACTCTTGCCTGAACCTGGGAGAGTTCTCACCTGGAAAATAGGGATTCACACTAGCTACTTCAGAATGGGAGTCAGAAATGATCTGTAAGGTGTTTGGTACAGGTGAGCCACAGAGGAGGGTGTGGGACCCTGCTCTCTGGATTGAAAGCCCTAGCAAAACTCACTGCATGTGGCCAGCTGATATTCGATCCTATTGCTGAGTGAAGTTGCTGGCTTCACTTTCTCAAGAGGGTTCTTAGGTTCTTGCCAGGTTATTTTGTCCTCTCCTCTTAAGATGACCTGTTTGTGTGACTGCACGAGACAAGTTCTGTGGGAAACGTCACACCAGACCTGGCAGGAAATGAAGTTCAATTCTAAGTTTCTATTTCTTTACTTACGTCTAATCTGCCATTTTGAAATTTTACAGGTCAGTCATTATCTCTATGAACATAAAAAAACATTACTTGCCATACAGTTTCTACTTAGAAACTATTATTGTTTTGACAGTCTGGGGACAGAGCCCTTATTAATAGAAACCCTTGAAAGGCTTAATGCAGCAAAGATTTGCTGTAGATCCTGAAAGATCCATGACACCAGATGCCACACAGTCGTGAGCAATGTAAAATTCCACTTTGTTCACTTCTACTCAGCACAAATGTTGGCTGATTCGTCTTCATATCTTGGAGTTACTCTTGACCTTGCTCATTTTGGTGTTATATGTGTGTATTATAAACCATGCCTAGGGACTGATGAGAAAGCCAGGGAAAACATCAAGCTGTCAACTTAGCTTCATTGTTTCCAAGCTACGTGTTAAGATATAGCTGCTGGACTTCTGTAATATACTTTCCAAAACTGATTAAAAAGGTGATTTTGATGGAAAGACCAGGGATCCTTCACTGTAGAACAGTATGTTAAATATACAGATACAAAGACACATATACATCTACACACGTGACCTATTGAAGGATCAACACACAGTGGATGTTATCACTTAGATCAAATTACTTTATATGTTTGTTCTTGACTTTCCTCTATAGACCGAGGCCTAATACTCGCCTAGCATGGTTGTTAGGGCTCCATGAGATAGCCTAGAGCTCCCGGCAAGGCCTGGCTCTCCCATATGCTGGCTATGACCCTCCTTGGATTCAGTTAAAATTATAAAAATACCTATATTATACGCCCTAAGGCAAAAGAAGTTGTAGTTAATAGAATGTTGCCAAATAGAACTCCATGAAGATCCAGTTCTCTGGTTCCCATATCTGACAATGGGACAGAACTTTGACAACTGGAATGATTGTGGAAATGCAAGCATTAGCTTTCCTGGCAAGTCACCCTGATAGTTTGATTACAACAGTATTAACTGTGTTGAAGTTTGCTCTAAGTACTTCAGATCTGTTCTTAAGTTCTTCTGTCTTGCTTTGCTTTCTGTTGCTGTGATAAACACCATGATCAAAAGCAACCTGGGAGGAGAGAGAGTGTTTCATCTTACAGTTACAGTCCATCTTTGAGGGAAGCTAGGCCAGGAACTCCAGCTGGGCTGGAACTTGAAACAGAAGCCATGGGAGAACTCCATTTACTGTCTTCTTCTCCCTGGTCCACACTTAGCCTGCTTTCTTACACAACACAAAACCATCTGCCCAGGGCTGGCGCATACACAGTGGGCTGGGTTCTCCAACATCAATCAGCAATCCAAAAATACCTCAGACTTGCCTACAGGCCAGTCTGATGAGGCAGTCCCCTATGTGAGCCTCCAGGGATAATTCTAGGCTCTGTCAAGTTAACAACGGAAGCTACCTATACCTATGTTTAACATGAATCTGTTTCACTCGTAGAAAAGGGTCTCTATGTATGTTAAATGTTAGGTCAGCTCTAATCACTTGTTTGTACTTTCTGAGAATTTGATTATCACAGAATCCTTCCTTAAAAAAATCAACCTATACAGTTTTACAAATAAATGTCTAGTTTCTAACATAGATCATCATCTTTTCATGCATTCTACACATACACACATAAATGTAAGAGAGTCATGAACTGTTGATGAAGGAATAGTGAACAGAAGGGTGCCTAACAGGCCTCTGTGCAGAATAAAGGAATGCTGTCATCATTCCTTACCCTCCAACCTTTGCTCACATTGTGTGGAGTCACAAGTCACACCATGGAGCATAAATAAGTTTGGATTGCTCTTTTAAATGCTACAGTAAGCTCTGTGGTGTGAAATGGACCTGTGCTGCCATTAGAGTCTGATGCTAACCTAGGGAAGGGCATGTTTCTTGAACCCTTTGATGCTTATGGCTCATGACCATATCACTTAGTCACGTGACTGAACCAATGTCAGGGAGTCTTTATGCAGATGCAGAGGAAGTAAAGGTTCCTAGCAGGCCACGCTGCAAACATTTGTAGATGGGATGGAAAATGGCAGAAACCCATGAGGAAACTTACTAGATGACACAGTCTAAGTTCTGAAAGTTCTAATTAAGGAGGTGATTTGAGGATACTGCTTTCAGGCTGTTCACAGGTATCATATTCTTTTCTTTTTGATAGTGATTCTTCTCTGGGTTAATTCAAAATTAAAATTGAAGTTATACAATTGAAACAATCTTAAAATCAATAAAGGTTTTACATTCCAAGCCCACTTGAAATAGAATTAGATAATTATGAATCGGTTGCCGGCAGTTCTCTTCACCTTCCTCAGAGCAGCTGTGACTATTCACAAGCATCCCTCAGGCCTGGCCATTAGCATCCCTCATTGAAGATGGAGGTGGGGAGGCATGAGACTGAGATTTCAGTCACTCCTTCCTACACCCTTATGCAATCCTTCCCAAGCAGCATGTGACCTCATGGTTTCCAGATTGAGGTCTATACAGTGTAGAAGGTTAGCTAAAGTAGAGGATTCCATGTGTGCAGCTTTAAGAAAGCTGTTTATGCTGGAGTCAGATGTGGGGAATTGAGATGTTTTGGGGGGGGGTGTCATCTACACTCCTGGAAGTAATCCCAGTAAAACTCATTTTTCACCAACCTAGATTTGAGTAGAATCATTACTTAGGTGCCTGTCTTAGTTAGGGTTTTATTTCTGTGAAGAGGCATCATGACCACCACAACTTTTATAAAGGAAAACATTTCACTGGGGTGGCTCAATTACAATTCGGAGGTTTAGTCCATTATCGTCATGGCGGGAAGCAAGGCAGCTTGTGGGCAGATATGGCGCTGGAGCTGAGAGTCCTTACATCTTGATCCAAAGGCAACAGGAAGTGAACTGTCTCGCTGGGCATGGCTTGAGCATATATAAGACCTCAAAGCCCGCCTCCACAGTGACACATTTCCTCCAACAAGGCCACACCTCCTAATAGTACCACTGCTCTTTGGGGGCCATTTTCTTCCAAACCACCACAGTGCCTTATCTGGGGGAAGCAGATGTTGTGTTCATATCTGCACACAAAAAGATTATGTAACACCTTCCTAAACAAGCAGGACACCTGTTAATGTAGAGATGACTATGCTGCACCTTTCCATTCCTGTTTTACAATCCACTGTCAAAAGTTGGCTTTCGCTGTCATGTAAATTAAGTTAGCCAAACAACTTTATCTGTATTTCACTGCGAAGAAGAAAGGCTTTTAATACACTGTTCTATACTATTCCAGACCACAAGAGAAGTGTTGGAGATAATTAATTTAAGGGAAAGTGTGAAACTGAGCCCCAGAGTACTGCCCCCCTCAAGCTATGTCCCAGGTTTGGTGAAAGAGGAAACAGACTGCCCCTGTGGTCATATCCCTGTGGGGAAGAACTGGCTGATCCCAGGGTTGGGGGAAGTCCCCACTAGTGTTCTGGTTGTTTAGTGTCAATGGAAAGGGGGCTGTGTGTAGGGGAAAACTAACTGTACCCAAAGAGAGGTCTGGCTTCAACCTTGGCTACTGAGAGATGATCTCTAAGCCCCTGGAATGTCCTGCCTGACTGAAGTGTCTGGATGTTTAGCCACAAGACAGTCTAACAACAAACGCAGTTCACAGGGGGGTTTTTTGAGCCGCCCTGTGTCAGCTGTGCTGTCTGGAAGAACCAGAGCCTGCACAAAGTGTGAGATTGAGCTGCAATCAAACTCTGAGTAGAAAAAGCTCAGGTAAGTGTCTCCAGCTGGCCAAATTCTGTATGATGTCACATACTGTGCCTGGAAGGGGGTGATGATGCCCACTGACTCTTCTGGGATGGCCCCTGGAGCGAGCACTATGTATTGCTCTCCTTGGCTAATTTTAACCCTTCTTTTTCACTATGACAGATCCTGATCACAAGTGTAGCCCATCTCTGAGTTCCACGAGTCTTGCTCACAAACAATAAAATGTGAAGTGTTGCAGGACCTGGCTCATAGCCAGTTCGTCTGACGTGAGGGTTACCGTGGAGATTCATAACCTTGCAGTTGGTGTCAGAGTGAAGGCACCAGGGGTCTGTGTGTCGTGCCCCCCCCCCCCCCATGTTCCAGTTTGGCTAAACTCATCACAGGGTAAATTACTGAGAATGATACAAGGTCAGATTTTAGGTCCAATTCCTAACAGGAAGTCTATGAAACTGGTGAGTTTAGGGTTTGTGTTTCTTCTAGAAGTGACTGACCTTCCAGGAAATTATTTTAAGCCTTAGTCAAAAAGAGCAAAATATGAGTTAGAAGTTACGGTAAGGGAGGAAACATCTTGGAAAAAACAAAATACCTAGCTATTTCAGAAAAATCTGTTTAACTGTCACAAACTGAATTTTTACTGAAGAAGTCGAGACTTTGAAAGCTTTCTCCCTAGATTATAAAGATATTTCCCGGAGTTTTCATTTGTGCCACATTTCTATATTGATTTGTAGTTCAAGTTATCTTTAATATATGTTTGGTGTGTGTTCCCGGGCAAGCTGTGTATATTTCAGGTTAAGAAGCACAGATCCCATATTTCTGCTTTCTCTTCGAATTCCTCACCTCCTCATGAGTCTCCCCTCCATACCCTCAAGTCATGGACTTTAAACATTTAGTACTGTATTTTTTAACGGTGCTCTGAACACCTGAGCCTCAGATTTATAACCCCAGCTACTCGGGAGGCTGAGGCAGGAGGGCCACAAGTTCGAGGCCTGCCTGAACTGCAGAGTCCGCTGAAAGACAGCCTGATTTAATGGCCATCTGGCCTAAAAGTAAAAGGAGGGCTGGTGATGCAGCCTAGTGGTAGCGCACTTCCTTAGCGCTCGCCTAGCCTGTTCTGTGTTCAACCCCCAGAGCAAGAAGCCCTAAAGTGTAGTTTCCTGCTGTGAGTGTGAACGGCACTGCTTGGGGTGCACAAGCGATGCCTGGAGGCTCGCAGGGAGGTCTGCCCGGCCGACGGCCCGGCTGGTTTCCCACCTGGATTAGGATGGATCCGATGGGGTCGTTGCCCTCCACACCCTGCGCCATGGCTGCGGCGGGCTGAGGACACCTGTCCCGGGAGGTGCGGGCCTTCCGAGCGCTTCTAGGAGGCGGGGGCGGGGGTCTCCATAGCAACGCGGCGCGCGGCCGGCGCACTCCACTGGAGAAGCGGAAGGGGGTGGGCTGGCTCTGCGGCGGCCCCGCCCAGAGCGCGTTCCCGGAGCGTCTCCCCCGCGCGCCGGCCGCAGTGGTGCGGCCCAAGGCGGAAGCGACGCCGGCGCGGAACTCGCTCCGCCGCAGCCATGGCTGCGGGTGTCCCCTGTGCTCTGGTCACCAGCTGCTCCGCCACCTTCACCGGGGACCGGCTGGTGCAACGTGAGTAACCCGGCGCCTGGGCCGGGCTGCAAGGCCCAGCTCGGAGCGACGGGCCCAGGGCCGGCGGCCTCTCTCTGGCCCTGCCCGCGCTGGGCCCCGAACTGCGGCTCCTCCGCAGGTGTCTGCGCCAGGTGCTTAATCCTCTTCCTGTGTAAAGTGAGGCCAGTCTCTGACCTCCAGCCTCAGGGGTGTGGCGAGCATCCCCTAACATGACACTCAAGGGCCCTGGAAATTGTGACCTTAAACGAAATGTAAGGCGCTGGAGTGAACTGAAGTGCTCAGGGGAAAAAAGGAAAAAAAAAAAAACAGCTAAATGTCCTGCCAGGGTGATCGACTGACCAGAATTCCTGTGATTGTTTAGAGCTGGAATTTTACTAACTGTAGCTCTTTGCCTGGCTTTAGGCCCCTTCATGGCCATTTGTTGCCTACCTCCGTGTCTGACCTAATATCCTTGTGACTATCCTTAAAGTCCTTTTGGAAATAAGCAAACAGAGCCATAGCTTCCACCAATCCAAAGGCTAAGAATGTTATCAGATAGTATCTGAGGCCTACAGCACAGGCTTACTCCATTTACAGTAATCCACCTACCTGATGTTCCCACTGATGTATTTTTAAAACACCCTGATTTTAAGGCTTTGTTGTTGTGGTTGTTACTATAAAAACATCGTGAAATCGTTACCATGTTGGAACATGGTACTTGAGGCAACCCCAATTCCTGTTCCCTGTCCATAATCACTCGTGTTTGGCTCCAGAATAAACTCTTATTCCCTTTGAGGTGACAGCTGCGGGCATTCTTGACTCGGATGGATGGATGGATGGATGATAGGTGGCTGGGTGGGTGGGTGAGTCAGTCGGTAGGTAGGTAGGTAGGTAGGTAGGTAGATAGATAGATAGATAGATAGATAGATAGATAGATAGATAGGACTTGTTAGGTGCCCCCTAACTTGCAGTTAAATGTCTCGACTTCCTCCTGAGGTGCACGTTCTCCAGCAAAGTGAGTTTGGGGTGTTACTGCACCCAGTGCCTTTGCTTCTGGACCCTAAGCATAGCTATCAAATTCAAGTGTTTTTTCTTTGGTGTGTGTGTGTGTTTTCTGTTTAATTCCCACTGTGCATACTAAGGCTGACAGTGTACCACTGAGATAGATACACTCCAGCCCCCAAACTAATGAGCCTTGAAATGTGGATCAGAGAGAGTAGTGAGGTAGGAAGAGCTAAGGAGCCAGCTCACGGCCAGTACTATCACTCCAGGACCCTGTGAAGTAGAGGTGTATAGAACTCATGACGTCTGTTTTAAATGTGTGGTGTTGACTCTTCGCTGTATGACTGTGGGCAGGTCACCTAACCTCTGTCCCTCAGGTTCCTATCTGTGGGATGAGAACAATTCTTAGAGGATTGTGTTTTACCAGAGGCTAGCATGTGCTAAAACATTGGATAGGGGGTTGGCATTATTATACAAGCGGATCATGCTTAGTTCAGGGGTTGCTGATCCTTAGAGGGGCATATGAACAGGCGTTTCAAGAGACGGTTGATGTTGGTTTGCAAATGTGTCAAAACCGGTGAAGCAGTTTGCAGTCTGTAATTATTTTTTACACCTGTTGACAAGGTTAGGCACGCTGTCCTCCCAGCACAGATATTCTATAATTTGCTTATTGTGAACACCTAGTGGATTGTTAGGGTGAAGGCTTAATAACAGCACTTAGTAAATGGTAACCAAACTCTCTTCTATTCCCTTACTTCCGTCAAGCAGTTCTCCTTCCCTCCCAGCAGGTCTCCCATCCTTTCCCCTTATATTGTTTCATCTTGAAAAATGCATACTCTATAAGTAAAATTCAGCATATGGAGAAAAAAAATGCTAGCCAACATTTTGGCAGTGTTCTTTGCAATCTCCCCTGGGCCCCTGCATACTTCCTGTATTTTTGTAATTATTGTAATTATATACTTCTACTTCATATATAGTTTTTAGCCTGGGGTGTGTGTAGTAGAATGTTTTAAGGTGTGTTACTTTTGTTTTGGTTGCATCTGTTTAACTCTGTGAAGCTGTGTTACTGTGCCTGTGTAAAACACCTGGTGGTCTAATAAAGAGCTGAACAGCCAATAGCAAGGCAGGAGAAAGGATAGGTGGGGCTGGCAGACTGAGAGTATATATAGAAGGAAAAAAACTGGGTGGAGAGATCAAAGATCTAGGAGCCAGAGAAGGAGGAGGACTCCAGGGGCCAGCTACCCAGCTACACAGCAAACCATGGAGTAAGAGTAAGATTTACAGAAGTAAGAGAATGGGAAAAGCCCAGAAGCAAAAGGTAGACAGGATAAGTTAAGGAAAGCTGGCTAGAAACAAGCCAAACTAAGGCCAGGCATTCATAAGTAATAATAAGCCTCCATGTGTGATTTATTGGGGAACTGGATGGCATGCTCCCAAAGAGAGCAAAAACCTCCAACAATAGGGGTGTGTGTGTGGTGTGGGGATGGATCCCAGGGTCTTGCACATGCTAAGCAATGGCTTTGCTACTGAGTTGTACCCTCATCTTCTGTCCTGATTGTTTTTTAACATTAAGTCAAAAATTGCTTCCTGTTGTACGTCCATATATTGAATATACCATAATTTTCTTAAGGTCTATATGAGTCTATATGTATCTGACTTTCTACAAGATTTATATGGATTTGGATTCCTGTTAGTGATCGATGAATGTTCTTTCAAAGCCAGGCTCAGGAATATTATATATTCTGAGAGCTATGGTACTCCGTCTCCCTCTTACCCCACAACAGGGTCTTAGTGGTTCTGAACTTGCAACCCTAGTGTTGAGTCCACAGGCGGGCAGCACCATGCCTAGCCCTGTCCTGCCCTTCAGAGATCAAAACTGGCAAATGTGATCAGTGCCTTGAAGGAGCTGATCACCAGGAGCTGGCAAACGGCGTTCTTCCACCGTCCTTCTACCGAGACTTTTAACGTTATTGGGGGTAAAATTCTGTGAAATAGCTCATTTTTTTTTCTGTATGCAAGGTATCTTAGGTAACTCCAATTCTTGTTAAAATTAGGTGCCACTCAATAGTGCCCCACTAGTTAGGAAGGCAAGACCAGAATGGCCAGCAGATTATTTGACTAAGAGAGGCATAAGAGAGGGCTGGTCAGTTCTTCCATTGTCTTGGAAGAACCAAGAAGCCGAGATAGCATCAGGATGAAGTATTTACATGACATTTACTGTTTTACCATCATTAAAGACTAAGTTACATTATTCAGGGGGTGAATTTAATTTAAGAACGGAAGATGGGCTGGGCAGTGGTGGTGCATGCCTTTAATCCCACACTCAGGAGGCAGACCCAGGAGGATCTTCATGAGTTCGAGGCCAGCCTGGTCTACAGAGCGAGATCCAGGACAGGCACCAAAACTACACGGAGAAACCCTATCTCAAAAAAACAAAACAGCCGGGCGGTGGTGGCTCACGCCTTTAATCCCAGCACTCGGGAGGCAGAGGCAGGCGGATCTCTGTGAGTTCGAGGCCAGCCTGGGCTACCAAGTGAGTTCCAGGAAAGGCGCAAAGCTACACAGAGAAACCCTGTCTCGAAAAACCAAAAAAAAAAAAAAACAAACAAAAAAAAAAAAAAAACAAAACAAACAAACAAAAAAAGGAATAGAAGATGGAGATTACCATGATGAATGAATGAATTTGATCTAGTTAGGATGAACGAATGTCTTTGGATTAGCTAGGATACAGGTTTTGGGTTGAATCTGATGTACTTTGAGGGGAGAGTTTCCTTGCTTGGAAGAGAAATCTGCCTTGGTCATCAGTCTTTCCATATCTGATCTGTTTTACCTTTTTGACCAACAATGGAAAGTATTTTGTAATCAAATATCAAGTTTGTTAGAAACTGCCTTTAAGAATCAGTAGGACTTGACTGTAGATAAAGTACCCAAAAGGACTGCGTCAAACCTCTAAGATTTATTTGCGGTACTCCAGTTAGATGCATACTTAACTAAAAGAGGCCTTCTTGTCCTACACTGTAGACTTTTAATAATTTTTAAATTTCATTTACTTATTTGTGGGTGGCGCACATATGAGGGTCAGAAGACAACTTGTGGGAGTTGGATCTCTCTTTCCACCGTGTGGGTCCCTGAGGTGGAGCTCAGGTTGTCAGGCCTGTCTGCAGGACCTTTACCTGCTCCCTGAGATGTTCGGGCCTGTCTGCAGGACCTTTACCTGCTCCCTGAGATGTTTGGGCCTGTCTGCAGGACCTTTACCTGCTCCCTGAGATGTTCAGGCCTGTCTGCAGGACCTTTACCTGCTCCCTGAGACGTTCGGGCCTGTCTGCAGGACCTTTACCTGCTCCCTGAGATGTTCAGGCCTGTCTGCAGGACCTTTACCTGCTCCCTGAGATGTTCAGGCCTGTCTGCAGGACCTTTACCTGCTGAGCTATCTCACCAGTCCCACAGTGTAGACCATAAGAAGGAAGCCAAAGGCCAATGCCCTTGAGGAGCTTGTGCAAGGTGTGGCCCAAGAGCAACTGTCTGTGCATCATGCCAGGGTTCCTTCTGCCTAGAGCATGTTTTGTGAAGCTAATACTTTTATTCTGGAAAGGTGTGGTCTGGTAAATGTGTATCAAATGTGGAGCTAGTGTCTGTTCTGCTTACTGCCACAAAAATCGTGACTTAAACTGCTATTCCTGACCTCAAGAGGTATGTAGCAAAAACATGTACCTTACCTGTGAAAACTGTAAAATGTTAAGAGCTAACATCTTATTCCTACAGAGGGAACTTAGAAGAATCCCTGGAGAGTGGTTTGGTTTTAAAATATGTGATGCCAACCCAGCAACTATACGCCACTTCATGTCTACATTTGGACAAGCTTCCAGAACATCTGGAGCAAAATTCTTTCAATTAGTGCTATGCAGAAATTTAGAGCTCTTATAAGAGTACTTATGTGTATGTAGAACTCTTCCCAAGTGTGTTTTTAGTGAGAGAGAGAGAGAGAGGAGAGAGAGAGAGAGAGAGAGAGAGAGAGAGTGTGTGTGTGTGTGTGTGTGTGTGTGTGTGTGTGTGTGTGTGTGTGTGTGTATGTACATGCATACTGTGCTAAAGAAGCCAGAAGAGGGCGTTTGTTGGATGCTGGATCCCTCGGAGTTGGAGTGACAGGCAGTTGGGAGCTATCATGTGGGGCCTGGGAATTGAATTCAAGTCCTCTGGAAGAGGAGAAAGTGCTTCGAAGTGCTAAGCCATCTTTCCAGGCACCCTCAACTGTGTTTTAAAAAATACAACTTACTTTAGTTATCATAATTGCAATAGGATAGGTTATTTCCATTTTATGATGAAGAAACTGGTGTGGAAATACAAGGTTTGGTTTGTCCCAAGTGTTGAGGAAGTAACTGTTTGCTGTGTGTGTTCATGGTCAAGTCTTAGCCCAGAGGAAGGTAGAGCTGAAATGTTTGGTTATTCCATAGTAATCAGAACTACTTAAGGTGGCTGCTTTGGAGGAAGACTTGGTAGAGAGGACTAATACCTACAAACTCATTGTAAATATGCTTTCATTGCTGTCTGGGATGAAGACTTAATTATTAATGGAAAGGGGGGAAATCTGCCCAGAGAATGTATATTACATTAAAATAGAGCATTATTTAATATAGGAAGTATTTACAATGTATTAAATATACAATAAAAGACCATCTATGCCTTAAGTCTTATAAAGTCTGGGTTTTTGTTTTCTCAATTCATTACGTTTAAAGCAGAGACATACCTGTTAGCCACTCTTACTGTGTAGGATTAATATCAGCAAATCACCTCTGCCATCCCATCTAGACGGAGGGTCCTGTGTTACAGTAACTCCTCCTCCTTAGGTTTGGCCATGCAGTGCTTCTTAACTTGATTCTGTGTTTCCTTTTTTGGGGACAAGGTCTCACAAGTACCCCTGGCTGGCCTGGAACTCACTGTCTAGACCAGGCTATCTTCAGACTCATAGAGCTATGCCTGCCTCTGCCTCCCGAGTGCTGACATCAAGGGCATGCACCACGACACCCCACATCTGGCATTCTTAACCCAAGATTACTTTTACTTTATTTTTATTTATTAAGAATCAAACTTTATTTTGAGATTTCAACAGACACTGTAGCAAACTTTGTCAGACTACCTTGGACTGCCAGCCCCCAAATAACAACACAGAGACTTATTAATTATGAAAGCTGGCCCTTAGCTTAGGCTTGTTTCCAACTTGCTCTTATAACTTAATTAACCCAATTTTTAAATCTACATTCTGCCATGTGGTTCAGTTACCTCTCCTCAGTACAGCATGTCCAACTTGCCCTGAGTCTGCTGGTGAACCCATCCCACTGTAGATGTAACCAACCATCTTATTAAATAAGAAACACAGAACCAATGCAACGAAGAAAGCCAAGAGATCAGAGCTAAGAGCTTACCCGCCTGCTGCAGCTAGCCTCTTAAGCCAAGAGACCTCTCCGGAAGAGAGCTACTTCCTGTCTGTTTGTCCTTATATAGACTTTCTGTTCTGCCTTCTCATTGGTTGTAAAACCAACCACATGACTGCCTCATCACTGTCTGTTGTACAGCCCTCCAGGTCTTCTATGGTATTGAGATTAAAGGCGTGTGTCTCCAATGCTGGTTGTATCCTTGACCACACAGAGCTCTACCTAGCTCTGCCTACCAAGTGCTGGGATTAAAGGCGTGCACCACCACCACCCAGCTTTTGCTATGGCTCTAATAGCTCTGACCCCCGGGCAACTTTATTTATTAACATACAATTAAAATCACATTTCAGTACAAATAAAATACCACCATACCCCACCCTACCCCCCACCCCATCCCTACCCCACCTAGAATCCTCCTCTTGTTCTCTCTCCCCGAAAATCCCATCTAACCTCTCCTGCCTAGCTATTGGCCATTCAGCTCTTTATTAAACCAATCAGAAGGCACCTTGGCAAAGACATATCTTTACAGTGTACAAAAAGATTATCCCACAACAAGACACCTAACTATTGACTAGAAAATATGGTCCTCCCCCTGTGTAGTGCAGAATATCGAACCTAAGGCTCTGTGCATCTTACAGGAGCCCTCTACCACTGAGCTATATCCACAGGGAAAATTTTACTTTCTGCATTTAGAATTTAGAAGCCCTTGCTCTCTGGTTCTGAGGTTTCTAAAACAGTGAGACCAAAAAAGCTCAATTCTTTGATGGACAAACTTGGCTTTGGAGACTGTCAGAGCAAGTATTTATGATGTTGCTTCTTGTGGCAAAACAAGCATTCTCGGGAGTGTTCTGCATCCCCCAGACTCCAGTGCTTGGAAGGGCTTCTGAGTTACTGAGGACTTTCCTGTTTCAGGGTGGGGTCTGTTGTTTGGCGACAGCAGGGAGGGCTTGAGTCATAACTGCTTTCCCTACAGTTCTGGAGATAATCTGAGTGGAGCCTTTGGTCTGCTCGGAGATGCCTCGGGTTCAGTCATGTTTCCAGGTCTTTATTTTCTTCGGCAGATGGAAGAGAGATCTACCACAGGCACCCCAAGTTGTTACCACAGCGACTCAGTCAGTTGTCAGACTAAGAACAATGATGTCCCCTGGAAATTAGAGGCAGAAACTGGTTTCTTTTTTATTGTGATGCTTAATACATTTACGTTTTCCGGCTAATGTTAGGACTTGAGATTTTTGTGTTTATTCCAAGAAAGATGTTGTCATTAGCTTAAGAAGGAGTCAGACAGGGAGAAGGCGGTCCTCCTCAGACCAAAGGGCCTTAACAAGCAAGACCACGCTGTGCGTGCGTAATCAGGACACCGTGAATTGAGCTGTTCCGAAGTCGTTCACTCAGAAAAGTTGGGGATCCAAGATTTAATCCATCTTTCTGTTCTTGCAAAACATGACGTAACATTTTGGCAGCTAGAACTACACATTGTCAACGTGGAGACTGGAGAAATGGCAGAAGATTTCCCACAGATGCAAGAACTTGGACAGTTCTTAAATAAGTTTACAGTCCTGGTGTGTGACCTCTGGAGCCTTCGGTGGGAAATGCATTGAATCAGTCAAATCGTAAATGAAAACGTCTCTGTAGGTGCCTGCTGCTCGCTTTCTTATCTGTGGATCGGAACATCTGACTTCACGTGAGAAGCGTGACACTCAGTGTTATGTGCTGTTGATGCGGGCATGGGTTCCCAGGCATTGTCTTTGCAGTCAGTGGGAGGTGGTGTAGCGTGGGAAGAGATACCTGTATTGTGCCTTAGCTGCATTGCATAGGACCATTTGGGACAGTGTTGTATTCCCCTGGAAGGTTCGAGCATGTCTAGACAGACTTTCATTTCTGGGGTGTCTGTCTAACTGCTGGCTTTTGTGCGGTAGAAGATAAGAACATTCTAGACAGCATGCAGTGGTCATGTGATTTTAACAACTCGGTGACTTTTGCCCCATATAATTCTTTCAGCAATAACTGAATTTATTTGTGAATTCAGTGAATAATCAAATCTGATATAAAATCATTTTATAAGGTTAAAGTCTGAAAGTTGTTGGTAACTTTCCTGGCAAGAATGGCAGTCTGGACATGACATTGTATTTACGTTGGAGCTGGTGCACAGGTACCTCAAATAGATCTCTGCAGACAGCTTACCCAGGAAGCAAGGTTGACGCAGGTCTCGGCAACCCAGGACAGTTGTGAAACTCAAAGAGCCTTTATGATGTTTGGCAGAGTTCAGAAACAACCAGCTTCGGGTTTAATTTTCCACGCAGACCTGACCGCTGGTTCTGACCTGCCAGCTGAGGCTTTGAACAACATCTGTCTGTCCAGGGGAGGAAAGTGTGCAGTCATTTGGTCATAAGGAGCATAGAGGTGCAGGTAGGATGGCTGTGGTTCTGTCTGAATTCTGCTGGGCTTTTCTTGGGGCGAAGTGTGTCCACTGATTTGTAGTCTCTTTTTAGTTACCCAATTTTCAGTAAGTTAACTTTATTCCACAGATATTTACTGATGTCTTTACCCGGGCCACCTATTGTAAATACCTAAATATTTACCCCAGTCACCTGCGTTGTGAGCAGAATGAGAGCATCATCTCATGGAATAAGTTTTATCTAGTCTTCTTACTGAAAATATTCAGAGGTTATTTTCGGGCATCTAGAACTAATTGTCAAATACTTTTTTTTTTATTAATATTTGAAGAAGCCGTGCAATAGATTAGGCGGACATACATTTTACCAGTACAAGGGGAAGACCTTTGTACCTGGAGTGAGAGGTTCCTCTGGGTGTGTTGACTGTTTTGAGTTCTATGAGAAAGGAAAACGCCCACTTAGTACTGTAGGATTTTTGTTTTGCTCATGACCAGTGCTAGCTCACTGCTTTGGGGCTTCTTTCCTCTAAGCCGGGGAGTCGCAACATCCACTCTGTTGCCATTCTGGACCGGGCAGCTCTGTTGTTTGGGGCTGTGCTGTTGAGCAAGCATTTTTGTCCTCTGTTCACTAGTGCCATTTCCCAACTTGGGACAACCAAAAAGAAAGTCTCCAGGTGTCCACACACGTTTGTGGGGCACCAGATCATGTCCCCGGGGAACCATGGCTTTGGATGGAATTGGAACTACAGTTTTGAATGTATGAAAGTGATGAGGGGCTGGAGAAGGTGCTGACCTGCTAAGGACACTGACTGTCCTTGCTGAGGACCAGCGTTCAGTTCCCAGCACTCACCAGCAGGCAGTTCATGACTGCCTGTAACTCCAGTTTCAAGGTGTCCGTTGCCCCCTTCTGGCCTCCAAGAACACTGAACACATGTACACATGCTGATAAGCAGACACATGAATATATGCATCAATAAAATAAAGTTTTTTAAAGGGATGGAATTCAGAGATGTTTTCTCTTTCTGCAGAATCTGGATAGGAGTTGTCTGTGAGTTCAACCCCCAGGATTGGGTAATAGTGGTCTTTGCACACATCATGTAAAGACTGATGGGTTCTGCTTGGTTCTCATAAAACACCTTGCCATATTCTCTCCCACTTCCTGCCAGCTTCTTTATATTCTTGGGTGTTTGTACTATTGCATTGTGAGGTCTTCTAAAGGCAAGCAGAGAATTCGAGCATGCACGCGCACACACACACAATTATTTTAAGATGAGGCCATGATGACCAATTCCAGATGACTACTGGGAGAAAGTAAACTGGAAGCAAAGGGGGAGGATTGGGTTGGATTTCCTCTGCTTCAAGTTTTCAAACTTTCCACTGTGATATAAAAAGCCTAAGGGCATGTGGAGACATGAGTTTAGAGTGTGGCCAGCAGAGGGAAGGGAGGCCAGGGAGGTACGGAGTGCTAGAAGCAGAGGGAATCGCTGTTGCACGGTGCAGCTCTGCCACCCTGCTGTGTTAGCATCTCCACACTGCTTCCAGCAGGGACCTGTCCGAGGCCCCCAAACAAAGGCTACCTGTGCTTGTGCTAGGAGGTGTAGGACAGCTCAGGGAATTCCAGATAGGAGTTGCTGACATTTCTCAGGATGATTTCACAGCCCTACAACACAGTTTTAACAGCTGGGGTTCTTGACACAGCTCCCTTGTGTGTGTGGTTTTCTGTGTTGCAGTGTGACAGCATTTGACCCCTAGAAGACATTCTCTCAGAGTTTGGGCCCTGTGATTATGCCAGTTGCAACAGCAGAGGCATGTTGACGTTTCTAACACTTTTACCTGCTGCTTCTTCCCAAGCCGCATCTCCCTGGGTCCTCTTCTTTCCTAATGGCTGTCTTCCCCTTTGGCTGACGTCAGACTGCTGCCTTCTGTAATTTTCCTAATTGCTTTCTCTTCTGCCTCAACAATGGAAAAGAAAACTTTGAGACGTCATATTTTACAAGATGGTCAGGCTGGAAAAGAAAAGAGGCCCCAGAGCATCCTGATAGAGGAGACTCTTTCCTCTTAAGAGCCGCATGTGGCTCCAACCACAAGTCAGGAGTACAGTAGCATAGAGGACACTGGGTTGGGATTTGGGGAATGAGCATTTTTTAAAGGTTTTGTTTTTATGTGTATGGTGTTCTGCCTATATGTACATCTGTGCACTACATTTGTGCCTGGTGGCTGTGGAGTTACAGATGGTTGTGAGCCACTGTGTGGGTGCTGGGAATTGAACGCAGGTCCTCTAGAACAGCAGCTGGTCTTCTTAACTGCTGAGCCATCCCTCTAGCCCCATGGGAGTGAGCATTCACCTCGGGCCGCCTCCACGTTCAGTCCCTGCACCTTCTTGCACATTTCCGTCTTGAAGCCACAAAAGGGGTTTGGTCTGTGTTTGAGGTGTATGACACAGGTCCCTCCAGCCAGACTCTTGCAGGGCTGGGGCAGCTCAGTTCCCTGTGGTCTCTCCTGCTTCCTTGGTGCTGGCTGCATGGAGGGAAGGAAGAGGGACTGTGGGGTCAGCAGGAGAGAGGAGACCGTGAAAGACTCTCGGAGCTGGAATGGGAGACACCGAAGCCTGGCTAGAAAGGCAGTTTCAGCTTGCAGAAGAATCAGAACTAAGCTGAGGATGTGGTTCGTTGGTAAAGTGTTTCTCTAGCTTGCAGTGGGCCCCGGGTTCCAGCCCTAACACCTCATAAACCAGATGCACGCCACACCCTGTAACCAGCACTAGGGAGGTGGAGGCAGGAGGATCTGAAGTTCAAGAAAACTGCATTCTCAGAATAATACTGCTTTTGGAAGGATTTCCCTGATGTTCAGTGGCAAGTGTCACGTCCCTCCAGCCATGGAAAATGTGATTTGGCCATTAAGTCTGTTGGTATTAAGTATTCTCATTATACTGCTGAAGGAGGCATGGATAATTCCTGGCATAGTGAACTGTGTCA
Source organism: Peromyscus californicus insignis (assembly GCF_007827085.1). Lineage (NCBI taxonomy): Eukaryota > Metazoa > Chordata > Mammalia > Rodentia > Cricetidae > Peromyscus > Peromyscus californicus. The sequence goes on from NW_026294402.1 coordinate 58,306,156, forward strand.
TCGTTGGAATGCATTTGTTTTGTTGTTCGGGGCTGAGAGTGGCTAGATATAAAGAAGCCAGGTATATATGTATGCACGCACATGTGTGTAAATGGTATGTGTGATGTTTGGAGAATGACCCTTGAACCTCAGTCTGCTTCCTCATCTGCTAAAAAGAGGCTCACCTCTCACCAGTTCTAAAGCACAGCCTTACTACGTCCTCTTTCCTTTGATTGCTTGCCAAACTGGCGTGCTCTCCTAGGTGAGGCACAAAGCCCAGCCAGAGCATGACAGGGATGCTGGGTCACTCCACTGGCCATCGTGCACACAGCCTCTGTCACATCTCTTTAATCTTTCCTTTCAGTGACTCTTCTGCGGCCGTAGGGGAAATAAGTTACCTAAGTGAGAAAGTAACAGGCGGAGGTGGCTGGAGACTCCCTGCCTGCTGAAGAGCAGGTTCTCAAGTAGGGACTGCTGTTTGCACTTGCCAGATAACTGAGTGGGGGTTGGATTTGCTGCTGGATCTGGATTGACGTGTTAACATCTTACGTGAAGGCACCACAAATGGACTATTTCCAGGCGTGAATCCTAGTGTGTAATAACAAACCTGGCAACCAGTTATCTCATTTGTCTCTTAAAAAGTTATGTGGTACAGCTCCACCAGGTGGCCACGTGGATGAGAGCTGGAGGGTGAAGCTGCTCTGAGAATTTATTTGTACCCGGTGGAGTTGAGGGCATCCACTTTTGGCAGAATGAAGGACAAAGAAGGGAGGGTACTTTGGGCCGTACAAACACAAGCAGACCCTCAGAACTACGGTGCAGCTTTGGCACAAATACTCAGATGCCGTGAGCAGTTTGTAAATGGCTTCGCAGAATGGTCCCCTTGTTCTGCTGTTCCTGTTTGGTCCAGAGGGGACAGTGGGTCTTTAGGTCCAAGGATGTGTGTGTCTTGTGGTTATACTCCAGAGTGGCGTAGATTCGTGCCCAGGTCGCAAGCGTCAGCATCTTGAGGAAGCAGGAGAAGAAGCTGCTGCTCTGGCGTCAGCAGCTTTAGGCTCTGCTTCCTCACGTGGTCTCCTTTTTTCTACCCTGATATTGACAGTAGGAACTGGAATAAGGCAGTTTCCACTCCTTTTCCTCCTCCTCCCCCCCCCCCCTCGTTCTTACATGGTGCAGATGTGATAACAAAGTCCATGCCCAGCTTTACTGGACAGTCTGACTAGATATCACATGCTAAAAACAAAATAAGTGCTGCTAAGTAGATTGGGCTATCCACTTGTCTGAGTCAGCTCAAAGAATAAAACAACCCAGGCAGCTATTAAAACATCCGAAAAGTAAAAGTCATCTTCCTGGCTTTTTGGTCCTATTCCCATCTGAGTATAGCAAAAAGAGAAAGAACTACCCTCCCATTTGTTTTTGTTTATTTACTTAAAAAACTTTATTAAGATACAGTCTGCGGCATACAGTTTGCCCATCTAAAGCATACCATCCGGTGCTTCTTAGTGTGTGCAACCCCTTAGTCAATCCAGATGGTCATGGTTGCAGTTAACCTGTACTTGCAACTTAATTGACTGTATTTTTGTATTGAAGACACTGATTTGGAAAAAGCATAACCCCAAGGCCCGGTGGTGGTGGCGCACGCCTTTAATCCCAGCACTCGGGAGGCAGAGGCAGGCGGATCTCTGTGAGTTCGAGGCCAACCTGGTCTACAGAACGAGTTCCAGGAAAGGCGCAAAGCTACACAGAGAAACCCTGTCTCGAAAAACCAAAAAAAAAAAAAAAAAAAAAAAGCATAACCCCAAATAGATTCCAGCTTTTAAGTACAGGACTAAGGAGATAGTGGTAAGCGATGAGACTTAGTCCCTTGGATTTCTCCTTTGCCTCTTAACAGCGCTGATGTTTGTATTCTCCTTTAAAAAACAGCCAGTTCATTATTTTTAATTAGCTAAGAATGAGGACCGATTTCATGTTGTCTCCTCCCACCCTTTCAAAGCCTGTGTCTGTGTTTGCAGTATCTCCTGGCTTGGGTCGCCTTCCTCCATGTGTGCTGTTGACATGATGGGATTATGTTGGCTGGGTGATGAAGCTCTGAGAAACATGACTGCTCTCTGCTTGGAGGGCTGACTTGGACTGCGAGGTAGACTTTGGTCTAGGAGTTGTGGTTTGTTTGCTCAATGAGACATTGATGTGAAAACAGAGTCTTTGATTTTAATAGCTCATCTGTCCTCTTGCTGCATGCCCACCTGAGCTGTCATAGAGCACTGTGAGGAACATTGTAGCTGGTTGCTATGGAATTAACACTAAATAAAGGATTATAAGTGAAGCAGAATTGCCAGTTTCTTAAAGAGGTAGAGGATCAGTTTCAGATATGTTTACAGATCCATTTCTTTAAGAGTAATATCTCTGATTTGGGCAAAAATGTGAAGACAAGAGCTGGAGAGATGGCTCAGTGTGTAAGGCAGTTGCTGGGCAAGTAGATGAGTTCGAATCCCAGTGCCCACCGCCGAGTGTTGTCCCACGTGGGGAATGGCATCCGGCGTGGGTGCAGGTGCATATATAACCCTTGGAGAATCACAGGCTTCCTGAACACCGGCATGGCTCAGGGTTTGAGGAGAGACCCTGTCTCAAGGGAAGAAGGTGGAGAGAGACAGCAGGGCACCTGCTGTCCTCCTCTGGCCTCTGTGCACGTACACGGGTCTGCACAGCTGCACATACTGTGCACATAGCCCACACACCTCCTCCACCTCTGACTGAAGTGAAGGGGGTGGGATGATGTGGGCGATGGAGCTCGGCTGAGAACAGTGCCAGTCACCTCTGCCATTTCTAAATGTTGTATGGTGCCGGGACCAGACTGTTCCCACGGCTCCGAGACCACAGCTCTGTGTGTTCGCCCATCATTGACTCATCTTCTGCAGTGAAGGTTTCCTACCTGCACAGCACATACATTTCAGAAAGATTTTTTTTATAATGAAAAACATTTAATTTGCTTTGATATGTTTTTAAATTTGCCAGAGGGGTGTCTCTTGTCAAATAAGGATTTGGGTGGTTTTCAAAGGCTGAAAGAGTGGATATAAATAGAATTGGGGCCATTTATCAGTATCTATTATTTTGTTTCATTAACTGAATTAATGTCTAAGCATTTAGCCCAAGGAATATACGCAGCTCTATTTTATTAATGGCTTAGCCTTAATCTGCTCATCCTCTCTTTGTGCAGTAAGTGCAAAGCAGTTAGGAATTTTTATAGTCATCTACTTCCCATGGAGGACTTACATAACAAAATTAATATACCCTCATTCTTTCTCTTCTCTTTGCTCTTTTCTGGGTATTTATCAAAGTGCTCCCCCTCCCCCTGGCTACTGTTTAACCTAAAGCTAATCAATTTTGTATTCTGAAAAAGAATATAGCCCAGTGGTACTTGACAAGTACTGAAAGGTCCTGGGTTCAGTCCCCAAAACTGCAAAATAAAATAAAATAAATAAAGTGTCACCATTGTTTTTAATGATGATTAGAAGAAAGATCTCCTAATAAATTCAGGGCTCTTTAGACTCATTATATAAAGGGAAGCAGCTGAGGCTCCAGGTTCATCTGGTTATCTCACTAGACAAATCGACCAGGGTGCATTGGTTTTGTGCCTTCGTGGTGATACTGTGTTGCTTGTTTAGATATCCTCGGAACAGAAGATGCTGGTGTGGAAGCAACTTGCGGTGACACGGTGCGGTTTTACCCCTGGACCATTGATAACAAGTACTATTCAGCGGAGGTCAATCTGTGCGTGGTGCCTAGCAGGTTCCTGGTCACTGCCGAGATCGCCGGGTCGGTGCAGGCGCTCGTGGTTTACTTTGACAGCACACAGGTGAGCTCTTGTTTCCAGGGGTGCCTTCACTCACACGGCAGCGTCACAGGCTTGCTTTTCCTTCTGTGTTCTCTGAGCTCCTCAGTGTGTCTTTTCATGTTTGTTTGTTTCTGCCCCTGCAGAAATCGGGTCTTGACAGTGTCTCCTCATGGCTTCCCCTGGCAGAAGCGTGGTTACCTGAGGTGATGATCCTGGTCTGTGATAGAGTGTGTGAAGCTGGTAAGAGCCTCTGACATGTACCCTTCCGTGAAGACAGCGTACATCTGTGTCTTCAGCTCGTCATGTTACACCATGAAAATCCTACAGGATTTATGTCGTTTCCAGCATACTTTGAGGCTGGGCCATTTACATTTATGTAGCTTAATTCTAGATGCCTTTGGAATGACATTGACATTTGGGGGAAACGCGGAGGGAGGCCCTGAAGAGTGGTGAAGGTTGGTGGTGTCTTGCGGTCGTTTTACTTAGATCCTTTACATGTTGTCTTAGGAATAAACCGACAGAAGGCTCAAGAGTGGTGCATCAAACACGGCTTCGAGCTGGTGGAGCTCAACCCCGAGGAGCTGCCTGAGGAGGACGGTGAGTGCTGGTGTCTGGAGAAGCTGGCTGGCTTTGGGTTGTGGCCTAAGAGATTGTTCCAGCCTAGGGCAGGGTTGTGGCCTAAGAGATTGTTCCAGCCTAGGGTAGGGTGCTCACAGCAAGAGCCCAGAAATGCTAGTTTCTCCAGCTGGTTAAAAAGCTTTGAGCAAAACCCATTAATATGTTCCTACCAGCACTGTCATCATTTTCTTGCTGGATTTTACCACCCATTTTAGAGTTTTTGAAAGTGTGTGTGTGCGCGCACGCACGCACAAATAGATAAAAGTAAGAGGTAACTGCTTAAACCGTTGCCATTTCTCGGTCCTTAATCACTGCCAGCCAAGGATAGTGAGACCTGTGTTTGTGGAGTTTATGTTCCTTCTTTTGAATTCATAGTAAGCTGAGGCTGAATTCCCAGAAACCTCAGGAGGCATGCCAGACCTATTGATACCCAAGCCAAAAATAAGCTCAGAGCCTCCCACTCCCCTCCCCCAGGGCAGCTGCACATCGCTTGCCTTCTGCCGCTCCCATAACCCTCTGGACCTTTGGTTTCTTTTCTTTTTCTCTCTTTTTGGTAGGATTTACTTCTTATTTTATGTGTTGGAATGTTAGGCTACATGTATGTCTGTGTACCACATGCATGCCCGGTGCCTTTAGGGAGCCAGAAGAGGGCATCAGATCCCTCGGAACTGGAGTTGCAGATGGTTGTGAGCCACCATGTAGATGCTAGGAATCAAACTCCAGGCCTCTGGAAGAACAGCCAGCACTCTTAACTGCTGAGCCACCTCTCCATTACAAAAGAAAGAAAAGGAAAGGAAAGCAGAGAGAGACAGACAGAGAAAGACAGAAAGAGACACGGGGGAGGGGATTGTTTTTAAATTTTTATTTATGTTTGTGTGTGTGTGTCAGTGTGTCTCCAAGGTCAGAAGAGGGCATCCACCCCCTGGAACTGCATTTCCAGATGTTTGTGAGGCACCTGAAGTGGGTGCTGGGAACTGAACCTGGGCCCTCTGCAGGAGTAGCCGGTGTTCTAACCACTGAGCTGTCTCTCCACTCCTGTCATCCTCTCACTTTCCAAGTGTACCTGTATGAACTCGACCCAACTGAGGCAGATTTTGGCCCGCAAGAATCTTGTAACTTGGTACCAAAAGTGAACCATAAGCTACATTCACAAATAATTGAGTTTCCCGAATGGAATGTCCCCAGATCAAGAAGGAATGTGGTGTCGTGGTGCTGCAGAGATGGGGATATTCCTGTGTGTGGTTCAGAGAGCACTTGGCACCCCGACTTTAATGTGTCAGACTCTTCCTGGGGAGGAAGTAGAGAAGGAGCTGGACTTGAAGCGACCTGGTGGGCGGGGCCTTAGAAGATGCAGGCTGTCCCAGGAGACCTTCCAGGCTGGAAGCCAGTGTGGATGAAAGTGCTAGGTAGGTCAGGATGAGACGAAATAGGGAAGCAGCTTTTCATTCGTTTTTGTTGTTGTTGTTTTCTGAGACAGGGTTTCTCCATGTAGTTTTGGTGCCTGCCCTGGATCTCTCTCTGTAGACCAGGCTGGCCTCGAACTCACAGAGATCCGCCTGCCTCTGCCTCCTGAGTGCTGGGATTAAAGGCGTGTGCCACTGCCACCCAGCTAGTTTTCACTCTTAACATCATAAAGAATACTGAAAGTTGGCAAATGAAATATTCCTTTCCTTTTTTTTTTAAGTTCCCTAAAACTTGTGCCCAGCTTGGTGTATGTGAACATGTGTAATTTCTTACTTCTGACCTTCTTTTCTTCATAATGTCCTTGGAGTTAACTTTGACTGTTATAGTCGTGAAATTTGTTCCTTTCTACCAGGGAGTTGCTCTGCAAACAGTACCTGTCTTTGTATTTATTATTATTTGTGTGTGTGTGTGTGTGTGTGTGTGTGTGTGTGTGTGTGTGTGTGTGTGCGCGCGCGCGCACGCGCGTGCAGGTGCTCATATGTCCCATGGCACACACGATGGAGGTTGGAGGTTAACTTTTTGGGAGTCGATTTTCTTTCCACAGTGGACCAAGGGTGGGAATTGAGGTCATCGGGCTCACAGCAAGCTCTAATGCCTGCGGCGCCATCTTGGCAGCCCTAATTCAGCAAATCTTAAAACAAATTTTTCTGAGACATGTCTCTTAGAGCAAGGTTGTAAGAGCCCACAAAGGTTTCCTAGTGAGGTCTGAGCAGGGCTGCATTAGGGGATGGCTGGACCACATGCATGGTCACCAGGTGTCTGGGATGGTCTGCACTTGGCTGTGCTAGGGGAGCTCTTTGCTCCACCCCTTGACATTCCTTTAACAGCCCTTTAGCAGAGACAGAAGGGGCTGGTGGGTTTTGACCCAGGCCCTCCCGAGGCTATCCTGTGTTTCTTTCTGTCTCTATATTTCTATCTAGATATTCCTCATTTCTCCCTGCTCAAGAATCCCTGGCATAAATAAAAGAGGGAGCTGGTCTCCCTCACAAGGTAATAAAACCTTTCTAGAATTTTTAAATGCAAACTACTCCAAAGCCAGATTTCTTCATCCTTCATTTGTGGGTACTTTTCACACATTCATTATTTTATCAAGTTTCATGTTACTGCTGCTAGCTCTTCATATTAGATTGTATTTTTGGTTCCTGGGTTTAGTGTCTTAAATTTGAGTACTTCTTTCAAGAACTGCATCATCTCTAGTTAAGATGAACATGGCTTTTTCTCTTCATCCAGACAGCAGCAGGATAAACGTATCTTTGTTGGGTATTTCCAGTTTCATCCTCATGTAGTGCTGCTGGGTTGGTAGATGCAATCCTTTAGATTTGCTGTAGGCTGTCACTCAGGCACTCTTAGGCAGCGGGCGTGATGAACTCAGTTAGGCGTGGCTCCTGCCTGCAGGAGCTTCCAGTAGAGAGGAAGAGTACACCAGTGAGTCCCCAGTCTCCACCATCGTTCTTCCAGGAGAGGTCCTCAGAGTGCTGCTGTCCCTGCCACTCCCTTGATCATACAGTAAATGGTTGGTAACTGACAGAGCCCAGGTTCAAGTTCAGAACTTCTGATGCCTGAGTCTCTCTTCATCCTATTTAACCCAGAGCAGGCTAGACCACTAGACATGAGTTCTGCAAACTCTTCTCTCTCTGACCCACCACGTGTGAATTATTTCTTCCATTCCTTTCCACCTGAAGTCTTATATTCCTCATGTCTGAAGGACCTGTGCTTCCTGGACACAGTGATGCCTGGGTACTGGTTGCTGGCGGAGAGTAAGGCCACACTGTTTTAAGTAGAGCCACCAAATTCTAGAGACAGGGTGGCACGAACTCTAAAGCAGTTGCTGCGTGCCCTTTTTGGTCATGTACGGGAGCAGGAGCCTGGGTCTGGCTTCGAACCGAAGGCAAACATTCTGAGTTTGAGTACATCTCCCAGCCTTCTTCCTACTTACTCTTTTGATACAAAGTTTCACTGAGTTGCCAAGCTGGACTTCAGCTTCTGTTGCTCAGGCTGGCCTCCAGCATGAGCACTTCCTGCCTCAGCCTTCTAGTAGCTGGGATTCCAGGCTCCCTGCGCTGCTGCCAGTCCCAGCTCAGCTTTGACTCCAAACCGCTTTCTATGATTATCTGTGGCTGGTGTGTAAAATGAAAAAAAAAAATTTTTTTTAATTAAATTTAAAAAGAGTTAATGGGTAACAGGTGGTAATAGTCTGCAGTGGAAGACAGCATCACAGAGAGTTAGCTTATAGCCCACAGAGAGGGCCTTCTCCCACAGATCAAATTCAGGTCACCAGGCTTGTGCCACACGTGCTTTTACCCACTAAGCCATCTAGCCAGCCCCTGGAAGTTCATCCTGTATAGATAGCCAAGACGAGGTGTTTATTAGTTTATTTTGTAAGGATTTATTATGTTAAAGTGTGCATGCAGGTGTACGTGGAGGCATTGTCACTGCCCTGGGGCTGAAGTTCCAGGCAGTTGAACCACCTGACATGGGTTCTGGGAATTAAACTCTGCAAGAGCAGCAAGCACTCTTAGCCTTTGAGCCGTCTCTCCAGCCCAGAGATTAGTGTCTTTAATGCTACACTGTGGTTGTTTCACGAGAGCTTGTGTTTTCTGGAAATTGTGAGTGGATGCCATGGGGGAGGAGATAGAGAACGCTTGATCACACAGCTCTCTTCTATGGTGACTTTGTGTCAGGAGCTCTGAGCTCTGTGTTGCTTTATTCTTTTACTGTGAGTGGTACACAGTACATTATGAAGCAACAGCAAATAAACAAGATGACTAAACCCAGTTATTTGAAAGTGTGGCTTTGGGGACATCTAGGCACATATGTGAATGTGTGGGTTTATCTAGATATGTGTATGGATCTGTGTGTTTCTCTCCCTGATAGATGACTTCCCTGAATCTACAGGCGTAAAGCGGATTGTACAAGCATTGAATGCCAATGTCTGGTCCAATGTCGTGATGAAGAATGGTGAGTAACTGGATGTTGTCGTTTTTACCTTGTGACATATTTTAAATTACGTAGATCTATGTGGAACTTAGGATTCTATGAAATTTTTGTTCCCATTCTCAAGTTTTCAGTTAAAGGAAGAGCCAGAAGTAACAAGCTGGGAATGTTTAATGTGTGTTGAATAGGTAATTCAGCAAGCGTGTGAACGTTACAGTATGCCTCACATTGTCTTTGACTTTAAGAACAACCTAAAATTTTAAAATAAGATCTTTATCATTAAGGATCTTCCTAGTCTACTGTGGGATTCTTTATAGTACTCTCTGTCTTTGCTCTTTTTGGACATTTTGTGTTAATGGAGTTTGTGTGTACTTTTCAGATGCTAGGTATACAGGCAAGGTGGTGTGATGACCACAGAATCAGAGACATGACTGCTGCATTAGTCTTGATGTAGAGAGAGCTTCCAGGAGAGCATGGGTTCCCGTATCATTCTTCATGGGATGGTCAAGATTGGAAGGGGAGAATGCTCAGCTGGAGGAGGCATGGCTCCTAGAACAAGGGTTTTGTGTCATAAAGACCCTGGGAGAGCCTCACCTAGCAGTGTGAGCTCCTGTAGATGTTAGAACACTAGGCAGGGAGAAGTGGGCTTTCTTCTGTAGCAAGTGGTGAGACCCGGAGGTGGCATCTCTGGGGGGTGACATTAGGGTGGTGTGTTGGAGGTAGAAGTAGACTCCGAGGTCAGGGAAACGTGAGCTGTTGCGGCATCCTGAGGGTGAGCTTTGGGCCCTGAGTGATGTGATGGTGGTGGCTGTTGGGGGCTGGGAGGCTGGGTCTGACATGTAGTCTGTAGTTGACCGGCACCAGCTCTTGGATCCTGCATTAGCTCGCTCGGCCTTTAGGAACCAGCTCACAGACTAGATGGCTTAGAAGAGAGGGAATTAGCCGGGCGGTGGTGGCGCACGCCTTTAATCCCAGCACTCGGGAGGCAGAGCCAGGCGGATCTCTGTGAGTTCGAGGCCAGCCTGGACTACCAAGTGAGTTCCAGGAAAGGCGCAAAGCTACACAGAGAAACCCTGTCTCGAAAAACCAAAAAAAAAAAAAAAAAAAAAAAAAAAGAAGAGAGGGAATTTAATGCCTCACAGTTTTAGAAAAAGGTCAGAAGTCCTACCGTGAGGTGTCAGGGCTACCTCCCTCCAAGGTGCTGGAGAAGGATTGCCCAGACCTTGGTCCTGGTTTCCGTCACTTCTTGGTGTGACACTGTTACTTCTAATCTTCCCATGGTTTCTCCCTCTGTCCACGACTTTGTTCATATCTCCCCTTAGAAGGCCAGCAGCAATACTGAATTAGGGCCCACCCTATGGTCACGTGACCCATTTTAATTTTCCCTGTTTCCAAATAGAGGTGTCCATTTTGCTGCATTAGAGGTTCGGATTAGCTTTGAGGTTTGGGGACTGCAGTTCAAGTGTGCAGTGTTAGGTGAGACTACAGAGGAGAATGAGAAAAGCCATATTGACAGTAGGTCTAGCCTGTCTTCCCTGAGATAAAGGGCAAGTGGATGGCCAGCTGGGGGGTGCAGGGTGCTTCATCCCAGCTCCTGGTAGACACTGAGTGTTAAGTATGATTGGCACCCTGTCCTCTCATCTACCATGTGCTTGGCAAAGCCTCTTCTTGACAATTAGGTAATTTTCTCTCTCCTTTCTTTCCCTGTCTCCTTCATCCTTCCTACTTTACTTTTAGGGAGACTGATATGTCTGATGGGTCCTTTCCGTCCATTCACACATTCCTTCCTTCCTTCCTTCATCTCTGTTGAGCGTTGGTCATAGCAAGCTACTGCTTTAGACTGTGTACAGTATAAACCACGTTTAAGATATGGTCCATAAACTAGATCAATTTAGAATAAAGTTCTGTTCAGTACTGCCTGTTATCAATTTCTTGAAATAGCTAGAAATTCAATGAAGCTTTTTTGGCTTTAATCTTTTGAAAACTCTGACCCCCATTTCATACATTAAAGAAATGATGGCTTATAATTCACATTTATAGCTTTGTAGCCTCCCACTATAGTTACGGCCTCCATGTCCTTGGAGTTAACAAACCACAGATTGGAGGTGGTTGGAAGGGACGCATCTATCTCTGTGTGTGTGTGTGTGTGTGTGTGTGTGTGTGTGTGTGTGTGTGTGCGTGCATATTCTTGTCACTGTTCCCTAAACAACAGTATGAGAGGGACCCCCTTAGTAGTTACACTGCATTAGCTGTCACAGGTAATACAGAGAGGGTAAGGTCCACAGGAAGGATGCATAGTGTATGCCAATTCTGTCACATTCTGTAGCAGGGACTGGTTCAGGTATTTGGGAGGTCTGAACATGTACATCCACAAGCTGCGCTGAACATATTTTGCTTCTGTCCTGGTTGGTTTTTGTCAGCTTGACACAAGTTAGGGTCATGTGGAAAGAGGGTATTCCCATGTCCTCAGTTGAGAATGTGCCTCCATTTGGCCCATGGGCAAGCATGTGGGGCATTTTCTTGATTGATGGTTGATGTGGGAGGGCCCAGCTAACTGTGGATGGGACCACCCCTGGGCAGGTGGTCCCAGGTTCTATAAGAAAGTAGGCTGAGCAAGCCATGGAGAACAAACCAGTCAACAGTGTTCCTCCATGGTCTCTGCATCCTTTTTTGCCTTGAGTTCCTGCCCTGACTTCCCTCAGCTACAACTGTAAGCTGAAATAAACCCTTTCCTCTCCGGAGTTGATTTGGTGCGGGCATTTATCACAGCAATGGAGAGCAAGCTAGGACAGTTTCTTTGAGCAAAAATATTCCCAGTGCCATTCTATGTGCACCCTGGAACAATATTCCTAAGTGTGAATCGAGGGGGTGGCAGAGTGTGGGTTTGCATGGCTCTTTGCCCTGAAGTATCATTTTTTTGTTTTTGTTTTGTTTTGTTTTTTGTTTTTTGTTTTCTTGACAGTCCTGGGACACTGATGTGCTTTTAGCTAAAACCCCAAATTAAGAGGACCACGGTCTATATTATCAAGGAAATGGCCTGTCTCCTCCTAGGAGAAGCATGCAATGTGGAAGTGGAGGTGCTGGTCTTTGGAAGTAGACACATTCCTGCAGAGCCTCAGAGCTCTGTGAAACTGTGTGGTGGGCCACAGTATCCTCCCAGGGCACCCTGCCGCCTCCGCCCCCGAGAACCTTGAGCCTTTCTGATGGGAATGCCAGCAAGTTCCATCTTCCACAGCAGCTGCTGCCTCCAGGCCTTCCTCTCCTCTACGTTGTGTACGTGTGTGGGATAGGGTCCGCAAGTAGAGGAGACCGGGGCTCGACCTTGGATGCTGTTCCTTGGGAGCCACCCACATTGTATTTTGAGACAGTCTCTCACTGGGACTGGGGGCTTGCTGGCTAGGCTGTCCTGGCTTAGCCTGTGAGCCTGAGACCCACCCGTCTCTCCCTCCTCAGTGCTGGGATTGCGAGCACATGCCTCCACCTAGGGTGGAGGGACACACTCAGGGCCTTCTGTTCGCACTGCGGGCACTGCAGTGGCTAAGCTGTCTACCCACTCACACAGTAGGCTTTCCGAAAATCCAAAGTTAGGCATAGGGGAAGGGCCCATCCGTGGTCCATCACGGGGGGGAGAGGGGTTCATGAAGCCCCACCTACCTTAGGAGCTATTGGCAGTTAATGGTTGCTGGGAAGGGAGAGTCATTGTCTTCTGTGATGTGACTGCTGTTAAAGTTGCCCAGTAAATAACCTCTCATGCATGCAGCCCTAATTAAACCCTGTGAGTCACAAAAGAAGCCACAAAACATCAACAAAAAACCCGAACTCAACCATGAAAATAGGAGAGAGACCTGTCGGGAAGAAGATTGGCTCAGTGAGCGTGCGAGCAGCTGAGGAAGGGTAATGGAGAGGAATGAAGGGGACCAAAAAACATTATATGCACACAATGAAATACCAAAAAATAACAATAATGAAAAAGTTGTGCTTAAAGTTACCATATGACCAAGTTATTGTACTCTTAGGTGTGTTCAATAGAGCTGAAAATACGTCCGTGTATAACACCATTATAAATGCTCATATCAGTGTTATTCGTAATAGCTCACAGGTGGAAACAACCCCAGAAAACAGTGGTAAGTCCATACAGTGGACTGTTACTCAGCTCTAAAAAGATCGGTGCAAGCTGCACCAGGGTAAGCCCCCACAACTGCTGTGCACAGAGCTTCTGTGTTACTGTGCTGAGATGTCCAGAACAATTCAATCCATAGAGGCAGACTATAGGTTAGCGGTTCCCAGGGACTGAAGGAGGTTTGCTAAGGAGATGGAATTTCCTTATCAGAACATGAAAAAAAAGTTTTGAATTTGGTGAAGATGATTGCACAGTTTTGTAATTATACTAAAAGCACTAAATTCGATACTGTAAAGAGGGTGGCTTTGATATGTGAATGTTACCATGTGAATGTTATCTCTTAATAAAAGGAAGCTATACAACTAATGTTTGTATCCGTGAGATAGATGATGTCCATTAACCTATTTAATTTCACAGTATCCAATGTGAGTTAGGCTCAGAGGTCAAGAAATGTCACACTTATTACCAGGCTGGGATATGCAGTACCCTGGGAACTTAGTAAGTAGTAGTACGCAGATTGCCCTCCTAGACTTTCTGACTGGTTTGAGGTGAGGCTTGACTTCCCAGAGCCCTTTATGCTCTAACTCTGTGCATTTAAATCATATTATGTTTATGAATTATTGTAAGAAAGTCTCCTCCAGTCTCCTTGTTCCCCTGACAGTTTTCTCAGGTGACAGTTTCCAGTCTTGATTGTGTGTATGTGGGATGAGGTGCATGTATTTGCAATGCCTTCCGAGTCCTAAAGAGGGCGTTGGACCCCCTGGAGTTGGAGTTACATGTGAGCTGCCTGCTGTGGGTTCTGGGAACCAAACTCAGGGTCCTTGGAAAGAGGAGCAGGCGGTTTGCTTTTAACCACCTTGGGCTATATTTTATCTATAGGATGAAGTTGGTCTTCACCAGTGGCTTCCAGTGCTGGCTGCACATTGGGAGGCTTCGCAGCCTGTGCTTTCTGGGGTGCATCCAGACCATTTCTACTAGGAAGGAGGGAAGTGGTGGGGAGGTGGCAGCTGCAGTATTAAGGGCCATGGGGACTCAGTTATGTGGCCATGGTGAGAACTGCTGGCACAGAATGGTCATCTAGTTCTGACTTGTGAGAGATGCGTAATCGGGGAGCGTGAATTGGGCATTCTGGAAGCTGCCGTAGCTTCCGCTTTTGCAGCCAGGACCTGCTTTCTCACATTCCTGAATCCTGACTTGCAAAGCCGCAGGAAGAAAGACGAGACAGGGCCAGAACCAGTTCACCTTGGAAAAGGGGAAGGTAGTGAGGACTCCCCTCCGTCTCCCTCCAAACCTGTCTGTGTCTTGTGTAGTTAGTACAACACTAGGGTCACCTGTGCATCTTGGCGCCTGCGTCTATGTCAGTGTTCAGACTGCACAGGTGGCCACTGGAATCGTCTTCTGTTGGCCTCCAGGCTCTCCTTGGTCTAGAGTTTAGGTTCTGATTTGAAGTTCATTCAGGAATTATCTGCTGAGCACACACACACTGTGTTTAGGTTCTGTGCTTGGTATACACTACTGAACAGTTAGTGTCTGCGCCTGTGAGGCTCCCTGTGGGGGAACAGTATTAGTCAGTAGGCAACAGGAGATTAGTGAGTTAGGATAGGTAGTGGGGGAGAGAAACGGGGGGGGTTGAGTTTGGGGTAGACTGCAGTATAAACAGGATGGTCAAGTTAGGTCCCTTCATGGGTAAACTGGGGGGAAGAGCAGCCTGACAGGGTATGTAGTAGGGTGAGAGCACACCCAGTACGTTTGAAGAAGAGCTAGGTGCTCCCTGTGACTACAGGGGAGAGATCATGGGAGAAGGGGTGGAGATCTTGGCGACTGAGGCTCAAAGTTATCATCTAGGTAACTTTGGTGTCTACTCAGGTGAAACCAGGGGCTACTCCAAGGCTTGGAATAGAGAGATGGCATGATCTAACTCAGTGGTTCTCAACCTGGGGGTCACGGCCCCTTTGGCAAACCTAGATTTCCAAAAAATTTACATTACGATTCACAACAGTAGCAAAATTACAGTTGGGAAGTAGCAACAAAAATAATTTTTATGGTTTGGGGTCACCACAACATGAAGAAGGGTCTCAGCATGAAAAAGGTTGAGACCCACTGGTCTGACTGAAAGAGGCTGCTGTGTGATAGTGAAGGCCAGGAGAAACCAGGAAGGTACCAGTCTTCCAGGTGAGGGGAAGGCGAGTTTAGGCATGCCTCAGTTGAGTGATTCTTAGTGGAGCCCAATAGGGGCAGAAGAATCTGTATCAGGAGCTATCCTCACCTCTGAGGGGTTTTGAGAGCCACTTAACGTAAGCTGTTACTGAGTAATGGTCAGATGGGCCTCTCTCTACTGCACTGGACGGGCAGAGGACTCCCAGGAGCCTCTGAGCTTGTCTGTTAAGTAGTGCAGGAGGAGCATAATGGCATCCTTGCCAGGTGATCACTCATCCTTTCGAGACTGAATACCTCAAGTAACAGCCCAGAGCTGTGTGACACCATTCTACAAGCAATCAATTGCATGATGAAATCAAAGCCCTTATCAGATAGAGCATCTTTTTATGCTGCTCTGCTGGGCTATATCTTTTACTCTGCTATAATTCTAAAAACAGTGGTAAAACATTTTTATCTGTCAATGATGTGTGTTCCCTGGGCCTCTACCCCAGTACCAGCTTTCATTTTGACCACTCTCTTTCCTCATCTTCCTGTGAGGTGAAGAAAGTCCTTATGGAAGTAGGGTGATGGGTGTGGAAGCCCATTCCTGTAAGCCTAGCACTAAAGAGACTGAGGCATGGGGTCCCTGAGTTTGAGGCAAGCCTGACTACATAATAAGACCCTGCCTCGGAGAACTGGGAAATACTTAGATCAGGTTGAGAGAATAATTAAGGAGATGGGAAGAATGGGGATGGTCTAA
Organism: Peromyscus californicus insignis; assembly: GCF_007827085.1. Taxonomy (NCBI): domain Eukaryota; kingdom Metazoa; phylum Chordata; class Mammalia; order Rodentia; family Cricetidae; genus Peromyscus; species Peromyscus californicus. The sequence goes on from NW_026294402.1 coordinate 58,321,999, forward strand.
CACATTGTGGAAAAACCAAATGAGAAGAGATTGCATATAATCTCTTTTGCATTATACATTCACATACACGCAAAAAAGACACATCTGTGGCTGGGTTGGCTCATTAAATTCTCTCTCTCTCTCTCTCTCTCTCTCTCTCTCTCTCTCTGTGTGTGTGTGTGTGTGTATGTGTGCATGCATACATGTGCACATGTATGAGTAAGCATGTAACTTATTAAAAGTTAATATAGAGGTTAAGCACAAGGTTAAGAGAAAGATGCTTAGGAAGAAAGCAAGAACATGGGTGTGGGTTTGTTAAAGAAGAACTGTAATGTCCTTGTAGATTTGTTGTTGGGTTCTGTTGGTGCGTGTGTGTATATATGTTCACAAGTGGGGGCTTATGTACATGTGTGTGCTTGTGGAGGCCCAAGGTTTACATCAGTATCTTATTTGTATCTCACTCTCCAGTTTAGATTTTGAGGCAAGGTATCTCACTGAGTCTGGAGCACACCATTTTGGCTGCTTTGGTTAGCCAGCTCTCTCAGGGTATCCCCATCTCTGCCTCCTACTTGCTGAGCTTATGGATGGGTCACCATGCCTACCTGACTTTTATATGGGCCTTGGGTATTGAACTCGGGTCCTCACACTTTTGTGGCAAGGACTTTATCCCACAGAGCCATCTCTTCAGTGCCTGTTCTTGTGTTTTATAGAATGTAAGGGGCATTGCTTTCTTTGACACAATTTTGTGAAATAGCCAGAGCAAGGCATTGGAATCTCCGTGTATGTATTTGATATGACTTTTACAGGAAAGAGGCCTTGGGCAGGAGGGGTGACTTGTCCATACTCACACAGAGAATTAACTAAGGTGGGACAGAACCGCAGGTCTGAGCAGGAGTGTTGTTTCCACCATGCTGTGGCAGCTTAGTTGGCTGATTATTAGTACTTTAGAGAGCTGAGCACAGAAAGATTAAAAAGTGACTTGGACTGCATGGGAAACCATTGGCAGAGCCAGGTGACTTATTTGCCCCGAATTGTCTCAGCAGAGGTGCTCTGTTGTGAGGCAGATTTAAATGAGACCAACTGCAGGTAATGATTATATCTGGGGTTTGGGGTTTCTTTTGCTTATTGTTTTTAAATCCTTCTATATAATCTGTAAAGCATGGTGTTAGTCCTAACCCATTTTCCCTGAGCTTAATCCAAAGAAAGCATAGTGAAGCTTCCAGCTAGCTAATACAGCAAACAATGATGAATTACTTTGAGTGGGAGACAGCATACTTTCAATATATTATTTGGAGTCAAGGTGGATTAGCATACTTTTCAGTTTGAGTTATGGCTGTTTATACACCATAGGTATTCAATTAATGTCTTTTAAAACTTAATACCAGGTTTAAAAGCAAATATTAATTTATACAGTTGCAGGCAAATCATTGTAGTCCTCTTTTGCTTAATAGGGAGTATGTCCTGAGAAAGGCATCATCAGACAAAGTCATCTTTGTAGGAACATTGTGGGGTGTGCTCACACAAACCCAGATGGTATAGGTCAGTCACTGGATATGGCTTTCCAGTGTAGTCACAAGACACCGTAAGAAGGTGTAGAAGGCTGCTACTCACAGTTTTGCAAGAAACTTTCTTTTGTAAGTAGAAATAACAACAATAAAAACCAGAGTATAAGTGTGTAAAGCAGTATCCTTTTCAAGGAGTATATGCTGCGCATAATTGTGTGTGCTGTGCTTTCACTGAGGGGTGGTGCAGTGGACCTGTTTACACCAGGGTCACCATGACTTTGTTGTAACACATTACTAAGACATTAATAGGCAACAGGCTTCTTCTGCTCTGTCTTAGACACTGTTCTATTACTGTGAAGAGATGCCATGACCAAGGCAACTCTTATGAAAGAAAGCATTTAATTAAGGACTTGCTTACAGTTTCAGAGGTTCAGTCTATTACCAGCATGGCAGAAAACATGGCAACAAGCATGTGTGGTGCTGGAGAAGTACCTGAGAACTGCATCCTGATCCACAGGCAGAGAGAAGGACACTGAGCCTGGCATGGGCTTTTGAAACCTCAAAGCCCACCCCAGTGACATACTTCCTCCAACAAGGCCACACCTCTTAATCCTTCTAATCCTTTCGAATTGTGCCACTCCCTAGTGACTAAGCATTCAAATATATGAACCTGTTGGGAGGGGGCATTCTTTTTCAAACCACCACAAAGCTTCTTAGAGCTTTTAGACCACTGCCATATATTACAAGCTCTAGTTGATTCAAATGTTATGCAGTATATGGCCATACTAGAAAGATGTACAGATCTTCTGATAGACATGACTTATGTACTGACTTCAGTGGGGTTCCTACTATTGGCTCTGTCAGGGTCATCAAATATAACAGTCTCAGTGAACTCATTACTGCTCTAAAGGGGTGAACTTTGATGCTTGGGAGACAAAAATAAATTCCTACTCTTATGTGTAAGATAGAGCTCTATGTAGCAATTAACTAGAGGCAGCATCTCCGTGGCATTGAATTGCACTTGGGAGAAAACAGTGCCTAAACACTCCTGGTGGCAGAGAGCTACCATGAAAATGGCTGGAAGCGCTGAGCTCAAGGTCTGTCGTGCCTCTAAGCTCTGCCCAAGAGGAAATCCCCAGACCATTGCATTATGAATGGTAGACTTCCAGGGAAGCCATAGTTTCCACTCAGCATTAAAGACCTAGCCACAAATGGTACAAGAAATGAAGTGGACGAGACCCACACTCACCATTGAGGGCACCTCTGGGGCTAATTGAGCCTCATCAGTTTCCTTGCCCTTTCATTTGCTGTCATGTCTTAAATTTCCTCAGTCTGAACTCCTCAGCTGCCACTCAAGGGAAGGATGTAGATAAAAATCTCTGCTCCTTGCTGTGTTCACACCAGGGCCTGCTCTATGGCTTGAAAACCAGACATTTGGGTCTGACATTTATAGTTGGTAATGTCCCTTTATTATCACTGTCATGAAAGTAGGAAGTGTGGGTCACTGCCTCATGACAAATATGAGAGATGTTTTAAGTCCCTATCCTCTCTCCTAATAGAGTGTCTTTCAGTTTGGCACATCGGAAAGCCACATTGCTAAGTACTTTGCTTGAGGCAGTGCCTTGAACTTGGGTGGTACCTATAAGGGTTAGGTAGAAGTCTACTACGTTGTGTTCTTATTTGACTTTGTTTGACTAGCACATCATGGAGGAGGGTAGTGATATACACAACACCTTTGCTAGGTGTCAATTTTATGTCCTACAGTGTTCCTGTCTCTGGTTTAATAAACTGGAAACTGGCAAGTTCTATGAAGGGTTTTTTCTGCACTGATGGCTTCTGGGTAGTCTATCAAGTGGCACCATGGTAGGTGAAGAGAGGGAGGGGAACCGGGGAAGGACTGTCAGACTGAACAAATGCCTGAGAGTTGTTACTCTGCCCGCCAGTTGGCATAGAGCAGCTGGACTTCAAGTAGTGGGTAGAAGTAACTCTTCATACCGCAGCTTTCCACTTTCTCATTATAAATGAGGTGAATTGATTATCTATTAAAGTATCACCTAAATGATCATCTGTTGCCTGTTCATGTCCTAAGTAAATGATTCCATGGCAGAAGTTCCAGACTCCCAGGTCAGGCTTGCCTTTGTAATTGATGGATAGAACCAAAAGAAGAAATGAGTGTCTACATCACAAGGTCCCAGTTCTCACTTCTGCCTGAAGCTGCTCACTTGAGAAAGTAGATAGCTTATGCCTTGTATTTTTAAACGATTATTTATTATTATTATTCCTATTATTATTAGCAACAGCTATGTAGCTCAGGGTAGCCTTGACCTTGATGCTCTTGCCTCAGCCTCCCATGTGCTGGGATTACAGACATGCATCACCACATCCAGCTCTATATACATTTTTAAGAATGAAAAATGATGATTAAATAAAAAAACTTAAATCTAATGTCACAGAGAAGTGAAGCGTCAAATTAGTGAGAGGAAGAATGGCCAATGAGGAGGGTTCTAGTCAGTCTGTCTGGACCTGTGTAACCTTGGGAAACCAGCTTCATGTCTCTGCCAGTGCCCAGGTCAGGGCAACATCCGCTGAAATGGATTTCATTAAGTCTCATGAAGCTGAACTGGACTCCAACTTTTAAACTTACATTAGGAACTCAAGATATGACCTGAGCACTCAGACTGTCCCCTACCTATGAATGTCATGGTCAAAAAAGAAAACAATGTGTAAGATAACTGATGATTCCATGTGTGTAGAAACCATAATGGTGAAGGATGGTGTTGTAAAAGGAGGAGAGGATTATGGGACATTAGTGAGGAGAGGAGGAAATGGAAAACCCTTCGGGTATGGCCTTCAGGAGTGTCCCCGCACAGTGATAGGAACTCTCCTCCACAGGTCACCCTGGAGGCACTGTTCTTGACCACCTTGCTCTGCCCCGGCAGCTGTTTCCACAGCTGGTCACAAACCACCTCAGAGAGCCATCTCTTCAGTCTTGGCTGCTCTTTCCCACATTCGGGTCTGAATGGCTGCTCCTGATTGCTGCGCCCCTTTGAGGATTTTCAGGCGTGTGCTCCAGGCTTCGGAGATAGGACTCAGTAGGGTCTTTGCTGTGACCAGTGTAGAGCTCCCCTTCATGACTCTGGGAAGGACAGTGCTCACTCCCAAGTTGAAGTCTTCAGACTATGTGCAGGAGTAGGAGGACATTCGCCACCGCACTCGTTAGTATCTTTGCTGCTACCATTTCCTCTTGATATTTCAGTTGTTCTCTGCAGTGAACATACTGTTCATAGACAGGAAAGCAAAAAAGCACGATCTCACTTTCCCTTGGAAGGGCTGCTGACTTAGGAGCAGCTACTCCGTGTCATAGGCAGAGCAGAGGCCTGTTTTCCTCAATCTAGCACAGGTGGAGCCACGTGGAATGCTGAGTCTGAGTGAGCCAAGTAAGCATTGCCTTAATAGCATATTCAAGACTTCAAGCAGTGGTGAGTGAGAGAGAATAAATTAGGGTTTGTGGTGTTTTCCTGTTCGTTTGTTTGTTTGTTTGAATGTGCATGGTTGTTTTGCCTACATGTATGTTTATGTACCATGTGGGTACAAGGCCCACAGAGGCCAGAAGATGGCATAAGATCTCCTGGGATTGGAGTTACAGATGGTTGTGAATTACCATTAGGTGCTGAGAATTAAATCCCAGTCCTCTGGAACAGCAGCCAGTGCTTTTAACCACTGAACCATCTCTCCAACCTACCACATTTTTTTTATAACTCACCAGGAAGACATGGAATATTCTATAATAATGTAGACTCCTTTTCCTGGTACTAGTGACAGCATTTGTGACTTTCTTAAAGGTTGTATGATCCAGGTGGGATGGCATGGTTTATCAGGGGGAAAAAAGGGGGGGTGCACCTACTCCATGAACTTAGACATGCCCTGCTGTGATTAGAGTGGATCTGTCCCTGGTTATCACTTACCATATGAGTGGAGAAGTCCAGGTTCACACTAAAAGGAAGGCATCTTGTGCAGAGAGGAAAGGATGTAAGAACAGCGAAAACTCCTTCAAATGCAGAGAATGCTTGAACTGGCTGAGCTGATGCCAAATAGTTGCTGCTTTCAAGAAATAAAAACTGAAAAGTGGACACAGAAAATGTCCAGCAGGTCGTGTAGGTTTGGGGATGTGGCCAAGGAGATTCTTAACACTTGAAGAATCTGCACTGATAACAAGTTGGTGTGTGTTTGTTACTTTTCATGGCACTGCCGTCTTCCGTCTGTCATTTTCTAGACCGCAGGAATGGAGTCAGATGTTTGGGGAGAAATTTAATCCAGAGGGTCCCTCTTTCCCCATGGTGTTGGCTATCTGCAGCAGACTAGCCCAGAGGTTTTAGAAAGGAGCAACTCTTCTTTTCAACTTTCATGCTTTTCCGAGTGACAAGGTGGCACGTGGACCATCCTCCTCCACTCTGCCTGAGGAGGTGGACTGTCCTTGTGAGCAGCCCACCCCACACACTGTCAGCTGCCCAGCAGTCACTGAGTGGTCATCCTCACTGTCAGTTTACTGCTTAGGCTCTCCAGTGCTTGTGCTCACATGAGCTTTACCTTGTTAATAATGGCTCCAGATGTAGTGCTAGTGATACTGGTTGTCTAGGCAACTGGGATGAGCTGCAGGGAAGCCATCCAGGAATTTCTAGAGTCTCTTCTCACACTGTCACAAGAGGAGCGAGAGTTCAGTACATGGAGATACTTGGAGAGAGCAACTATTCCTGCAGAACTCTCTTTAAAGGTGTATTTGATTAATTTTTTTATGTGTATGTGTTTGGGACTTAGTGTATGTATATATACCATGTGCATGCAGTGCCCACAAAGGTCAGAAGAGGATGCCAGATCCCTTGAAGCTGAGTTACAAAGGGTTGCGAGCCACCATGTGATTGCTGTGGACCAAACTGCAGTCCTTTGCCAGAGCAGCCAGTATTCTTAACTGCTGAGCCATCTTTCCAGCTCATTAGAGAACTTTATTACAGTATTCTGCTTGAAATACTCGTTTTATTGTGGTTATTGTCTTAACTGTGTCTAACTTAGAAATTAAACCTTATATGTGTGTGTGCTGAAGTGTCCTTAACTCAAATGCTTAGGACTAAGTTTTCTGCCTTTCTGCATTTTGGAATACTTGCACATATGTGCACTGAACATATGTGCTATTTGTTCATGTCTTCTGTATACCTTATGTATATGATCTGGAGGTAATTTGGAACAGTGTTGATAATGTGCCTGTGTTTGGCTGTGCAGAAGTTTCCACTGAGGCATCGTGGTGGTGTTCAGAAAGTTTTGGAGTTTGGAGCGTTTCAGATTTCTAAATTAGGACTGCTTGTTTTGGGAAAGCAGTATGGAGAGGGTTTGTTTCCAGTCACAGTTGTAAGCCTCTGGTGTGCCTGGTTCCTAGCTGGGGTGGGGAGTGGGGGCTCCTTCTTATGCTTCTTGACTAACTTCTTTTTCATAAAAATTTGCCCCTCCCACATCCCAGAAGTTCTAGAAGAATCAGCTGAACAAGTACCTTGATTTGTTCCTTCCTAGTCTAGTGTTTTTGTGCTGACAGTAAAACCATAGATGCTAGAACTAGTCTCAGCAGGCGAAGGAAAAGGCCCTTCTCAATAGGCCAGAAACCTGGGGGGCCCGGGATGGTTACTAGCAAGTAAGAAAAGATTTATGTAGTTCTTTTCCGTGAGCGTGGCATGCGGTGGGTGCGTGGGCGGAAGTGTGAAGAGCACCAAAGCAGAAGAGCCAGTGTATCCAAGCCTTTTGAGCAGCACTGCATGCGGGCAGTCTGCTTTGAATAAACAAACGTGGATTCCTTTCTCAATTGTATAAATGCATGTGTTTCTGACTTCCTTAAAATATAAGCAGGGACATAATGAACCCTCTGATGAGCTGACTGAATCCTCCATTGTTTATCAGAAAGCACTGAGCACAGCTCCCTCCAGCTTATTCTAAACTCATGGCTCATCGTGAACTTTATAAGGTTTTGAAATACAAGGATTTTAAATGTGTGTGTGTGTGTGTGTGTGTGTGTGTGTGTGTGTGTGTGTGTGTATACACATACATATGTAACTGTTTTATATATTATATATATAATATGTAAAACCTATTAATAAAAAAAGTACTTAAGCACAATGAATTCCAAGGCACATGAGGAGAGGGTGTAGACAGCCCCTTCTCTGTCATAGCTTTCTGAGGACCAGCAGGCTAAGGGGGTTCGTTTGTCTGAGGTCACACGGGTGGGTGGAGCCATGAGTGAAAGCTAGAGTTTTGATCATAAGCTCCGCCTCTTCCCACTGCTCTTTTCTCACAGTTTTATCTGTTAGCATCAGAGCATTAAACATCATTTTGCTGGTTTTAAAATCGTGGCTAAATACTCATAACATAAAACAATCAAAATTTTAAAAATGGATGTACATAGAAAAAAAAATCAAAGGTGCCCAAAGGTTTATAGTGTGTTATCGGTTGCAACTCCTCTGCCTGGCTCCTTGAAGGGAGCCACTGTAAGAAGAGAGGCACTGGCCTAAGATGAGCTGAGCTCATCATGTCCTTCCATGAGTGGTAGCCTGCCAAGTTTAGGGAATGCCAAGCTGTAGAGTTGAGATTTGAGAGACTTCTGAATTAGAGTTGAAAATTACCCAAAGTCCAAATTATTTCCAGTAATAGAAGGGAGGGTGCTTGTGTTTGCTGTAGAGAATCTGCCTTTTGTTCCAGACAGCCAGCATGTAAAATGTTCATGTGTCACCATGACAAGGGACTGCATATCCACAGTTCAAAGTGAGAGCTACCTGCCACTGGGGTGAATCTGTCCTCCAGCTCTGAAACCCTTGGAGGAAGACACGTTGTACTTAACCATGTCGAGGGATGATAGTCCAGCCCCTCGGCAGGTTCTCACTCAGGGATGTGCGGTAGAGTTCTTGCTAGAGCACTTTTTTAAATATACAAGGATTTCAGGCCACTTTAGTGTCCTGTCTGATCCTGATTCTACTGGCTTAAACACTTACTAGAAGTTGAGATGAGTGGGCCTCTGCCCCAGCTTGGGGACTGAGTGAGCCCCAGAGCCCTTGAACCTTGGGCTAGTTTTAGTGTGTTTTCTGGGTGATTCTTGGATCAGTTCCAGATACTCTGCCCCAGACCTGTCTTCACTGTGACACAAACACCATGGGTAGCTCCACGGTAGCAAGATGACAACTGTGTTAACCATCATGCTCCTTGTTCCCCAATAGTGATGCTCCCAAGCTGACTTCTAAAGTGTTCCTGGCTTTAATCAACAGCAACTGTTAAAACACTGGTGTCGTAACGTGCGATGGAGCCATGGAATGGCCTTGGTGTATAATAGCTTACTAGTTTTTCCCCTTGACCAACATTCTGTTGTTTAAAACAGTTACTCAGAATTGAGAGAGTGTGTGTGTGTGTCAGTCAACTGTGTATCACTGCTATAAAATGCCTGAGATGTCAGCTTACGTGGCTCAACTTCCTTTGGCTCAGGGTTTCAGTCCATAGTTGGGTCACCTTTGTCTCTGTGGACCTGTCACACCATAGTACATCATGGGATGTTTATGTGATAGAGATAACCACTCACCTCACGGTGGCCAGGAAGTAAAAAAAGAGGCCCACATCCCAGTGTCCCCTTCAAGGACATGCCCCCAATGACCTTGCTTCCTCCAAGTATGTTCCCCCCCTCCCAGTAGCACCTTCCCTACACAGGCCTTCAGGGGACATTTCAGATCCCCTCTCTCCCCCGCTCTCTCCTCCACCTCCCTACCTCTTCGGTTTTTTTTTTGTTTGTTTGTTTGTTTTATTTGTTTTGAGACAGGGTTTCTCTGTGTATCCTTGGCTGTCTGTCCTGGAACTCACTCTGTAGACCAGGCTGGCCTCGAACTCACAGAGATCCACCTGCCTCTGCCTCCCATGTGCTGGGATTAAAGGCGTGTGCCACCACTGGTTAGATCCAAACCCTTTTAGCAGCAGGGTTAGAGGTGGAGTTTTGAGGATGGAGCCTTTGCTTGTCATTTGGTCAACACCCATGCTGTCTTCTCTGCAGACAGGAGCCAGGGCTTCAACCTTCTCAACTCGCTGGCTGGAGCAAACCGCAGCATTGCATCAGCAGAGAGCTGTCCCTCTGAGGTAAAGAACTCTCCGGGTCTCTGCTCCTCTTGACTTCAATATCCTTGATGTTATGGATCTTTACACATTCTTCGTCTTTTTAGTTTCCGTTTAAGAGGCAGCAGAGGAGAATTCAGGAGCTGAAAGGGGGCTCTAAAGTACCCCATTGTGCCTAACCCATGTCGAGGGAGTGATAGTCCAGCCCCTCGGCAGGTTCTCACTCAAGGGTGTGGGGTAGAGTTCTTGCTAGAGCACTTCTTTAAATATACAAGGATTTCCTTGCAGCATAATCTTGCTTTCAGATCTATGTGTAGAAAATAAAGATGAATCTTTTTCAATTCTTTTTCACCAAGGTCCCGAGTCAACCCTGAGTGAGCTGACGGTCTGTTTTCACCCTCTGTCCTCAGTAGCTCCATTCTGAGCTCACTTGGTCGGCCAGCCCATAGCATGTGTCTTAAATGATGCAAACCAAACATGTTTCAGTAGCATGGAGCAAAATCCTAACGTTTCGTAGTTTTTCCTTGAGGGAAGCAGCAGCTGGGACAGCGGCTTCGCAGCCTTTCGCGTTCGCATGTGACCCCGTTCCTGTCTGTTTCCTCCTCGGGTTCTGTTGCTGCCTCTCCATGGCTAGCTGGGGTGGGAGGAGCCAACTTGAGGGCTGTTCACTGAAGTTGTTTCCTGTTAAGTCGTTGCTTCTGTGTACTTCCCCAGCAGCAGGCCCCGTTGCCGGCAGCCGAGAGGCTGGAGTCCCTTCCCGGCCATCGTGGTGGTGCATGTGGCTCAGCAGGGGCACAGGCTGACAGCATCGTGGGTAAGTTCCTCCACGAGCCTCCCAGAGGTAACGGCAGGGCTCAGAGTAGACACCGGGACAGCAAACACTGAGGGGAGAACTGACCTTTAACCTGGAGAGGAAAATGAACAGCATACCCACAGGAGCCCCTGTGACTGTCCACTCAGTTAGCTCTGTAGCTGTCACTCCCAATCTGACGTTCAGATGGCCACCTGTGACCTCTGTGCACTAACTCCAGCAGCCCCCCCACCCTGACTCTGTGCACTAACTCCAGCAGCCCCCCCCTCACCCTGACTCTGTGCACTAACTCCAGCAGCCCCACCCTCACCCTGACTCTGTGCACTAACTCCAGCAGCCCCCCCACACCCTGACTCTGCACTAACTCCAGCAGCCCCCCCCCCTCACCCTGACTCTGCACTAACTCCAGCAGCCCCCCCCACCCTGACTCTGTGCACTAACTCCAGCAGCCCCCCCCACCCTGACTCTGCACTAACTCCAGCAGCCCCCCCCTCACCCTGACTCTGTGCACTAACTCCAGCAGCCCCCCCCTCACCCTGACTCTGCACTAACTCCAGCAGCCCCCCCCCGACTCTGCACTAACTCCAGCAGCCCCCCCCCCCACCCTGACTCTGTGCACTAACTCCAGCAGCCCCCCCCTCACCCTGACTCTGCACTAACTCCAGCAGCCCCCCCTCACCCTGACTCTCTGCACTAACTCCAGCAGCCCCCCCACCCTGACTCTGTGCACTAACTCCAGCAGCCCCACCCTCACCCTGACTCTGTGCACTAACTCCAGCAGCCCCCCCCACCCTGACTCTGTGCACTAACTCCAGCAGCCCCACCCTCACCCTGACTCTGTGCACTAACTCCAGCAGCCCCCCCCGACTCTGTGCACTAACTCCAGCAGCCCCCCCCGACTCTGTGCACTAACTCCAGCAGCCCCCCCGACTCTGTGCACTAACTCCAGCAGCCCCCCCCGACTCTGTGCACTAACTCCAGCAGCCCCCCCCACCCTGACTCTGTGCACTAACTCCAGCAGCCCCCCCCACCCTGACTCTGTGCACTAACTCCAGCAGCCCCCCCCGACTCTGTGCACTAACTCCAGCAGCCCCCCCCCACCCTGACTCTGTGCACTAACTCCAGCAGCCCCCCCACCCTGACTCTGCACTAACTCCAGCAGCCCCCCCTCACCCTGACTCTGTGCACTAACTCCAGCAGCCCCCCCCACCCTGACTCTGTGCACTAACTCCAGCAGCCCCCCCCCACCCTGACTCTGCACTAACTCCAGCAGCCCCCCCCACCCTGACTCTGTGCACTAACTCCAGCAGCCCCCCCCACCCTGACTCTGTGCACTAACTCCAGCAGCCCCCCCCTCACCCTGACTGCACTAACTCCAGCAGCCCCCCCCTCACCCTGACTCTGCACTAACTCCAGCAGCCCCCCCCTCACCCTGACTCTGTGCACTAACTCCAGCAGCCCCCCCCACCCTGACTCTGTGCACTAACTCCAGCAGCCCCCCCCACCCTGACTCTGTGCACTAACTCCAGCAGCCCCCCCACCCTGACTCTGTGCACTAACTCCAGCAGCCCCCCCCCACCCTGACTCTGCACTAACTCCAGCAGCCCCCCCTCACCCTGACTCTGTGCACTAACTCCAGCAGCCCCCCCCCGACTCTGTGCACTAACTCCAGCAGCCCCCCCCCACCCTGACTCTGTGCACTAACTCCAGCAGCCCCCCCCTCACCCTGACTCTGTGCACTAACTCCAGCAGCCCCCCCTACCCTGACTCTGTGCACTAACTCCAGCAACCCCCCCCCTCACCCTGACTCTGCACTAACTCCAGCAGCCCCCCCCTCACCCTGACTCTGTGCACTAACTCCAGCAGCCTTCAGGACTGTGGACAGGGCCTCACTGACTCGGCATCTTCTCTTCACTCACCAACAGTGTCTCCTGGCTTTCCTCCTGCGTGTCTTTACGAGATTGCTCTCTTTTCCCAAACTTGAAATACTGCGTCTTCAGCGCTCCATCCAAATTCCTCTTTTTAACACGTTTTCAAAGCACAAAGGGACTCTGTCCTTGTCTCAGTTACCATCTCTGTGTACAGGTAAATCAGGAATGTCTTCTTTGGCTCTGTACACCAACTGCCTGCCTGATGTGCACTGAACAAGACACACTTAGGACCCCAGCTGCACTTAAACAAATTGTATGGCAGTGTGGTAAATGAAAAGGATTATAAATCACCATTCTTGTCTTCAAAGAGTTAATAGACAGGTGTGTAGAGGTAGAACTTGTGATGGTCAAGGCTGTGGACATTAGAGAACCATACAATTGGGTTCAAGTCAAGGCTGTACCTCTAGCAGTGATACAGCCTTGAGTAGATGATTTCACCTCAGTGGTCTGAGTTTCTGCCTCTGTCAAGCAGGAGTAAGCCATCTGCCCCCTGGGATGTTGTAAAGTGGAAATACATCCTGGTAGGTTAAAGTATTCCATTTCAGTAGTGCAGTTCAGTGGTAGAGTGCTTACCAGGCATGTGCAAGGCTCTGGGTTTGATCCCTGGTGCTCCAAAAATGGTGGTAGTGCTGGGCGGTGGTGGTGCATGCCTTTAATCCCAACACTCGGGAGGCAGAGGCAGGCAGATCTCTGTGAGTTCAAGGCCAACCTGGTCTACAAAGTGAGATACAGAATAGCCAGGACTGTTACTCAGAAAAACCCTGTCTTGAAAAAAAAAAAAAAAAAAGTGGTGAGGAGGCAAAGGGAAGGGAGAACAGGTAAGAAGAACAATGGATGGAAAGGAAAGGGAATAGACAGAGCAATGGATGGAAGGGAAGGGGATAGACAGAGCAATGGATAGAAGGGAAGGGGAATGGATGGATAGAGTGATAAATGTAAAAGAAGAGGAATGGATGGACAGAGCAATGGATGTAAGGGAAGGAGAATGGATAGACAGAGCAATGGATGGAAGGGAAGGGGAATGGATGGATAGAGTGATAGATATAAAGGAAGGGGAATGGATGGACAAAGAGATGGACGTAAGGTAAAGAGGAATAGATGAACAGAATGATGGACATAAGGGAAGGGGAAATGGATGGACAGAGCAGGGATATAAGGAAAGGGGGAATGGATGGACAGAGATGTAGAAAGCGAGCCTCTCTCAGTACTGAGTGTGATCACTGCAGCAGTGTGGAAAATGTTAGAAAACCAAGGAGCCCACACAAGTGCTGCCTCAGCTCTGCCAACAGTGCAGAGGCTGAGGATGGAGCCCTGGGCACTGGACAGTCAGGGAAGCCACTGTCACTGTGATAAAGAAGTGATATGAGGGGGCTGGAAGGATGACTGAGCAGTTGAGAGTGTACTGCTCTTACAGAGGACCCAAGTTTGATTCCCAGCACCCACATCTGAAGGAGGCTCACAACCACTTAACGCCAGCTGCAGGAGATCTGAGGCCCTCTTCTGGTCTCTGCCAGCACCTGCATTCACATTCACACATGTATATATGCATAATTAAAGTAAATCTTTTTATATTTTAAGTAATGTGCTGAGGTAGAAATGGCGAAGGATTTGTATTAAGAATGTAGTAAGAAAACATGATTCAAAACAGCTCCACCTCTGGCATTTAAGTGAGTTCATTTTTAAAGGTTGTTTTGGTTTTCGTCTACAAGTTGTAGACAATGATGATTGTTCTAATAGGCTTAGGTGTGGCCATTGTAATAGTGGATGTGGCCATGGTCATACTGGTCCCTGCTGAGTGTGTAGGAGGGGGAGGGTTCCTTTCAGAGCAAGTTGCTGGAGCAAGTCACATCTCTAAATGGAAGCAGTGTCCTCTACCTCATCCCAGTGCTGTGAGGATGAAAAGTGAGCCTCCAGCAGCCCAATAGGCCTCTGCACAGCCCGTGAAGCCGGCGCCTGTCCACACGAGAGCCAGGGCTGCCTGTACCAAGCACGTATATCAGTGATGTGTGGCCAACTCTGGTTTCAGATCCCATGTTAGACCTGGATATTCAAGAACTAGCAAGTCTCACCACTGGAGGAGGAGATCTGGAGAACTTCGAGAGGCTCTTTTCAAAGTTGAAGGAAATGAAAGGTAATTATCGGCATGTCTCAATCCTCTCGTGTTGGTGCTTTGCTAGTTTATGTGGTCGCGTCTCACTTTGTAATGGCTAGATTGGATTCAGAGCTCTGGGCTTGAGAAATTTAGCTGCTTAGGAGATTGGACCATTTGATTGGTAAAAATTCCCTGGGGAAAGATTTCCTGTCTTGATTCTCTTCCCCTTCACTTTCCCTCCTTCTGAAGTGTATCTCTCTCTCAGTGAGTCTCATTATCACAGCATCTGTCAAATTCCCACCATTTCACTCACATCCCATCTGGAAAATTTGGGAGACTCAAGCTTCCTAATGGCTGTAATGACTATACCATGAGCATATGTCTTAGAAACCCATCTACCATCTTCAAGTGTTAGCACACCCATGCACTCCAGATCCTCCTGTGCTATTAGACAAATTTCTTAAGATATATTTTCCCCCTAGACAAGGCTGCGACGCTTCCTCATGAGCAAAGAAAGCTGCATGCAGAAAAGGTGAGAAGACCCAGCAGGTATTTACCATCTACAGTAGGTCTTACCTGGGACTTGGGTGGCCACAGGGCCTTAGTGTGAGTGTTGCACTAGATATTATAGCCAGCTGAATGTTTATCTGTGCAATAGTAACACAGATGCTGTAGTTAAACTGAGATAGTGGCGGTGTATGTCACGTGACATGGAACCTT
Source organism: Peromyscus californicus insignis (assembly GCF_007827085.1). Classification (NCBI taxonomy): domain Eukaryota; kingdom Metazoa; phylum Chordata; class Mammalia; order Rodentia; family Cricetidae; genus Peromyscus; species Peromyscus californicus. Next base: position 58,337,161 of record NW_026294402.1, read on the forward strand.
CACCGGCCTCATGATGCTTGCCTTCCTCTTAGGCTGGAAAACTCTCAGCTGTTTTGTTTTGTTATTACCAAAGCAACACGTTTTTGGCAGGAAACGGACAGGATTGGTGACATCTCATTAACTGTGTCATCATTTATTTACTCAGCTCCATTCTGGACATCGAGGCCAACTGCGTGCTCAGGTTTTTGCTTCTGTCAGCAATGAAGCTGGGCTTATCCCCACTGTTCACACTCGTGTGCAGCCGTGATCACAAGCTTAGCACACGTCCAGCAATAGATGTCTGGGTCAAAGGCTGTCTAGGGATTGTAATGTGTGTTGTTGGAAGGCAAAGGTGTATTATTGTAGACCCCAGTCAGTTCAGGTGTGGCATGTGCATGAGCTGAAGGTTCACTGTTAACCTGAAACTTGTCGCTCCATAGGTGGCCAAAGCCTTCTGGATGGCAATAGGAGGAGACCGCGACGAGATCGAAGGCCTTTCTTCGGATGAAGAGCACTGAATTCTTCCGCTAGCTGTGACTGGCGCTGACGCCAGCCCTGTGCACTCAAGTGCTTCCCTTCTCAACCAGGTTCTGCTATGCCAAGATACTGGCCACCTGACTGGTTTGGGGTCCCCTTAACTGGGCTTTTAGAAAGGAACGAGGGAGAAATCTTTGCTGCTGGGGCATCAGGGAAGGAGGAGTGAAATGACAGTATGGAGACATCTTCAGATCTACGTTCGTCGTTTTAAGAACCAGGGTAGAATGAGTCTTAGAGGTCTGTGGTACAGGAGAACCAGGTGTCCTAGAGCACACTGTGATCCCAGCACATGGGGGGCTGAGGCCAACCTGGGCTCCATAAGGAGGCCGGCTTCTGTGCTGAATCACCAGCATTCACACTGGCTGAAGGTCGAGAGTTGATGCTGTTTCCGGTGTATTTTCCCTGGTCCCCACTAAGAGCAAGGCTCTGACCTGAGATGGATGTTGTGGAGAAAGAAAGGAGGCAGCTGTAGCTCTAATGTGTACCTGGTGAGTAGGGGACAGGTGGCTCATGGGTTTGTCTCTAAGCAAGTCCTTAAGGACATTTTAAGGTCACTGTCTGAGTTCCTGCCACAAAGAAGTAAAAGTCAGGTGTGTATAAGAAACAGGCGTACGTTTCCTCCTCTGGGGAGGGTAAACCGCCCATCTCCCCAGCTGCAGGGCAGGGGCCCTGAGTGCAGCCGTGTGCAGGCCCAAGGAGCTGCCACGCTGGCAGGAGTGCTCTTCTGACCAAGCACTTTCCCGGCCACTGGGGAGTTCCGAGCTGTGCCGTAGCACTTTCTGCCCTGAAATCAGGACAAGTGCCCCTTCCTTCTGCCTGAAATCAAGACAGGTGCCCCTTCCTTCGGCCTGAAATCAAGACAGGTGCCCCTTCCTTCGGCCTGCAATCAAGACAGGTGCCCCTTCCTTCGGCCTGCAATCAAGACAGGTGCCCCTTCCTTCTGCTTGGAAGCCGGAGAAGCGGGGGAAAGCTGAGCCGTCGAACAACCAGGGCCCGAGCCACCACCACCGTGGTTTACTCCCAGGGCTGTTGGCCCCCTGCATTCCTCCTGTGTTGTGTCTGAGTGCTCCCCAGGGGAGCACAAAGCAAAGCTTTAAAGGAAGAGAGGAGAGTCCAGCAAATAAAGGTCCTTATTCTATCTTCATAGGTGCGGCCATGACAGATGGTGCCCATCAGGGGCTGAGAACTGGTCCTGACAAGGCTCACCTGCCCTGGGTACCACTTATTAGGACCTGAAACATGCTTGGCCAGGCCAGAACCACCACAGGGAGGAGACGCGTGCGCGCGCGCGCACACACAAACACACACTGATCTTGCAATCTTTGAGCTTGGGTTTACCACTCTCCCTTCAGTAGGACTGATATTTTGAAGTGAATGCATTAGCCATGGTTAAGAAGGAAAATTAGGGAAGTTGGCTCTGGGTTGCCAGGAAGGCAGACATGTTTTTCTTTTTTTTTCTTTTTTTTTTTTTTTTTTGGTTTTTCGAGACAGGGTTTCTCTGTGTAGCTTTGCGCCTTTCCTGGAACTCACTTGGTAGCCCAGACTGGCCTCGAACTCACAGAGATCCACCTACCTCTGCCTCCCGAGTGCTGGGATTAAAGGCGTGCGCCACCACCGCCCGGCCAGACATGTTTTTCTTAAAACATGGAAGAGTTTAGAAAATGGAGGCCACATGATTAAGGAAAAATAGACTAGAAAAGGTTGTTTTTGATTTTGCTGACTAAACAAAGCCAGGTAATTAAAAGACGATTTATTTATAAAGTCTGCTAATGTGTATTGTTATGTTTGGGAGAAGGGTGTGAGTTGGGGGAGGCCTGGTGTCCTTTGTAGTAGGCATACAAAGAGTCTGAAGTGTTTGTCAGTGTAAGGGTCTAGGTCTTTGCCTGTGTGTGATGTCTGCTCCGACATCTGAGACCCCAGCTGACTCTAAGGGCTGTTGGCTCTTGGTGGGGACTGTGAGGGTCAGAGTATCTGCTGATGGCTCAGAGTTTCTGAGCTGGTGCTATGGTAGCAGCTGCTGTCTTCTAGTATGCCCGTGCTCCTAACATGCAGAGCGGACTGAAGGTGAGAGGCTGGCTGTCTTAAATACCTTGCATTTCTATACCAGTGCTGGGTACGTAGTAGGCCCACAGTTTTCATTGGCAGGTATGGTCTGCCTGGTGGAAACGATCACAGTCTGATGATCCATGAGTTCTGGAAACTAGAGAGAGACAATCAAATTTTTCTTCCCTGAGACAACCATGTTATGTAATAATTGCAAAGTGATGAAGGCATGGCTATTTTTGTAACTTTAAAATATGGCAGAGTATGAGAAGGTTGACAGAACCAACTGGCTTGCTCTCTATTTATAGAACTTGGCCACATCTGATCCAGAGAGACTGAAGATTGGGGGAAGCTGGGCTCATTTAGATGGTTGAGTAATGCAGGATGTGGTTCAAGGATCACAGAGTGTACACCAGGCCTTTCCTGAGAACCGCTCATACACGAGGAAGATGTGTCCAGTGTCACCTCTGTGGAGAGCTGGGGAAAACATCCCAAGGCTTGTCATGTTCCTTGGGATCATCTTTTTTAAATTTATTTTTATTTTGTGGATAAGGGTGTTCTGCCATTTTGCCTGCATGTATGTCTGTGTACCATATGTATACAGTGCCTGTGGAGGCCAGAAGAGTGCAATAGATCATCTGGGACTGGAGTTACAGATGGCTGTGAGCTGCCATGTGGGTGCTGGGAACAGAACCCAGGTCCTCTGGAAGGGGAGCCAGTGCTCTTGGGATGGTCTCTTAACAATGACCATTGAGTGAACACGAGGCATGCCTCTTGTCCTGTTGTGGCGTGCTGTAGCAAGCAGGAGAATCATGGTGGAAGGGAAAATGTGGGCTCTGGGGACTGTTTTGAGTGTGGGTATTTGCTACTGCAAAGCTAAATTTAACAAATGTATCTAGAATGGTCAGGGGTTCTGGTTCATTAGTGCTCTGCTTGAAGGAGGCTTCAGCAGATGTTCTGATGACCCAGATTTTCTTGTCACATACCCAACTACAAGGGACAATTGAGTATTAGATCATTATCAAATAGCATCAGAGGCCTACAGGGAGAGAAAATGCAAACATCTTCTCCAGGGTACTGAACCAGGATGGGCCTAAGGGCTACTCAGTCTCTGCTCAGCTCTGCTAGGGTTTGCGCAGTGACCCACCCCACACCTCAGGAACACACACTCTACTCAGTCTCTGCTCAGCTCTGCTAGGGTTTGCAGTGGCCCACCCCGCACCTCTGGAACACACACTCTTGAGTCTCATGTTCCCCAAGTCTGCTCTGTGTCCTTACTAGGAGTGAAGCAGGTTCCAGTGTCAAGAGAGGTATCTTGCTTGGTTCTGGATTGTTCCTCCGATATGTGGAATGAACTGTTAACCAAAGAACCAACGGGCAGTCGTGTGCACCTTTCCTCAGAATGTTGGGGAGCCCCACTCCTGTGCCCTAGTGACTGAATGGTTCTACTCCCCCCTGCCTTTTTTTAGAAAAGTACAGATTCAAAGTCTGGCCCTGAAATTATTACTGTATCTTTGGAACACAAGCTTGCTTGGTGTGTGTGGTGGTCGTGGACCTAAAGCCTTTTGTGTGTCCTTACCTTTATTTATATGTTTGTACATGTGGGTGCCACTTTGTGTATGTGGAGGTCAGAGGACAACTTGAAGGAGTTTGCTCTCTCCTTCCACCATGTACGTTCTTGAGACTTGAACTCAGGTCATCAGACTTGACAGCAAACACCTTGACCCACTGAGCCATCTTGCCAGCCCATTTTTTTTGGGTTATGTTTTTGAGATGGAGCTTTGGCATGTGGCTCAGACTGGCCTTGCACTCTCCATCCCCTTGCCTCAGGCTCCTGAGAGCTGGGACGACAAGTGTACAGCACTCACGTATGCACTATTGGTGGCTCACATACCCCTTCCTGTGCCACCAAGAACCTGAGCAGCAGAGGTCATGTGAAGACACTCCGGCTCAGCTTGCTAACCAGGATCCTTCTTGCTGTTCTTGGGAAAGAAGTGGCCATCATTGCCTTTGTCTTCTCTTACCAACTGGATGGCTTTAATGCTACAAAGATGTGGCTCATTAATGCCCAGGTTCTGTGCTTTATGAGATTAACAGTGTTAGTTGGAAGAGACATTGATTTAACCTGAAGTTCAAAGACATGGACTGTATCAGTGGCCCATCCCTGGAAATCTCCAGGCATGCATCAATAGAGTTTGGTGACCTCAAACTTGTTTTTCTGCCCTGCTGAGGCTGAAACAAAGACTCAGGAACCAGCCAGCATGGCCTGGAACTCTGTTGGTGCCAGAATCAGAATGAGCAAGGCAGAGGAGTCAGTCTTCAGGATGAAGTCTCTTTTCTCCTGGAGCTCAGAGGTAAGCAAGACGAGGTCACAGGTGACAGAAGGCCGAGCAGAATGGATAGAGGGTTGCAGGCAGGCTGCACCACAGTGCTTTCCAAATGTGAGCCCATTCAGAATACTGACATCTCTGGGATGTGCTTTGAGAATCAGGAAAGTAATGCTGCACTCTAGCTAAAAGGAATAAAGAGTCTGGGCACACAGGTAAGTGGGGACATGGAAATTCTTACAGTAAGTCATTGACATGAACAGAGTATGTATAGAAATGAGAACCCAGGCAAGTACACTGGCAAGGCCTGGGACAGTCCCATCAGAAAAATGGTGGTTATAAAGGTGATGGCAGAGAAGAGTCCACCTGTACCAGAGGGACTGAGATGCCACAGGCTGTGGGCAGAAAGGGTCTCCACTCATGTGTATACTCCAAGAAGGCCTGGCAGCAACCTTGTCCACACATATCTAGTCAGCTGCACTGAGGGGATTCTCTGGCTGCCTGGGCTCAGCGCCATGACTAAGGATGGCTGCTGTAGATAGAGATATGGGGTAGTAGGCATTTTGTCACATGCTTATCCCTGGGACTAGAGGGAGACAAATTAGGATTTGGGGACAGCTGTAATAGCAAGTGACCTGGAACTGGATTTTGGTCTTTGCTTTAGTTACACAAAAGACTCGCATTGAAGTAGCACCGTGGAAAGATTGAGAAGGCGCAGCACTAAGGCAGAACCCCAGATAGGACACTGGCTGGTACACGTGGGCCACGGGAAGTCAGAGGTGTAAGACTCCTACAAAGGCCTGTGCTCAGGGGACTTAGCACCTGCAAGGGATGATCGACACAGGTAACAGTGTGAAGGAGACTGGAGGCAAATACCCGAGAACCTTACTGGAAGAGGGCTGAACTGAGCTGCAGAGCTCTGCGCAGAGTGCTGGCTTGGTGGTGTGGGTCAGAGCAGCTTGGAGCACAGGTAGAAGGTGTGGGGAAGAGCAGCAGCCCAGGCAGGCCTGGGGACAGGCCCCACCGCTGCACTGGAGAGTAGAGAGCTGAGCAGGAACAGAAGGCGGCCAGGGAGTCCATGGGATGACCTTAGTACTGCTGTGCACTGAGGGCAGTGTGGTAGTCTGGGTTTGAATGCTGCCCTTGACGCCCCACGTGTTAAAGGTTGTTCCCAGCTCATGGCACTATTGGGAACCGGAAGAACCTGTGAGGTAGGCCTGATCCCACAGTCACGGAGGCCATGTTTCTCTCTCTGCCGCCTTCCGTTACAGGCCCACGGCAGCGGGGACAAATGACCACGGGTTGAAAGGCCTGAGACCATGAGCCAAAACAAACCTCCTCTCTTCCTAAGCTGCTGCTTTCAGGTATTTCATTATAGTGACAGTTCCGCCTAACACAGGCTGTGTGAACTGTTAAAGCAGGCTGGAGCCCAGAGTCGGGATGCTGTGACAGGGTCTGGGTGCTGGAAAAGCTGGTGTGTAGGACGGTGAGAGCCAAGACTGGGGAGACTCGAGAGGAAGTGGAGGTACGGAGCTATGGACAAAGGTGACTTGTCAGTTTTCAGGGTGATAGTCTGCAAAGGAGAATAATAATTTCTGTGATTCTGTCTTCTGACTTGTGAGCATGAGCAGTTGATGGACCAGCAGACCTTTGTCCCCAAGGTGGAAGCTCAGGGCTGATACAGGAGTCACTAGCATTTATGTGGCTGGAAACCACATATGTGGCTGAGGGTTGATGAACTCATTATGGAGACTCTTAAGCGCACACATGTAGTCGGGGAACACCAGACCACAAAGGAGATGCAGGCTCAGGAAAAAGGCAGATCCAAGTAGAATGAGCAGGCTCAGGGGGCAGGGCCTTTCCAAAATGTGTGTGTGTGGGGGGGGGGGGGGGGTTGCTCAGCTAGAGCCTCAGCAAGGGGAGGGATGGGGAAAAGGAACACGGAGCTGCTGAGGGGCTGAATGATGGCAGAGGTGGCCCCATGAGTCATTCCTCACAGATCACTATAATAAAGTGCAGATTGGGGTCCAGATCTGGAGGGAGTTGGGGGGATGAGCATGAGGGTGGAAGAATGGACCAGGGAATACCCCTGGGGTGGGAATTTGAGGTGGCTTGTGGAGGCCTGCCTAAGTGGCTCCTTCCTGAACAAGAGGTCCTTAGGACAGGTGGAGGGGCCCCCTGAAGGATGGGGAGCCATCTCTGACCTGGTTCTGCTTTGTTCTTTGGTACATCTCCTGCGGTTGTTGGAAAATTTCAGTAGGAATAGAACTCTTGTTCTGAATTCAGAATGGCATTTCCGGAGTTACAAGGTTTCTTGTAATTCTTGTGTGTCCCTGCGAAGATGTATTGGCGTGGGGGACACAGTGACAGAATGGCAGGAGACAGCTGGGGAGGCCCAGGTAGTGGCCTGCAGTCACTTGCCAAAGGCCTTGGTGCACAGGGGGAATAAATGGGGGGGGGTCCAGAGTATGTATCTGTGGGACCCAGGGACCCCTGCTGGTCCTGTGTGGTGCCCTTGGAGAGGACTGGAGGGCAGGTATTACTGGAAGACCATGCAGTGGGGCCAGGCACAGTGTTGTGTTATTAGTAGCACTTGCTGAGCTGACACCCCCAGGACCTCCCTGGGGCTCCCTATTAAACCCCTTTACCCAGAGCCACAGCAGAAGTCAGACTGCGCTCCTGGCCCAGGAGCCTTACAGTGAAAAGTTTATTAGAAGGGCGCATATAAGAAGAGGGGACACGGCTCTTTAACATTGGGGTACAAGGCTGTAAGATACAAAAGTTAGAAAAATCTAAAACACTATAAATACATGCTTTTTACAAAGATACTAAAGGCCTGGATGGCTGAATAGCGACAGTAACGTCAGCCTCCAGGCATCCCCAAACAAGAGTCCACACCAGCCCACTTGCCCTGGCAACAGCAAAGGCTTCTGGGATAAAGATGGCTCCAATTTCTATGTGAGGTTTTCACTCCCAGAAGGGAGGGGCCTTGGTGCAGAGGACATGCTGTGGAAGGGCCTGGGCTTGACTAGCGTGGCCTGTTTGCGCACGCCGCTCCTTGTTGACCCAGTCTGGTCTGATGTTTGTAGAGCCGGAGCCAAGAAAGCCACTGCAGCCTCCATCAGTGTTCGGGACTGGCTGTGCCCCAGCCCTGCCCAGTCACTGTCCTTCGGGGACAGACCTTTACAACTGTCCTTAAGAAATTAAATAGTCATCCATCTGAACGGTTTGAAGGGATTGTTACATAAATATGAAAACAGCAGAATGCTAACCATCACTTTTGTGTTAGCACGAGCCAGCTGTAGGGGCTGTTTCGAAGGTGGTAGCCATGCACCAACATGTTCCTCTCTATCCAGTGCCTCCTGTCAACAATGCCACATCTTCATGGTTGACCCACATCCTGGTGTGTGGCTTTCTACCCACTTGGGAAGTTGCTGTACACTGTGAAGACCATTGCTTAAAGAGGCCAGTGATGGAACCCTGATGCCACTCAGACAATACAGTGCAGGTCCCTTCTAATGTACCGGGCACACACATTAGCCACTTAGTCACATAGTAAGAAACACAGTGCAGAGCTGTAGCTGTGACCTTCTGGTACAGGCACCTTTTCAGCCTCTCAGGGACTTTAAAAAAAAAACAAAAAACTCAAATGGCAGCTTGGGGCTAAGAATGAAGTCAGATATTTGCCTCTGCCCCAGACAACTCAGGCACATGCGTGACCGCACACGCTACTTAAAGAAAACCTTTCTGTGGTTTGAGTAAAAACATCAAGCCCTGGAATATGTCCCAGCTCTGAGAAGCGAGCGGAGGAAGAGCAAGACCACAGTACCCCATAAGCACTGCGGCTCCTACATTAACGAGTAAAAAAAGTGTCAGACATTAAAATAATACAACACTCTCAGGACAGTGGAGAAGTCTGCCAGCAGCCTCGCCCTCCTCACGATCTTCCTAAGAGAGTCCCCGCTCTCCACTCCAGGCTTTCTCCAGATGCCAGGTCTTCTACAGGCCTCCTGGAAGGTGGCCAGCTGCGATGACATGCCAGCACAGGCCTGTAATCCACACGGCTGGGCCACCTGTACACGCACTAAATTAAGTTGGGGAGGAGAGGGGTACAAAGTTAGCTTCTCTGAGGTGCTGAAGACGAGGATCTCTGCCCAGCACCAGCCATGTGGGTCAGTGTCAGCAGAAGCCCGAAGCCGGCATGGTACCCACAGTCAGGTCACACTTTCCAAAGGCCACAGCAGCAGCAGCTGCTTTCCTGTGGACCTCCAACTGTTCTTTAGAAGTAGAAATGCTGTGCATACAAGACGGAAAACTAAGGGACACTTAGATTACATGTACCCAAAGGACCTGTGTTCTCAACGATGGAGTGGCATTTTCTAGATTCTAAGCCTTTTATTTTCAGGGATGCCGAGAGGACCTGCCTAGAATTTCCTTGGACATCCTTCTCCAGCAACTGGCCAATAAAGCAAGAGGGCCAAGGAAGTAACCTTTGGCAAGAAGAAAAAAAGATCCTCTCAACTTTGTGCCTCCCAGGAGCAGCTACTGGAGTAGCCATCATACAGAACAGGCTGTGGGATGACTCCATTTGTGCTGTGTAGAGCTCTTCTCCAGGCACCTAGAGGATGACGATGGGCCACAGGAAGCCCCAAGGAAACTGGGCAGCAAGTGGACAAGGCAGATCCCCACAAACGGCTGCCCCTGGCTTCAGTAAAAGCCACATCAGAACATCCTTGAGCGGGGCCTGACTCATGGGTGACATATAGTCAGTTCGAAGGACTTCCTGTGTCTGAAGCGGCAGTCCACAGACCGTTTCAAGCCTGGCACAATGTTCTCACCCACTGTCTATGCCCTCTCAGAGGATGGGAGGCATTCAGAACTGTCTTTGGGTTCTGTAGCAACAGCCTGGGGGCTCATAGATGCTCATAGACTTCTTGTGTCTGAAGGAAGCTTGGGGAACAGCATGCCTAGCTGGAAAGATCCTGCTCAGAGCTTCAGAGGCCACAGGATCCTGCAGGAGACACCAGAATGTGCCTAGAGTCTCTGGAGCATCAGAAGATTCATCACATTGGAGGGTGCACCTTCTTCCCTCTGGAACAGGACAGGACTTCCACAGGAAATCCAGGAAAAACGTCCGACAGTCATTTTACAACGAACAGCGGCCAAGAAGACAGTACCAATCGCAGGTGGGATCCTGTGTGCTGTGTTCTAGAAGAGCTGGGAAAGGGACTTTCCTTCTTCCAGTTGATATAATTTATACTCATTTTCTCTGTAATTGCCACTGGGAACGGTGCTCATTACACAGTATCGCTGCGGCAGTTTTCGGTAGCAGGCCTTTACCAAAGCTGGGTGAAGATGGCAGGCCTCTCGGCACCAAGGTGTACAAATGGTGATAGCCCTTTTCATCTGCCCATGTCGGCCTGGGAGGTCTTACCTTCAGGTGAATTGGCTTCTCTAGATCTCAACTTTGAAACCTCAGAGGAAGCAGCAGTCGCTGGGTCCATGCTGGTCTTCCAGCCAATGGATGTAACCAGGATTGTTTTTATAAAACAGAAGACATTTCAAAGAGCCTCTTCTAGGTGAATTCATTAATGCAACTGGCTCCATAAACCAACAGCATATGCATCAGAATATGGTGCCAACTCTCAGAGAAACATTCAGTATGGCGCCACCTCACCCGGACATGCACTCCACCATTGCCCCTTCTGCTTTCTGTCAATACTTGGACAACATCTGTATCTCTTTGAGAGTAATATGATAATAAGAACTATACATCCCACACACGCTGAGCTTCAGCAGGTCCTTCCAAGAAGGGACAACGAAGAAATGGCTCTCACCAGCTTTACCCACTGACATGTTCCTCTCTGCATTCTGGGGGTGGGGAAAGTGCCAGTGTAGGCCATCTAGTTCACCAGGTACACCCTCTCCATGGAAGTGGTGGGACAGGGCATGCGCCATTGAAGTTTTATCCAAAGCTACAGAAAGCTAGGACCCTCTCCCAGAGGTACACTCCAGCCCTTGACAAAGGCACTTTGCTTTTAGATCTCTGTCATTAGACAAGGAGTCGGGTGGTGATGCCACCAGATCAGAAGCCACTCTTGGGCCTCAAACGGGGGTGCATGTATGCAGCAACACAGCTGTTCACAAAATCACCCCGGGATTTTTCTTGTTCTTTGTGGTTTCAGAAACAGGTTGGTGCCTTAGTTGAGAGAAATTTGTTGTCTTCTTTGACAAGAACAAGTTGGGTGGAGTTCTCTTCCAAGGCCATTCTCCCCAAGCCCACCCTCCCCCACCCACTCCCCCACTCACTCCCAGTATCTCTAAGACACACTGGAACAGCGGATGCTTGGAGAGCCCATTTGGGTGAGGACCTTGTCAAGCCACTGCAAAGGTCCATTCAGGTGCAGCTCGATCCAGCAAGGGGTACTGGTCACTGTCTGTCTCCTGCAGAAAGAGGGAAGGGGTGGGAGACTTGAAAATGTCTAGAACACCCATGTAAGTCAGAACACCGCTTCCTGCCACCTCAGGCCAGAGATCTCTTCATGTTAGACACCACCTAGAGATGTACTGGTAATGGAACCCAACCAGGCCACATTCTGCCAACCAAGGAGAGCTTTGAGTAAGTCAGGGCCTGCTGGAGGGAGAGGACCTCACAGAGTTAAAGAAGGTCAGTTTCCAGGGACTGTGACAAGCTCCCATGTATGCCCTCCTGCCTGGATGAAGGTCTCCCTGGCTCCCAGCTATGCCACTGGGTAGGTACCTACAGCCCCTCTCTAGATCTGGGCTAGCTCCCACAGTTAGCATGACATGTCTGTCTGATGGAGGGTGTTTTTTCAAAGCACTGACAGAGCCCACATGCTTCAGGTCCCAGTGTGCTGCTATAATCCCATCTACAGCTTATTTTGGAAAATCTTACCAGCAGAGCTAGCCGGGGAACAATTACTGGAAAAACCAAGGCACACCACACATTTCTTTTCCTCCAAAGCACTGTCTAAATTCAGACTACTTGGTGACGCAGCTTGCAGGCAAGCTCCCAGAAGCCTCTAGTGAGCAAAGGCTATCTGCTGTGGTGACATGCGGGTGCCAGCTGGAGGCCAGGCCTGGGCCTGGGCCCACTTACAGCTGCCTTAGAAAACCAGCCTGAAACCTTACTCTGTTTGGCCCACAATGCAGGAGGGCATGGCTGTTCTGGGAAGGGGCCGCACCCGCCACTAGGCTGCTGTGCCACGCTGCCAGGCGGCAGTGACGCAGTGAGCTGTGGAGGACGGGGTGTGCTGGCAGGGTGTCCTGCATGGGGATACAGTGCCTCAGATGTGTTGACTTCTGCCAGCACACCCAGGGCCATGAGCCTGAGGGTCACCCTCCTTGATCAGCATGTGCTTTGCCTGAATAGTTAAGGAGGTTCACACCCAGCCTGGGGTGTCTGCCTGAAGGCCGGGGTCTCCCGGTTCTCTTCCTTTGGTGATTCTGCACTCAAGAGTTAATTTTCTAACCTTTTACTCTCATTCCCTAAATGCTCTAAATCCTGGACGAAAAGGTTGCCTCAGGCATTTCTCCAGCCAGCCCTTTGGGCCGGGTCATCACAACATGGCTGGAAGTTCTTCCGCAGTCTGACCATTTGGGCTGCTTGTTTGGTCGCCCTCCCTGGACTTCAGATTAAAGGGCCCAAAGTGCTTTGCTTCACTGGCACCACGAGGCATCCACGAGAGAACAGCAGCTCTGAGATCTAAATGGAGAAGTTGGATTTTGCAGACCTCCATCCTCTGCTGAGAATCCGACTTTCCATAAGCCGGGCTCATCGGGATTTCATTACGAATGGTGGCCCAGAGCCAATATTGAAATGGGTTTGGCTAGGGTGCAGAGTGACTGCAAAACAAAACTGATTCCAAACATCTGGAAAAATGAAGAGAAGGGGCGAGGAACTCGCAAGGCGCTGGCTGCAGCTCGTGTGGGTACCTCTGTGTCTGTCTGCTCTGGGGGCTGGGGAGGAGGCACAGCACAGAAGCGCATGTGGCCCTGCCTCCCAAAATGCTCCTGTCCGGTATGGGGAAAGGAGACTAGATTCTCATTAAACCAAGTCTAGACGGTCTGAGGGCCTCAACCGAGCAGACCAGGTAGGCCTGGCTATTACTGGTGCCATGTTTAAAGTGCTAACCGGAATTCTTTTTTAAAAAAATAAATAAGCCGTTCTTTATAAACACTCAACTCTCCTTTGTTGAGTTTAATAGTGATGGAGCCGGTGTAGTGTCGGGGAGACAGTCACCCTGAGTCTGTCCCCAGAGACTGAAACCACAGCAGAAGCCAGGACAGAAAGTGTCTTTTCCACTTGACTTCATGTATGTTCTTTTCTCTCGGAGGCTTTAGCTCCCACATTTCTGTAAGAATAATGCCCATGTCCCCACACTGGGCCTGGAAATGCTGACCGTGTTTGAACTGCTGAGCACCAGGCAAAGGCTACGCCACCGTACCTGGTCTCCTTGATCCCTTGAGGCCCTAGGCCGGTTGCGTAGAGTCGGCTCCTCCCCACCATCCTCTAAAAGCAGCTTAGCACTGACCTGTACTCGGCTCCCCAGCCTTTGACGAAGCTCATACGGATGGTGCACATGCGGGTCAGCTGGTAGACGGCCTCAAAGCCCTGGTTGACAGACTGAGCCAGGAGGGCAGCAAATTCCTGGTTGTTGAAGATCTTCAGGTTGCAGCCTGCCAACCACAGAGAGTCAGATAAAGCCATCCTGGAACCACCCAAACGGCTTAATTCACATGCCTCAGGTGGCACATGGTGCTTCCACTCAGTGGTCACCTGCTCTGTGCTCGTCACCCTGCAAGGATGGGCCTTCTCCATTCCAACACCTGATCTGCACACCCCTAGTGGGGAGATGGATGTGCAAAGGGGCACTAAAGGCTGGCCTGCAGGTGCAGGTGCCGCCGCCAGCTGTGGGGATGCCAGATGCGAAGAAGGAAGCCTGGAAGTGGGCTTGGGTGACACGGGTCATCTGCAGAGGCCGAGGCAGGACCCTAGAGTTCAGAGGCAAAGGACCTGAGACTGACTGACTGTCAGTGCCTTGTGGTATGGCAGCCACCCGGCAGGGGGGCAGGTGCTCCTTCATTGGTACAGCAGCAAGGCATGGGGCAGTGAGGTGGGCATGGAGCCCACTGACACAGGGATGGATGCTTACTACAGTCAGAAGCACTCTCCACCTGGCTCCTCTGATGGTCCTGCCTCACGCTGGGGCTGAGGAAGAGAGCTGGGTCACACGGTGACCTCTCTCTATTCAAGCTCGGGCCAAGGTGACAACAACAGTGTGCCTAAGTCAACTAAAGACAGGCACAAATAGCACTGAAAACACACTCTGTTTGGAGTCCTACTACCCAACAGTCAGGAGAGCATGACCCAGAAAATAAAGGCCAAAACCCATGCCCGGGAACCAGAGAACCAGCAGAGACCCTATCTGCTATGTGACTCTGCTCTACCTCTCCTTGTGGCCCTGTCTCCTTTAAGGAGCGGGGAGCCGGGCTTGGTCATCTGGGTCCTGACCATCTCTAAGCTGACAGGACACTACCAGAGCAGGGAAGGCAGCAGGCTGGGAATGCTCCAGGGGAGGTGGGTTGGACAAAGCAGAGTCCACACCCACTTCCAGGGCTACAGCCCCAGCTGAGCCAACAGTCTGAACACCAGGCTAGTTAGCCAGCCTTGCGTGGCTCAGTCCTGCTGTGCCTTCTTCCAGCTCTGGGACTTGGAGAGGTGGCTCCCTCTGAATTCTCCCCCCAGCCTTTCTTAGAGCCACGGGGGGTTGCTAGAGAGGAAGAGGGAGCTCAGAGATGTGAATGTGCTTTGTAAAGGAAACTAGAGCAGCTCCCAAAGCAGAACTCCATTCCTGGCTGAAATTTTCTGCGTTCTTTGGTTTACCCTGCCCACGGCCCACTAGTGCTATGTGAAGAGCACACAGCTTTGGCTTTCTGCCTTGGAGGGGTCCAGCCTGGAAGTTCTTGGGGTCCAGGAGACACCTCATAAAACCCTCAACTCCCCAGAATAAAACCCAAACTTTCTCACGTCATCCAAGGCCCGGGCCCAGGGTGCCTTTGAAACATCTCCCTGACTTTTACATGGCACCTCCAGCCAGTGTCCCGCCCTGCATGTCTTCTAAACCCTTGTTACAGTGCCCTTCCTGTCACAGGCTGTCATACACGACACTCCACCATCTCCTGGCACCGCACGTCTCCTCCAGGATGCCCTCCCTGATCACCCCACAGGTAGATGCCCTTTCTCCCTATCAGCTGCTCGCCTGGGCCTTGGAGGCGTCACACTCGTCTGTGTTCATCTTGAACACTGCAGGTCTGTGTAGCTGTGCGCACAGGAACACCCCGTCCACCTCCTCATCCTGCTCTGGTTCCTGTCACAGACCCCGAATACTCTCATGCTCGGAAGAATGAGTGAAGGAAAGGCGCCACCACGCACCCCTGGGTAGAGACTCGTTCGACGGTACCTCTGTTCTCTTGAGCTTCAGTGGCACAAGAGGATAGACAGGTACAGAGTGTCAACAATGCAAACACCAGTGTGGAGGAAAGGCAAGGAAGCCTTCCCAGGCGTGCCTCGGGGGCCATGGCCCCAGGGCAGCACTTCAGGGGCTTACCTGGGGGGATCTTGCAGACCGTGGCAGGGTGCCAGCCATAGCGCTGGTTGCAGTTGGGTGACTGAACAAAGATAGCGCTGTCGCTGAGGCACTCGGCGAAGACCTCCCCTCCGATGTAGTAGAGCCGCACGCCTCTCCCTAGGGAAGTCAGGAGACCCTGGGTCAGAGACCAACCCACAGGGCAACAGGCTAGCCGGGGAGGGGGCACCGGGCAGCTGCAAGTGGCCATTCCAGACAAGAGGAGGCCAGAGCCCAGCCCGAGCCAAGCGGGAGAATGGTGGGCAGCTCTGCGTTCCTAAAGCAGTTGAAAGAGTTGACACAGGAAGGAGCCTGTACCCAGCCCCAGGCCTGAGCTCCTGGCTAGAGGAGAATGGTAATAACCTACCTTAGGGGTGGCGACTGCAACAGTGCCTGGTGAGGGACAGCTGCTGGCGCCCCACTGCCCCAGTTCCCCCTCCCCACACAAGGCACAGAAGCCCCTTGGTGAAGCCAGGGTGCTACTGAGGCATCAGCCCTCTCTGGCCCCTTGCCCAAGGGACCTCCCTTCACACGGCTTCCTAGTGCAACCCTTGCTTTTCCCTTCAGTACCTAAATCTACTCCAGATGGACAGAAATTAATTTTCAATTGGCCCGGCACTCCAGCGGTTATGTAAACATTGGGCTCTGCCCAGTGGGGATGTCCCCTTGTGCCTAGGAGAGGCCCAGAGTGCAAGAAAATAGCTCGACTTGAAGACCAAAATCATGTGGGAAGGACCAGGTGACGTATCTACACACTGCCTGTCCAGACCCCTACTTCTGCCCTACCCCACACTCCCACCTTTCTCTCATCTGGGTTACAGCACTTGGTGCTGGGGGGGGGGGTTATCTCAGTGCCTCCAGGGGGCAGCAGTGGGTGTTGGGGGGGGTCCATTACCAATGTGCCGCCTCGTAAGTTCTACAGCTGCATTCCGATTGACATTAGACAGCAGGCCCAGGCAGAAGCGCTCAGAGTTGGAGGGATCAGTGAAGCCATCCACTGTCATGGACGGCTGTGAGGCATGGAATGTCTCCCCAACTCGCTGGTTCAGCTCGTAGTAGGAGATGGAGCACCAGAAGGCTGGCTCACAGTAGGTCACTGGCTGTAGGTCTGCAGAGAGAGGAAACATGCCAGGTCAGTGGGCACCCGTGGGAGCTCTGAAAGACCTCCCCGCCCCCAGTTTCCATTGCACAAAACCTTCAGGGAGTGAGATCCTCAGAGTCTGAGGGAGACCCTGCCAGCCTCTAAGGGAAGCGACCCTTGAGTCCATTTCTTTTGGGCCCACACGTACCCTGCTCCATAGGGTCTAGCCTTCCTGTGAACAGAAGCAGCCTTCGGAGAGAGGCTAGCCCAAACATGAAGTGGGTCAGGACCAGCCAGCACCAGGGCCAGTACCATAAGCAGCCCTAAGTACGCTCTGCATGTGGTATGGGGGCCATGCCATCTACAAAGTCACCTCCCAGCCTCTTCTGAGATCCTTGAAGGAGCCTATGTCAATCTCTGCCTCCCAGAGGGCTTTCATTTTGGTGTCATTTGGCCTGAGGAGCAACAATCTGTTCATCTGTCATGATATGGCCACAATGGCCTTGTGAGTTCAGCAGCACCTCATGTGTGAACATGCAGACCAGGAATCAGGACTGGACTGGCCATGTATCACACAACAGAAACCATGGCCCATCTTTACATAGTTGCCAGCCATGGGGACAATGGAACACAAAGCAGCTCAGAGGTTTCCTGTGGTTGTACCGCTGTGACTAGAAGCTCCTCAGGACAGACTAGCCACATGAGGACCAACTCTCTCCTCGGACAGCTGGGGACTGCTTGAAAAGGAGTTCTCTCACATGGCCCAGCCTTCCACTTCCATGTGCTAGAGTTAAACTCCATGTGGAGTTAAAACAGCCCTTCCCCAACCTGCACACCTCTACAGCATCCCCTTGGATGCAGCATCCCCTTAGCAGGCTGGGTTCTGGCATCCCCTCCCTCATAATCCCACAGCCTCCTACAGGACTTCATACACCTAGCACCACCTCCAGATGCTCCTCCACATTGTAGCTGGCCTGCTGGCCTTGGGGAGGAGCTTCAAGCCCACCTCCCGCTCACTGTCACCACCCATCTCAGACCTACACTCTCACCCCGGAACACTCTCAAGTATCGTGCAGCCTCCTGGTGATTTGGTGTATCTGTGTGGCTGGTGACTGGTATCTGTAAGTGTTCCAACTATCCAACTTGACTAGGAGGTCCCAGAGTCCCCTCTCCTTCCATGCATGGGGCTCTGATAAGGGAACAGAGATGGCTCAGCACTGGCCTGAGAATCCTGTTAGCTGTCCACCAGACAACTCTTAGCTGCTGAGACCTGTGCTCAGTATCTCTTGAGTGCCCGAGGCAAAGAGAACAGCAGATGCTGTATTACCCACAGGGAAGGGCCTAGGTGGCCCCTGGTGACACAGTGGCCCCAATCTCTTGCAGTCCAAGCAAATGGTCCTTGTAAGAGTAAGGCAGGGACACAGCCCCCTTTACATAGTACATACTGCCAGAGCCAGCCCCAGGGTCAGTACACCCTAAGCTAGGGCAAATGACTGCTTGGGAGAAAGGGGTTCCAGATATTATGGGATGGACAAATGCATCCTCAGCCTCCACCCACTGGAGACTAATAGAATATATCTACCTCATCCTCCCAAGTACTGACAATAAAAATCATTCCTAGACACCGCCAGATGTGTTCCAGGGGTTGGAAGTACTCCCCACTGGAGGCCATTGCCGTTTATGTCGAACCAGATCACAGAGTAATTCATTCATGCTCCCTGGGTCAACCTCTACATTGCCCCTGCCCATGTGTGGCATCCTCTAGGCCACTGGCACTATCGGTCGATTCTCTGGGCTAACTCCAGTAAAATGTGGGCATGCAGCAAGCAGGATATGGTACCAACAGGGATGATAACCTTGACTATGAACTTGGGATCACCCTGATCCTGTCTTGACCTTCCAGATGCAGAAAGGCAAAGCTCCCTCCCCTCCTCTTCTCACAGTTGAGCAAGAGGCCGAGGGGATGGAGGCCGAGGATGAAAGCTACTGTGCACGGAAGGGGGATCAGGAGACAGGAGCAGCTGTGGCCTGTGCCCCTGGCTCCCGAGCTTGGACCGAGCACATCAGCCACGTCCGGTCCTGGCTTTGCTCCATGCTTCCACATTCCAATTAGATAAGCTAGATTCTAAACAATTTAGCCACTAGAATGTGAGCTATGCTGCTTTGGACAATTTGTTTAAAAAAAAAAAAAAAAAAAAAAAAAAAAAAAAAAAAAAAAAGCCCAGTGCTAGTCAAAGTTTAAAATGGTCAGGTGACCTGTCGGTGCTGCCAGCTGCTACTGCCCAGGTACAGCCTCTACCTACCTTGAAATGTGTTCCTGGGGACATGGCCTTCTACTCTGGTCTGGTTCTAGAAGATAGCTAAAGCTGGGCATCTTGGTCACTGTGTTTCTGCCGTGTTTCAACCGAAAGAGGCAGCTTTGGCTGATGCGGGTCAGCCCTGGCTTCCTCAGTAACGGGTATAACAAAGTCCTCACCCTAAATTTCAAAGTCCTGTCTAGCATTTCGTGGGCCTAATCCAGGCACAGGAGAGTTAGTGTTAAGGTTCCCAGGAACACCGATACCACCAATCCCCAAAAAGGCTAGCACACCACCCAAGGTGTCTGTCAGACCTGGAAAAGCAGTGTTCTGGGGGGAAGGGTGAGCTTCCTGGGAGGGGTAGAAGGCTTTTCAGGCAAATCTGTACCCTCCTCCAAACACCTCTGTGACACTGCCCCCCAGGCAGTGGGCAGCACAGTAGGGAGACTGGACTCAGATGGACATGCCATGAGGACTCACAGCAGCTCTGTCATGGAACCGGGGCATAACTCAAAGGCTGCCACTTGGAAGGGTACCTGTCTTCTCTGGCTCAGAAACAGGACTGACTAGGGTAGCCCACTCCATGGCTTTTAATTCTCCGCAAGTCTGTGCCTTTAGGTTCCTTCTCTCTCTCCCTCCCTCCCTCCCTCCCTCCCCACTATCGGCCCTGGCTCTTCCTTCAGGCACTTCAGCTACAGCAGATGCAGAACAAAAAGTATAGTTACCAGTTCTCCTGCGGTGGTAGCCCTCCACCCCCACCCCATGCACAAATCTTTCCTAGCAGAAGTCAGAACAGGGGAGAGAAAAGAGTGATCGCTGGTGTAAGTGTGTGATCACAGCTGCTGACAGCACCCAGCTGAACTCTGAGCTTCCTAGAGGATCAAACAAAAAGGGAACACAGTTGTTAAGGTTCGGACCTGAGATGTACCCCACAGGCGCATGCAATTGAATACTTGGTCCCTAGCTGGTGGCGCTGTTTGAGGTTATGAAACCCTTGTCACACAGGGCCAAGCTGGCAGAGGTTAAGGCCCTGAGGGTTACAGCCTGCCCTGAGTTCTGGTTCCATGCTCTGCTTCCGGATCTACCAAGGTTTGAACAAACTGTGCTTCAAGATCCAGCCAACATGGGCTTAGCTGCTCCCAGCTACCATGCCATTCCCCCCGAGTGAGCACATCCAAGGTTCCAGAGTTTCCCAACAAGTGCAGAAGTAGTTTACATAGGGCCCTGAAGACCTGCTGTTCAAAAGCCCTTCTGGCAGCAAGACTGCAGGAGATTGGCTGATGCCCCATGGATGATGCCCCAAGGAACATGGGTTTGCTCAGCCAGACCAAGGCTTCCACACACCTGGGATCTTAGAAAAGACCTTGCCTCCACACAGCCCAGCTCCCACCAGCTTGCCCAATCCCTGCTAATCTCTTCCCAGAGCAGAGGTGTTGGAGACACGAAACCTCCACACTAGCCATCAGGGCCCCCACCTCCACCAGCACGGTGTCAGCCAGGCTTCTCGACTGGCATGGGGCACTCAATTCTCTGCTGGCCCCTGGCCAGCCTAACGCATTGGCTGGCTTCAGTTCTGAGCCCCGTTCCAAGCTGGCACAGGATCTCTGTTTTGTTTAAGGAAAAGAAAACAGAATAAAACCCAGAAGGCGACACTCGGATTAAGGGGTGCCTATTAAAAACATGTGCAAAAGATTCCAGTCAGCAGAAGCAGGGGAAGAGAGGGGCATGTCAACTTTCTCCCAAACTGAGGCAAGGGATGGACAAAGGTCTGCGTAGTGGGTACCACAGGACTTGAGGTCAAAGCAGAGATGGCCTGGCTAGTCTGGGCCCTCCCCACGTGGAGGATGACTCTGCCCGAGTCTTGAAGAGTCCACCCTCCAACTCCATAGCCCTTCTGGCCATCTCTGTCTTAGTTTGCTTTCACTGGGGTGCCCTTCTTCTTCTGTATGACCCTGACCTGCAAGGCCCAGTACCGGTGACATGAGACTTCCCTTCATGCAAGGTAATTCACGCCCAGCCACCTGGGCACCGTCTCCTGCTAGAAGGGTTGGCGCTCTGTGGCCTCAGCATCTGGGTCCTAATTCCAGCCTGCCTGAGCTTGAGGCAGAGAGCTAGGACGCACAAGGAAGACGTGTAAACTGCTCTGGCCTCGGACCAGTTTACTGAATCAGGAAAACAACGGGGGCCGAAAACCAGACCCCTGTGGCAGCTGACTCCTGCCAGCATGTTGCTCGTGTGTGTGTGTGTGTGTGTGTGTGTGTGTGTGTGTGTGTGTGTGTGTGTGTGTGTGTGTGTGTGTGTGTGTGTGTGTGTGATGCTTGTGCCTCAGGACAACCTCAGGTGTCAGTCTCCATCTTCCATCTTGCTTGAGACAGGGTCTCCTGCTCAGCCGGCCCATGAGCTTCCAGGGAGTCTCCTCTCCGGTCCCTGCCTCCCATCTTTGCTGTAGGAGTGCGGGGATCACCGACACAGGCTACCACATCCAGTGTTATGTGGGTTCTTGGGGTCTGAACTCACGGCCTCAGGCTTGCCCAGCTGTACCTAGTAAGCCACTTACCTAAGCCCCTGCTTGTGTTTTCATAAGCCTACCGAAAGCTGCAGCTAAGATGGCCTTTAAAAAGTACCCTGCCTGGCAGCATGGACTCAGCTGGCTTCTCTTCATTCTGGGGGGTGGGAGAGTATGAGGGGGGGTTGCTCCGGCCACCCAGCCCTGTCCTATCCCAGCAGAGGAAGGCTCGCCCTGCCATAGGCACTGCAGGAAGCCATTACCACAATAGGCTCCAGCTCTCTGCTGCCCCAGGGTTCTTACAAGGACCTCAGTTTCCTCAGCCCAGGCACACCCTTCATGTGTCACCGTGAAGCAGGGAACAACTTACTCACCAGAGGGACTCAACTGTCACCTTCCCTAACCTGCCGCTTCCTTTCCCTGTTTTCCTCACTCTTCCTGACTTAGACACTTAGGAAATTTCAGGTGACCCACCCAGCATGATGTGTCGGAGCAGAAACAGGCCCAGCTCACACCCTCCCTGCTCTGCAAAACAAAGGTCCCAGGGGTGCCCCAGGGCCAGCCTCCCAGCACCATGCCCCGCTGGCGCTCAGTCATGCCTTTGGGTCTGTCACTCAGGTCACTGCACCGCTGATTTAGAGAAGTGGCTTTGCTGTGGCAGGAAGCTGTCCCCAGACCTGAGCTGGGGCCTGAGTGGGGAAGAAAATGAAAGGCATAACCGGATGCTGTACACTTTCTCTTTGCATAATGATTTCATAACAAGATCTTTAAAAGACATACCTGTACTCTTGAGATAGCCCCATCTTTTTCTAGAAAGCACTGTGCTGACTAGAGTTACATCAACTTGACACACGCTATAGTCATCTGAGAGGAGAGAACCTCATTGAGAAAACGTCTCCATACGATCAGGCTGTGAGCAAGCCCGGAGAGCATCTTCTTTATTAGTGATTGATGGGGGAGGGCCCAGCCCTTTGTGGGTGGGGCCATCGTTGAGCTGGTGGTTGGTCCTGGGTTCTCTACGAAAGCAGGCTGAGCAAGCCAAGTAAGCAGCACTTTTCCAAGGCCTCTGCATCAGCTCCTGCCTCCAGGATCCTGCCCTGTTTGAGTTCCTGTCCTGACTTCCCCAAATGATGGACTATGATGTGGAAGTGTAAGCAGAATAAACCCTTTTTTCCCCAACTTGCCTTTTGGTCATGGTGTTTCATCACAGCAACAGCAACCCTAACTAAGACAAGCACTCTTCAGCGTTCTTATCTCCACCCTGCAGTTTGGGGAACCTAGTCACCAAGCACAAAGGCTGTTGCTGTTTGCTACCTCAACATCCCCCTTCTGCTTGCCCTTCAGCCCACGGCTGCTCTCTCCTGCACCACACACACCTCTGCCTGCTCTGTGAAGGGTGTCTCAAACTCCGGATGGCCCTCCTCAGCTCTTCTAACGTCTCCCGTTGCATTCCTGAGAAGTCTCCTCTGCTGTCACTGACCTTCACGGCCTCTATCTTCTGGCCACCGCGCCCATGACCCTATCCTCCACCTGGCTTCAGGCCTTTGTCTTCTGTCCCCAGTGTCCCCTTCTGCCTGTGTCTCTGGCTCTCTCCTGAGCCAGGCCCCTCCATCTACCCAATCCACCCACTCCCATGCCAGCCAAGCCTTCAGTGGTAGTTCTTGAATGGACTTGCTGGAATGGTCAGTGGGTAAGAGAGAGAGGTGGCCAGCAGCCATCTTTGTGGGAAGAACAGGAGATGGACAGGACTCTTTGCCATAGGCTTCTTACTATGCTGCCCACCCTAGGATGTGGGGGGGAGGGGGGCTCACATAGGCACTGTGTGCTCTGTAACAATGCCTTGGACCAACAGTAAACATGAAACCACGGTTGCAGCTCTGTGTCTTGGGCCCCAGCCTCCCTGGCTTCCCAGGGAGGTTTCAGGGCACAGCAACCTCTGCCAGTTCTGTCTAGGCCCGTCACACCTCATCACCGCAGGCCTCCTGACGGTCCCAGTCCTGTGCACACAGGCCCACAGCCACTCCTTGAAATGGTCTTTCTTATCTCTCGAGCGCGTTCCCCTGAGCTTCCCTCAGGATGGCCACCAGCTACTTGGGTTTCTTTCTGGTTTTCCTCCAGTAACTGCTCATCAAATTTATACTCTTATCTAGTGGCCAGATCACCTCTATGACGCTGCTATCTGGACCTCACTGTAGCCCTCCAGCACACCAGAAACCTCCAGCTGGGGGGACTGGAGTGAGGCGGCATCCAGGACTCGGCCACACCTTGCCCCTGCCCTTCCTGCCAGCTGAGGACCACACTGCTGGCTTCCTGGGAGCACACCTGCCCTTCCTGCCAGCTGAGGACCACACTGCTGGCTTCCTGGGAGCACACCTGCCCTTCCTGCCAGCTGAGGACCACACTGCTGGCTTCCTGGGAGCACACCTGCCCTTCCTGCCAGCTGAGGACCACACTGCTGGCTTCCTGGGAGCACACCCGCCCTTCCTGCCAGCTGAGGACCACACTGCTGGCTTCCTGGGAGCACACCCGCCCTTCCTGCCAGCTGAGGACCACACTGCTGGCTTCCTGGGAGCACACCCGCCCTTCCTGCCAGCTGAGGACCACACTGCTGGCTTCCTGGGAGCACACCCGCCCTTCCTGCCAGCTGAGGACCACACTGCTGGCTTCCTGGGAGCACACCCGCCCTTCCTGCCAGCTGAGGACCACACTGCTGGCTTCCTGGGAGCACACCTGCCCTTCCTGCCAGCTGAGGACCACACTGCTGGCTTCCTGGGAGCACACCCGCTCTTCCATCTGCCATGTTCCTCATCTTCTTCTACCTCCCAAAGTCCACCTGGCCTTCAAGGTCCCACTTACATTTGCCGAGTCTGCCCAGCCCATTGCATATGGCTTCCTCTTGGGCATACACAGCCCCTCCTCTATGCTTGCTCCCTCAGAGCCACAGGTAAATACAGATGTGATCAGATTATGAAGGTCTTAGTATTCTTCCCAGCATGGATCTAGACCAATGGTTCTCAACCTGTGGGTCTCAATCCCTTGGGGGGGAGGGATGTCGACCTTTTCACAGGGGTCACCTAAGACCATCAGGTAAACACAAATATTTACATTATGATTCTCAACAGTAGCAAAATTATAAAGTAGCAACAAAAAATAATTTTATGGTTAGGGGTCACCACAACATGAGGAACTGTGTTATAGGGTCACAGCATTAGGAAGGTTGAGAACCGCTGCTCTAGACCCGGGCATCTAGACACGATATGGATTGAGGAAGCCAAAATTCAAAGCCAGTTTCCCTGTCTGACGGCTGTGCGGCTGAGATGATACGGGCTCTCCTGACCTGTGACATGGAAAGTCACCAAGCTTCTGCCCATGGTTACAATGAAGACCGGCCCTCGGAGTACCCTGAAGAGGCCCCAGGAGACACTCACCCTGTCACCCTGCTCTTTGCTCATCTCCTCCCAGCCGTCAGCCCAGGGCTAAGATTTGAACACGTGAGGAATCCTAAGTCAGAAAAGTCCAGCCCAAGGCTGCTGCCACCTTCAGACTGGCCTGTGACCTTGACGGCTTTCACAGTGGCACCTGCCTGGACACAGCAGGGTGAAATGGCCCCCCAAATAAATCTAAAGCAGCTCACTCCCAAAGCTGGAAGCTCAGAATCGGCCTTTAATGGCTTCTAGCCTTAGTTTGTTTTCAAGAACTCAGTCCCTGCGCTATCGGGAATATGACCTTCCCTCAGCCAAGCCCCTCCACATTATGCTGCAAAATTTAAGCTGTATCTCAAAGTCATGTTTTGCTCCGCCCACATGCCGGCACATTTCAAAGGCTCTTCACACATTTCCCAATATTCCAAATGATGAGTTTTATCTGATACTATCTGCCAAGGTCTTCAAACAAGTGGGCACAACAGCCTGTCCTAAGTACTGTGTTCTCAAGCGTTTCACCATGATCAACAGCTTTCCCAGAGCCACAAAGCAAGTGCCAGCCTTAACCCCGCCCCCGCCCCAATGAACCCAAACTTCAGACCAGAATATCAAAAGCTACCTTTGATAAAAACAACACGGACATCTCATCTGTTTTGAGCCCTTCTGCCATTTCTAGCCCCAAGGACTCCTGCAAAGCCTCCCTCTCCCACGCTGGTGGGATGCTGCCAGGCTGGTAGGGTGACCCTCAGAATGCTGACCTGCAGACCAACAGCTGAACGTTGTTGTGGGAACAGTGGGGTCAGCTGATAGAAACATCTTGAGATAATACAGTGATAACCAAGACATCTAAATGGAGAAACACACTGTCAGAGTAACAGATGCAGAGAATGGGAAAGGCAGACGGGCCATGGTTTCTGTGGCACGGCACACATGTATACGCTGCCCCACAAACACCAGACAGACCATGATAAAACAGTTGCACTGGGCAGTGTGATAGTGGGCACACTGCTCTCTCCTCAAATTCCTTATATGTTGCTGCTTTAATAACAAGCAATTATGAGATGATATACTCAGCTGAAATCCCAACGTGTGTCTGAAACAAGCTTCTGGGAGCCGGGGGCTGAGTCTGGGCAGCTGCCTGTGGCTTTGCCCTAAGCCACACACATGTGTCTGGCTGACCGAGGCCCCTGTCTCCTAGGCCTGAGGTCTGGGAGATTTTGTTCACTCACGTCTGAACACTGCCCAGGGGAAATACGAACCCCAGCAAAGACTGTCTTTCCTGACGCCACTGATCTCAGGTTTCCCTGTTCTGAGGTGACCCCAGGATCACCGTAACCAGAAACCCATGGGTTACACTGGGCTGGTGGTGAAGGAGGGGGCATGGCTCACCTCCACTGTCCCTTCCCACTGAGGCAATCAGCTGAGCAAGAGCCAGGAGTGGGGTGGTCCCCACCTTACCGATGAATACTCACCCAAGTTATTGTGTGCTGGGGACATCGGATTCGGGGATAGGTTTGGAGAGCCTGCAAGGTGAGACACAGTGTAAGGTATTGTGGGAGTACTCTACAATCAAGCCAGGATCACTCACCATGCTATAAGGAAGCCCTGGACCACGCCTTGAGTCCCAGGAGTAGCCCAGCCTGGGCCTGGCTCCATGAACTCCCCCGACTACTCATCTAGGCATGTTGCCCTATCTGTGGAATGGACGGATGGAGTAGCTAGCCTTAGAGGGCCCCTCCAGCACCTTATGAATCTAAGCAAGGCTCCAGCACAGGCCATGGCAGGCTCAGCTAGGCCAGCTCACACACCTGCTCTCATGAGGGGCTGACTATTCCTTAGGGAATAAAAGGATAAGGAGACATACTCCTGTACTGCACAGCCCTGTGCTGTGGAGAGGGGACCTCCCTCCCTCCCTCCCACACTGCCCAACTCACAGTCTAGCTCTAAGGTACCTGGAATCTCAGGAAACTCACAGAAATCCTGCAACCCAGCAACCGGCTTGATACTTTGTGCAAGGCAGGAGATGGCATGTGAAGTCTAATTCTACCTAATTCATACTCTGATCTTCTATCTACCCCTGGCTACCAAGAAAAATTGCGCGCGTACACACACACACACACACACACACACACACACACACACACACACACACACACGTCTTCAAATAAAGCCAGTTGCTGCCTTTCCATGAGGCCCCATCCTGCCCTCCTTTGTTCCCATGTGCTTTGGAGTGCGGTTATTTATTTATGAATGTCTTGCAGTCTGGCCCCACCCCCTGACATCCACCAGACCTTGAGGCTGAGCCCTGAAGCTGCCTTGAGCTGCCCCCGGGGCTCTTTTATTTCACCCCAAGAGAGCTCTGAACTCTGAGAGGGTAAAGAGCAGGTCACAGGCTTCCTCCTCTCCCCTGTGGCAGTACCTGACCCAGTGGAGATAAGGAACAATTCTGGAGGCCATAAAAGGACTTGGACAGCTTGCTACATATCAGCCATGACTTTGGCTGTGGTTTTGCTAAAAATATATTACATTACTGGGCCTTAATTTTTCCCCTGGTACGAAGTAGGGAATAATCATCAATTGACCTATATAAATGAAGTAAGATGGTTACATTAAAAAAAAAAAATTAATGCCAGGATCGGCATACGGGAAACCTTCAACAATTGTTTCCTACTTTGTGGTAGCCCAAACCAGGAAGGTCTAAGGTTATCCTGAAAGAGCACGTGCTGCCAGGGAAGACCTGAGGCTGTCTTGGGTGACCATCAGACCAGAGACACCTCCCCACCTCACCTGGTAGGTAGGGAAGGCAAGCCCATTAGCAACTGGACTAGGAACCCAAATGGGCTACTTGGAGGAAAACCAAAGAACAAAGGGAGACCTTCACCCATCCATGCCTAGGTCGGCTGGGGACACAAACCCTGGCCCCACAGAGCTCTGCAGGGAGAAAGAGACACAGGGGAGGGGACACAGTATATAACGGGTGGGAAAGAAAATGA
The DNA here is from genome assembly GCF_007827085.1 of Peromyscus californicus insignis. Lineage (NCBI taxonomy): Eukaryota > Metazoa > Chordata > Mammalia > Rodentia > Cricetidae > Peromyscus > Peromyscus californicus. The sequence goes on from NW_026294402.1 coordinate 58,364,995, forward strand.
AGGGAGCGAGCAGACTGGAGCCAGTAAAAGCACGCATGCCTAGTGCTCCCCACAGCCAGGCCACTCTGATTAGGCTTGTTCAAAACAGTCATTCCACACACGGGGGGTGGGGGAAAAAGCTGACGAGAAGCTCCACAGCTGGAGGGAGGCTGCCTAGCTGGCTCACTTCCCATGCCAGCACTCCGCAGCTGCAAGGGTGCAGCGGTCACTTGGCAATGAGCACAGGAAGGTCTTCCGTGCACTCCAGCTGGGTCCATGCTGCCAGTCACATGCCTGGATGGGTGTGTTTCGGGGGTGTGCTTGACCTAAAAGCACAACACCCCCCGTGACTGTGCTTCCACTGCACATGGGATCCCTTTTCACCCTTCTGTGGGTTGTGTAATTCCTTGTGGTCTGTGCGTGAGGCCGCCCGCCACTGTGGGAATGGAACATCTGCTGGGCCCCTTTCTCCCTCCTCACCCACCACACAATGCGGAGCAGGTCCTGTGTGGCAGCCGGGGCTCTGTTCAAGAAGCTGCTGGTTTGGAACCAATTGGGTCCCATAACATATGACACAGGAAACGTCTGGGAACGTAACAGGAGAAAACTAGGCCCAGTCCCTCCCAGCAGGGGCACGCTGATCACATGTGGCCACTACATTTGCGGGGGGGGGGGGGGGGGGGGGGGTCGCTTCTAGTGTCTTTGCTGGTCACCAGAAAAGGCTGTTCCTCCATGCAGGTTTTGCTCCCTGCTCTCCTGCACTGTGCTGGGTGTGGGAGCCCCCTTCCACCCTCTGCCAACACCTCACCCAGGTCCCCTAACACCTCAACATCTGGGGCAGGCTACACTGTCAGTAAAACACCCTTGTGTCCGTATGGCACAGGGTCTCTTCCACCAGTGATGTACGACACACAAGGGCTGCTCTACAGACACTAGGCAGACAGGACGGCGGGGAGGCAGAAGGCACGGACAAGTCTGCAGGCATGCCCACACTACTGACCTGCGTCCATGCTGTGGTTCATCTGGTGGTCACTAGTTTCTCCATCTTCGCTCAGGTAGCCAGGGGGTGGGGTTTCTGGGGATTAGAAGGCAGGCAGTTCCATTAAAAGGCATGCAAGGCCTGGCCCTGGCACTCCATTTGTTGGCCAATATACCATGTCACCACTGAGTACAGGGTGCCTAGAGGAAAGCTAAGCCTCAAGGGAAGATGTCCGCTGCTCTTGGACTCTGCCATGCTCAGGTCTGTCCAGCGCTGCCCTCTGGCTCCCAACCTGGATCCTTACACACTGACTCCCAAATCTGAAATGCCTGGCTCTAGGACCACAGCTTAGCTGGCTGGTCCCCATCCTTCAAGGTCAGGCTAAGAAGGGAGGCTTTAGGACATGCCTGCTTTGCCATCTCGGTCTCCTGAGGAGCTGTGGCCTTGAGCCTGTCCCTGTGCAGATCGGCTACTCCTGTCACTGTTGTCTCTAGGGGATGTGGCTGAACTCCCCAAGAAGTTCGCCGTTCAGTGGTGGCACCGTCAGTGATCTATTTCTCGGAACTCTACCTCACCTTCCCACCCTGCCTTAGCCCTCCAAGGCCTGCCATCTGACAGAGAGTAGACAGCTTACCCCCCCCCCCCCCCCGGAGACCAGCACTACCTGAGAAGCCAGACAGCTGGCCTCTGCGTGCATGCGTTCTGACCCAAGACACGGGCCACGGCTAACCTCAGCCCAGTAAACCAACCCAGAGAGCGAAAGCCACATCCAAATTAGAACGCTCTAAAAGGAGCACGGCTGGATCACTGCCCCAAACGCAAAAGTTGCCCCGACTGGCCCTAGCGTGGCCAAGCACAGCTTCCCTGGATGCCCAGAGTGCCTGGCAGTGATTCACACTTTATTTGCATGTAAATGAGGGTCTTCTAGAAGTACTGGCACCATGACAGTGAAGCACATTCTCTCCACTCTGCCCAGTCCAAAGCTCGGGGTACTTACAGGGCCCTCTGCAGCCTCACCCCACACTCTGTGTAGCCCCTACCCTTCAGGGACCCTGCCTGTGTGCCAGTCTTATGGGCTGGGAGGGAGAGCAGAGACACAGTGTTGCTATTTCCGCTTTCAAAATAAATGACGGCACCGAGGCCCTGCAGAAGGGTCACAGGGTCCTCCGTGCCAAGACAAACATCGTTAGGGGAGCCTGGGCCACCGACCGTCCCGGCTGAGATGTGGTTCAGAATCAGGGCCCAAGAGCCTGCTGTCCGCACCACGACGTGGAGAGGATGGGAAAACGGCACCACCCCTGCCTCCGGGCTGCCTGTAGTGCCACCCATGCCTACCTGGAATATTGCTTTGGGGCTCAATGCCAGCAGGGAAGTTGGTGTTCTCAGGGATGGAATGGCTGTAGTCATCCAGCGGGGGAAACTCGGCCGGGATCTCGGTGTGGCGCGGCACCAACACGGGAGGTAGAACTGTCCCCAGGGGAGACACAACAGAGGCGGGTCAGTGCCAGGGCGCCAAAACTGCGGTCCCCAAGGCACCTTAGACCCTCCAGAGTCGGTAGGTGGGGGAGGGCACGGCCACACACACATACCTGGCGTCTCTACTCTCTGATAGTGGTAAGGATTTACACACACTTCATCCTTCTTCATGTTGAAGGCGAACTCACACAGCTCCATGGCCCGTAACTCATGGTGACTGTGCAGGTCAGGCCATCGCCACAGACGGCAGTAGATGACATGGGGAAGCCCCTTCCGATGGGACACCTGCAGCCGGCCATCCAGTGACCTGTCGTGGCAAAGAAGGGACAGAAGGTGTCAGTGAAGTAGGTTTGGATTGCTGTCTCCCATATCCAGCCCCCAGCAGCTCCTGGGGAGTTCAAGTTTGCTGGCAGACACTTTCGAGCTCTTTCCTCCCCTGGACACAGGGGACCAGGAAATCAAAGCACCACTGCTAACTGTCCTTACTGGACATGGTCCCAGCTCCCCAAAGTAGTAAGGAGGCCCACCAAGGAGGGCCCAGGCTTTCCAGGCTGGAAGAAAGGACTTGCATCCAACAGACCCCAGAATTCTCACAGCAGCAGCTCTCAAGGAAGAGAACTTGCTTGAAATACACTCAAGCAGGTATACATGCTTCCAATCTCGCCCCTGTGGAGGTGGCCAGTGGACAGGGTGGAGGCTAAGTCCAAGACGACAAGAAGAGGCTAGAAGGCAGGCAGAGCTGATCTGACAGGGAGTCCGACTTTTCTCTAAACGCAGTAAATGGCCTCTGAGATGTTTACATGGGCTGTGTTCATGCACATTCGTGAAAAAGTCAAGCGCTGAGGTAGGTCTGGCTGCATGTGGCCCACAGGTTGGGGCAGGGGCTGAGTATAGAGTAATATGGCAGGACTGCCCCTCCACAAGAAAGCTTGTCCCAGGAGCTCCAGGTTAGGGGCATGATGTTTCTAGAGGCTGGGTCAAGCTAGCAGAGAGCCATTGCAAACTGACCCTCTGTCCCTAGGGCACCTATAGGGCTGAATTCAACAGATTTTATGAGTGCTTTATAAGAGTGCGGCTGGCCAGATGTGCCAACCAGAGCCAAAGAGGGTCCAACCAATCTCCAAGCCACTGGCTGGAATGGGGAGGGACGAAGGTCAGCGCTGGGCTTGGTCACAGGGACTGACTGAGAGCTGCTGACTAAGGACATGTGGAAGGATGTAATTACCTCCCTCCCATGAGGCCCAGACCCAGACCCAGGAACCCCACAGCTGAAAACAGTAATTACTGGGCCAAACAAGAGAGGACAGCCTGAGACTAGTCCTTGAGGCACAGAAGGACGTCAGCCAGCAATCTTAAGACCTGAGATGTGGCTCACGCTCCTGACTGTGCAGCCCCAGGTACCAGGACCCTCAACTGCTGTATCTGTAAGATGGGGGCAGTATTCCCCTTGCCTGATCTCTACTGGAAACCGCTTTACAAAGCACCAATGGTGAGCATTCCTCTCAGCGTCACTGGTGACTGCAGTCATTCTCTAAGCCAGCTCTAGGCAAGGTGGCCGAGCTGCGGAACAAGAGAAAGAGTGAGTGGAAAGTGGAGATATAAAATCCTTCAGCTCACCTCACTTTCAAATCTCCCGGATCCCCCAAAGATAAGGGAAGTGGCCACACTGGCTCTTCAGGGTATGACAGAAGCCCTCACACAAGGCTAGCGGGATGCTGAGGTCACCTCTCTGGTGGGAAAGAGGGGGACAAGAGAGGGGGAGTGGCTAGAGAAGGGCAATGTCAGCAGTAAGGAGGAACAGGCCGGAGAGGCCCACCTGCACGGTGGGAGGGCCATCTTCTTGCTTTAAGAGTAACAAAGGGAGCTAGGGAGATGGTCAGCCAGCAAAGCCCGTGTGTCACAGGCACAAGAACGTGAGTTCAGTCCCCAGAGCTCACGTGACAAAAGCTGGGTGTGGTGGCGCACTGAGGAGGCAGAAACAACCAGATCCTTAGGGCTCGGTGGCCACCCTGCCTAGCTTACTTGGTGAGACCCAGGCCAATAAGACCCTGTCTCAAAAAATAAAAACAAAGTGGACATCACCTGAGGACCAGCAGTCAAAGCTGTCTTCTGGCCTCCACACACACATACAAACATGTGCATAGGTACTGCACACGTCGGCATACCTGCACACCCAAACCCACATAAGTACATGCATAGATGTATAGAAAAGAAACAATATATTCCCCAAAAGCCAGAGTACTATCCTCATCAAAGCAACATGGCAATGTCCTCAAAACTGACCAGCATACAACGGGATGCAACCAAGGCCATCAACAGTCACATATACATGAACACTGACTTTCAACAAAGGTCCAAAGACACACCCACCAGCTGGGAAAGGCTGATCTTTCAACAGGTGGTGGAGGACCTACTGGAGATTCACACTAAGAAAAACGAACTTCAACCTACACCTTACACCTCGGTAGGAATGGAGGGTCAAAGTACAAAATTCAAAACAACAAAAATGTCAAGTCTAGACAGCCAGGCGGTGGTGGCAGTGGCAGCGGCGGCGGCGGTGCACGCCTTTAATCCCAGCACTCAGGAGGCAGAGACAGGTGGATCTCTGTGAGTTCAAGGCCAGCCTGGTTGACAGAGTAAGTTCCAGGACAGCCAGAGCTGTTACACAGTGAAACTCTATCTTGAAAAAACAAAAACAAACAAACAACAACAACAAAATGTCAAGACAAAACTTGGGAGGATCTCTGCGACTGAACAATGACTTCTCAGCTGCTACACCAAAAGCACAATCTATTAAAAATCAAAGTTGATATAGCGATGTATTGGAAGTCAGGTAGAGACTCCTGATCTGTGAGACTTAAGAATGACAGGTGACATTGACAAAGAATATATCTCACAGAGGTTCTGTTTCTAAGATAAAGAATGCCCAAAACAACCCAATTTAAAATAACAGGTGAATAATTTAAACAAACGCTATTTTAAAAACTTGAAGATGACAACAATGTTCTATTTCATTACTAATTAGGAAAGTATGGTACATAGTGGATTCAAACTGTAACTTCATTGAGTGGATTCAAACTGTAACTTTGTAGAATGAATTCAAACTGTAACTTTGTAGCGTGGATTCAAACTGTAACTTTGTGGCGTGGATTCAAACTGTAACTTTGTGGCGTGGATTCAAACTGTAACTTTGTGGCGTGGATTCAAACTGTAACTTTGTGGCGTGGATTCAAACTGTAACTTTGTGGCGTGGATTCAAACTGTAACTTTGTAGCGTGGATTCAAACTGTAACTTTGTAGAGTGGATTCAAACTGTAACTTTGTAGAGTGGATTCAAACTGTAACTTTGTAGAGTGGATTCAAACTGTAACTTTGTAGAGTGGATTCAAACTGTAACTTTGTGGAGTGGATTCAAACTGTAACTTTGTGGAGTGGATTCAAACTATACAAAGGGACTGGAGAAATGGCTCAGCAGTTAAGAGCACTTGCCATTCTTGCAGAGGACCTGGGTTTGATTCCCAGCACCCACACAGTGGCTCACAACCATCCATAATTCTAGTTCCAGAGGATCTTATGCCTTTTTGTTGGGTCATCAAGCACACTATGGAACATAGACATGTGTGCAGGCAAAATACCCATACACATAAAATATAATGTAACTACATACAATGAGATGCCACCACACAACTATCGGAACAGCTGTAATTAAAAGGACTGTGTGTGCCACGCGCTGGCAATGGTGTGGAGCAACTGGAACTCTTCCACATCACTCATGGAAAACAGTGATGCGGTGGCTCTGAGAGACCGTTGGGGAGTTCCCTTAAAAGTCCAAAGTAGAATCCCTCTCTAATAGCTTTTTTTTCAGTCACTGTGATTAAATAATCTGACAAAAACTGTGATGGTCTGTCTCAACTGTCAATCTGACAAATACAGAATCACCTGGGAGATGGGTCTCTGTGTATGCCTGTGAAGGATTGTCCTGATTGGGTTCATTGCGATGGAAGACCAACCCACTATGGGTAGCACCGTTCCCTGGGATGAGATCCTGGACGATTAAAAATGAAAGTATGAGCTTCCTGTACCTGCACTGTGACCAGCTGCCTCGAGCACCCGCTGCCTCAACTTCCCACCATGATGGGCCGCACCTCACTCCTGGCAGCAGCTTTTGTCTTGTTAGTTAGTTGCTGTAATAAAGTACCCTGACAAAAGCAACCTAAGGAAGAAATAGCTTCTTCTGGCTTCCAGAGACCTACAACCCATCACTGCGGAGGAGACAAGGCAGAGGAGCTGGAAGTCAGCTGGTCATACTGCATCTGTACTCAGGAAGCAGAGTGGACAGGAAGTGGGGCTAGGCTATAAAGCCTCCAAGCCTACCTCCAGTGACCTCCCTCCTCCAGTGGGGCTCTACTTCCTAAGGGTTCCATATCCTTCCGGTGTTCTCAAAGCCTGGGACCAAGTGCTCAGATATGGGAGCCTACAGGGTACCTTTCACCTGCAAAGCCTAACTAACCCCCACCATAGGATCTACCTGGTCTTCTAAGCATTCCCCCCAAGAGAAACAAGACAGTACATCCACAAATGCACAAACGTCTAAATATTTTGATTTGTCCACACAAAGGATGACTGGCGATAAACGTTATTGGCCTATGGTGCAATGCACAGATCAATGTCGTAAGTGAAAGACACTGGGTCGTTCTTTTCATATGTAACTGCTTAGCGTGTATTTTAGCTCAGCTGTCACTCTAGCTTTGATCATGGCTGATATGATAGAGGCCCCGGGCCAGATCAAACTTGTACAATCCCCTTGCCTCAACCTCCCAAGTGCTGAGACTACGAGCATGCATCACCACTGTGCCCACCAAACTGTAGTGTAACTTGAGGTAGCAGCTGCCTGGGAAGGCGAGGTGTGCGTGCAGGGATGGGAGGGATGGATTCAGCAAGGCCAAGGGAGACCTTGGCGGGATACAGGTTCTATTTGTTATCTTGACTGCGGTGCTTTTCTGGACAGACACATGTTGAAATTTACCAAACAGCACACTTTAGGTATGTGCAGTTTATTTGTAAATTATACCACAATTCCAAGGGGAGGGAGGTGAAGACTTTGGCCCTGGCTAAGCCTGGATTTGCTATTTCCGTGTTCAGCAACTCTATGAACTTGAGCAAACCACTTAAAACCTCAGCTTTCATATTTTGTCTGAACTAGAAGTACCACTGCCAGACTCCTGAGAGGCCTAAGTGACACTCCATGTGGCCCTGGGCACAGTGAGAACACATCAGCCGTCAGCAGCTTGCTGCTTTAGCGATGAGGCTCCGCACTCACTCCCATGCCCGATGCCTGGCTAAGGAAGACGCCTAGGTGCTCAGAAGCCATTTCTTCCTGACTTAGGTGAACCAGGAGCATATCAGAAGCAGCCACGATGGAGCCTCCTGTCTCTCGTGCCTGTTCCTTTCATAGGACTGTTCCAAGTTCATCTTCCGTCGTCCCCACCAACACCATGCTGTATGGTTCATAAGGCAAGTCTCCAGTGCTCCTGGCTCATTACATCCAACCCCCTAGACTAGTCTGATGCGAAGGTCAGACCCGAGAGCCACACAGAGTCTGTACCAGGGCTGCGGCCAGAGGCCAGATCTCCTGACAGTCACTCTACAGCTCTTGAGCACATGACCTCGCATCATCTGATAGGATTTTTAAGAAGTCATCTGGTCCAGGTCCCGGCTTCTAAGCCATAAAATCTACATACATCCCAAGATGGCAGAGGCATCTCATTCACTTCTTCAGAGACAACTGTGGCAACTCCTCCTTGGTTCAAAGTCTGGGCTGTTCCTCCTCCCTCCCTCTGTCCCTCCCTCTGTCCCATTCAAAATGCACACCAACGCTTACCAAAGAGAATGAGTGAACTGGGCGTTCCAGCTGCTGGATTTAACACAGCTGATGTGTCCAGAACACGCCCTCCTAAGGCATGGCTTGGGGCCCATTAAGTAAATCCAGTAATTAAGTCCTCATTCTGAGCTCATATTGCCATGAGCATGCTCAGCTACAGGAAAGGCTGTATTCATGACTAGTTTCTCTCTCTAAACCAGGCCTTCTTCCCAGAAGCCCACGGACTGCTCAGAGGGCAATCCCAGGAAGCCACCTCGAGACCTGCTCCCTGTGACTGAGTTCTCTTCCCACATCCCATGTCTTCCTCATGGTTGACCCCCCAAACATCTTTCTCTAACATCTCCGTCCAGCTCCCTGGACAGAGGGTTTTAATCTTTAAACATATTCTTCCCCAGCCAAACAATTTCCTGTGGCAGGAAATGAAGCTTCCTCCCATTGGCTCCAAATGAGACCCGTAAAGTATCCCAAAATGGTGGTGGAAGCCACAGCCAAGGATGTGGACATGTCAGAGGCTGGAGCCGATGGTGAGGATGAAGTCGGCCAGAGTGCTGCCTCAGTGCAAGGACTGGGCCGGGGTCTACCTTAAGCCAATACTACTCCTATCCATAGTCCAACAGTCCTGCGGGGGACAGCAAGGGGTCACAGGTCACACAGAACAAATTCCAGAAACACATCCGTACCTATTCAGCACGGACAAGTACCAGACCCACGGCCATGTGAGAAACTAACATAGTGACCAGCTGTGAACCCCTGCTACTGCCTAGCTCAAACCTCCAGGGCCCTCGCCCAAGGTCACAGGGCTTGTGGAAGGCAGAGGCAGACTCAGGCCCAGCCCAGTGCTGAAAACAGGGGTGGCATAACAGTTGAAGGGTGCTTTTTGTTAGCGCACACTCCATCACCTTCAGGAAAACTTCTCTCTTCTCAGACCACATCTCAGAAACCTGGGCCTCGAGGTGAGAAAATCTGAATCCTGCTCTCTTCCTACCACTCCGGCCTCTCACAGGGATGCACTTTCTTTTCAGTTATCCTGTGGAGTACTAACAGCAACAGCGATGGAGATCGCTGCTCTGTCTTCTAACGACCCCACCTCGTGTATGTGCATCCCCGACACCCATACCCAGGGGGCAATGCTGAAATGCAGCCACTGGGCAATGCTGGTCACTGGCAACTGGCATCTGACCCAGTTACCCTGCCCTGTGGCTCTGCCACTCCTACCATGGGGGGGTGAGTCCTCCCTTGACTTCTGGACAATGGGACATCAGCAGAGGCACAGATACTTCCCCCCTGCTCCCCTGTACCTCTGTGAGAACCATGAAGGACTGGCGGCTGTTGCCCCATGGCCTGCTGGGGGATTGGCACGGATTATTACACAGCACGAACTGACTAACACACGGACTCCACTGCTCTTCTCAGTCAACTTGCAAGTACCAGCTCCTTCCTCTTTCGAGAGGCTGGTAGCCCTTCCTATGCCCCTCCCCCCCCCCCCCCCGAGTTCACATGCAGCCTAGGTGACTCACCCCCACGCCCTGATCGCAGCTTCATGACCCGAGCAAGCCTTAGCCACCCCACAAGGACTTATCTTTGGTGTGTAGAGAATGACTTTCCTCTGAACCTTCAGGGTTAATCTACAGGAAGCACGAACTGACTCCAAATGCTCCTGGTCATCTGCTGAAGCTGTCAAGAGTAGCACATTCATCCCACAGCCAAACCTACATCACCCACATCACCTTGATTTACTCTTTACGGTTTCCCCAGCACCTGCTAGGTTTTGGTATAAAAAGGAAAAGGCTCTTTCCCATTTTGGATTTGCCAGAGGAAACCACACCTATCCACAAAATTCCCAGGTCATGCCTGTGCCAGTTTGGAACACCCATTTGTCTGTACAAATCCCACCATGTCGCTGAGCTCCACTGATCTACAGAAATCCTTACTTTTTCTTGATTTTTGTATTATATGTGTTTTACTTATTTTTTTTCTTTCTGGTCCAAAGAGCAAAGCTAAGTGACTTCAGGTTTGGCTCAGATAACTGGAGTGGGGATGGGGGTGGGGTGCTAGTAGCTTTAACAGATCCTTGCACTGCTCTTGTGTGGCTTTGGAGCCATGGGCAATCAATGTGGGACCTCTCCATATGCGGCTCTTGAAGTACTCATATCAGAATTTTCCTTCTATGCAAAGGACCACCCCAGAAATCCTGGGACCCAGCCTTGCTCTCTTTGGAGAGCTGACCCTCACACACAGACCAATCCTCTGGCCCTCGGAGTATCCTTGGGGCGGGCTCAGGGTATCGCCCTTCTGATCGGGAGGAGTGTGATCAATGGAAACTTGATACTGGCTGTGAACCGAGCGAGGCCAGCTTCCCCTGTGTTGGCACTATGGACACTGGCGGCAGTGGGATGAGGAGAAGAGGGGTGTCATCACTTTCTGTGCCCTGAACAGCATTCAGCAGCACCCTGGCCTCACGGGGAAATCTAGACATGAGCATCATCAGGTGTCTGCTTCTCTTCTCCACTCCCCTGGAGAGCCCTGGGCTAAGGACAAGCCTACAGGTGGGCACAAGTAGAAGGAAACAGAGGCAATGGGAATCTCAGAGCAGACCCTGTCCCAGCATTTCTCACGGAATACAAGGGCCCTGGGTGTGTTGGGATAGGGGCCTTATTCTTGTTTTCAAGTGAAAACTCCATCTGGTGTTAGGTGACATCCAAAGTCACCAAGAACATCAGGAAAGCAGGACCCACTGTCACACCTCAGCACTAACACTCAGACCCCATTTTCTATGACTGCTAAATCATGCGTTTGAATCAGCAGATGGCCTCCTCTGGTGCTGAGAAAGCAGTCCTTGTCCCTTCTCTCTTAAGAAGCAGGATGAATTTAGGAGAAGAGGAGGAGGAGGGGGAGGGAGGGGGATAGGGAAGGAGGTGGGGGTGGGGTGGGAAGGTGATTCATCAGAGACCTGCTTCATAGTTTTTGTAAGCTGGCTTCCCTCCTAGCACTACATCGACAAGAATGCAGCTCTTCAGTGTTGTCAGTACTGCAGACCTTTCTAGCTACGGAGGATGCTGCTAAGACCCAAACTAATACTGCTCACTGCAAGCCAAAGGGATGCTGCCAGGCCCCTGGAACCATCGGCACGGCCATTTCGCTGTGTTGGAAACCTCAGGTGCCTGCACTTGCTTCCAGAACGGGACTGAGATGGCCCACTGGTCTGTTAAGAGAGAACTCACAGAGCACCCAGGATGCTCCAGCCCTTGGCAACCTGATGGACTTAGGCTAATGAGTGCACTACACCAGCCTTTCACACAGCCCCCCTGTAGCAAAGACCCCAAAGCATCCCTCATGCACCAGAGGGAGTCAGAAGTGGAGTCTCCTGGTCACTCTTCAGACACTTCTCATCCTACATGACTCAGGCCTCCCTCTGGGCAGCTCAGCTCTGCTCAGACCAACCCCAGGACACACAGCTTCCAAAATGCCCTCTGGGAAATGGGCTAATTGGCACGGTCAGTTTGACAGAATAAAATAAAGCGCCAGCCTAAGGCCTATACAACAAAAGGGTCACTTCTTATGACCACGAGACAATAGACACAAAAATGGTTAATCAGGGCTGGAGAGATGGCTCAGAGGTTAAGAGCACTGACTGCTCTTCCAGAGGTCCTGAGTTCAATTCCCAGCACCCACATGGTGGCTCACAACTATCTATAATGAGATCTGGTGCCCTCTTCTGACCTGCAGTCATACATGCTGTATACGCAATAAATAAATCTTTAAAAAAAAATGGTTATTCAGAGAAAGGTGTGTGCCAGCCTCCAAAGTGGAACCCTACAAGAAAAGGAAGAAAGAAACGGAAGAGCCGAGGGATCTAGCCATTGTTAGAGTATCTCAATCCCTGGTGGGCTCTCCACTAACCACCTGGAGATGGAGGCCTGTCTTTCTTCTCTTCAAAACAAGGGTAGGACACTGACGGCTACTTCTCCACGATAAGGGCCATTTCTCAAGTCTCCTCTGCCAGTGAACTTCAATGTCAACTTACTTTACCAAACAGGCGCTTCTTTTGGCAGGTTCTTAGTCATTCAGTTCCACTGTCCCCCATCACCCCCCCCCCCCACACACACACACACTTTCTTCCATGAACCAGTAATGGGCTAAATCTCCTCTCACACACCTTCTTTCCCAGTTCTGCAGCCTCCCATCTCCCTGGGGGTTACCCGAGTCAAGACAGGAATCACTTCTGAGTGGGCAAGCTACATGCTCAGGGGTTGGATTCCTTCTTTCCATCCATCCACCTACCCACCCATCCATCCACCCATCCTTCCTTCAATCCATCCTTCTTCCCTCCCTTCCTTCCATCCATCCATCCTTCCTCCCTCCCTCCTTCCCTTCTTCCTTCCTTCCTTCCTTCCAGAGAAGAGTCTCACAGGAAGATGGAGGCCAACTGTCTACCTAGTTCTAGCAAAGCCAACCTCATGGTTCCCAAGGACTAAAGAGAAAATGTAAGGTGGGTATTCGTGACTTAGAGAGCGGGGGTGGGAGGGAGAGGAGAGGAGGGGAGGGGAGGGGAGGGCAAATGAGGTGTTGTGTGAACTGCACAGTTTTGACTTCCATGGTTACGAGTCATCAGTCAGAGAGCTAAGGCAGGGTCCCCAAGTGCAATGGAACAAGTGTGTGCTGCGTGTCTCGGTGACACACAGAGGGGTGGCCAGGGACAAGGGCTCCCTCGGCTCCTGTTCTACACCACTCTTAGCAACATACAAATACAGCTGGGAAGGGGGCAGTCCCCATTTTCACTGCATTCCTTCTTTCATGGCCTCACACGCTAAGCAAGCACCCTGCCCACTGAGCCACACACACTCCAAAGCCCTGTTCTCTACTCTATGAAGAGGCCCCAAAGTCTTTGGGAGTCTCCGTCCTTTGCCCCAGGGCCTCGTGCATGTGCTCTCCCACTCAGCTCCAGTCAGCCCAGGGGTCAACCTTTGCTAACAGTGGAAATGGAACATTGAGCCTTGTGCATGCTAGGCAGGCATCTACCACTGAGCTACATGACCACCTTTATGTTTCTCAAACCCTCATTTGGCTATAGAAATGGGAAATAAGCAAGAGCTGGGGAGCCAGAAACAAGGAAGGGAGAGAACTAATCAATTTCTTTAAGATTTCTTATTTGTCTGTCTGTGGGTGTGTACCACATGTGTGCAAGTGTCTGCGAGGAGAGGCCACTGAGTTCCTCGGAACAGGAATTACAGATTGCAAGCCGCCTAATATGGGTGATGGAATGTGAACTCAGATCTCTCCAGCCCTGGAAATGATTGATTTCTACATGAAGTTAAGTACAAGTTCAGGAAGGGCCTACTTTCACCTATAGGCAATGTGGTGACTGAGGGACCTCACTGCCAGCATTCAACCTATATGCCTGTGGGGCATTTACCCACCAACCCCACAGCTCCCCAGAGTTTTCTTGAGTGTGAGCAGCAGGAAATATTAGATAGAAGGATTTACTGCGGAGAATCTTGCAGAGATAAACAGAAAATAAACGATAGCCTCAAGAGGGCCTGGAACCTATTCCAACGGGCCCCAACTATCTCTGCCCCAGGGTTTTTATAGAGACGCCAAGGGGTGGAGCAAAAGACCTCCTTCCCCAGCACAGCCAAGTGCAGACCATCCCAGACACCTGCACTCAGGCCCGTGGTCCTAATCATCCTCTATGCAGACCTGATGGGTAAAGCCACGAGGAACCCGAGAATGGGCTCCCACACATGCCACTATTTTTTTTTTTAATCAAACCTGTTCAAGAGTAGTTTCCACCCTAAATGGTAGTCAAAACAATCAAGGTCCTGTAAAGCCCAGGCTTTACAGGCCCAAGCAGAGTTACACGGACAACAGGCATTCCTTTCTGTCTAAGGGAACGGACTTCCAATTGTACCTAAAGAAAAGGCTATGGTTTGCTGGGGCAATCTGACCTCTGACAGCATCCCTCCAGGCAGGAAGATAGGAGTTCCAAACACAGAAGCCTTCAGCCAGCCAGATGGACAACCTGTAGGAAGAGAGATGACCATGCCATCCCATGTAAGCTGGCCTCTTAGGCTCAACAGCTTCTTGGTTGAAGCCTGAGTTCCCGAAGCAGCCACTACGAAAAGCAGAGTGACTTCAAGGCAAGGCTCCCTCCCTTGGCTCCAGAACACTCCATCCATTCTTTCCAAAACTGCCCATTCCACACTGAGGCCTTCACAGCACCCCATCCTGTGGTTCTTTCTGCCCAGTGGCCTCCCTCCACCCTCCTTCTCGAATCTTAACATTCCTACTACCTCCACCATTTAACACAGCCCTCATGGCCTTGTGTGAGCCAACTTCCTGCCCATGTAGGCCAGGAGCTCCTGGTGTGAGACTCAGGAGATCTTCTCCTGTGCCTGGAAAGGGTTATCTAATGGGTCACATCAGAAGTATGTCACAGCCATATTACTAAAACTCTGTATCAACAGCAGGCTACACTCCATGTCTCAGGAGATGTAGGAGACACACACAGACTTTAGGCCACCCTGTAGCCAGTCAAGTCCAAAAAATCCAGACATACAACACAGGCTGCCACCAGAAATGTTCCCTCAACAAGCAGCTGGTCTAAAACAGCAGAGGAGTGACAGACATATGCAGCTGGTTATTTCTTTGCTCTTTTGGGGGCCTGCCACCCAGCTCCAAAATAAATCACACTGAGTCTTATTCTTTCTTATGAATGTCGGGTCTTAGCTTGGCTTGTTTCTAGCCAGCTTTTCTTAAATTATCCCATCTGCCTTTTGCCTCTGGGCTTTTGTCTTTCTCTATTCTATACACCTTTCTTAACTTCTCACTCTGTGGCTTGCCATGTATTTGGGTGGCTGGCCCCTGACGTCCTCCTCTCCTCCTCTTCTGGCTCCTCAATTCTTTTCCTCCTGGATTTCTCCTCCTATATATCCTCTCTGCCTGCCATCCCCTCCTATCCTTTCTCCTGCCTTGCTATTGGCCATCCAGCTCTTTATTAGACCCATCAGGTGTTTTAGAGAGGCACAGGAACACAGCTTTACAGAGTTAAACAAATGCAACGTAAAAGAGTGCAACACATCTTTGCATCATTAAACAAATGCTCCACAGCAGAAACAAATGTCACACATCTTAAAATAACATTCCACAACAGACATGGGTGCTGGTCATCTGGGCAAAGGGGGAGACGGTAGCAGGGAAGCGCTGGAGGCTGCAATTCTCTTGCGTGGGTTGCTTGCCATGGCAGGCAGGCAAAGTCACCTGTGACTGAGGTGCAGACATTAGACAAGCTAGTAGAGGAAGTGAGGTTGAAGCCTGGGCCCTGGCAGTCCGGACAAGCTAGACTCAGATACCCAGTCACACAACCAACCCAAGAGATGTGAGTAGTGGACGCAGAGAAGGATTTCTTCAGTGTGACCACACTGAGAAGAGGGACAAATAACGATGTCCAGTGACGCCCCTTCCCCGGTCCATCTTCAGGGACCTGACATGAGGTTTAGATTTAAATAGCAGACGAGATATGTGCAGAGCTACAAGCCCTGCTCAGGGTGTGGCCCCCCCTGTCCCTGAGCCATCATCGTCAACTCCAGTCTCTCCAACAAGGTGTTCTGACAAGCTGTCGCAAAAGTATGACAACTCTTTCTCCTCTGGTTGGCACCAGGCTGCAGCCTCTTCCTTCTCCCAGCCTCAGCCCTCTGGGAAATGTCAGTTCCTTGGGGTCTGCTGTAACAATATCCTGATCGGCAACGGTTGTAGGAGACCCGCTCCCACTTTTCCCCCCCAGGGTACTCTTGAGGAGGGAGAAGTGAGAAATATTTAGATAGAAATATCGAGGGGAGAGAGGCAAATAAAAAACACAGGATAGCCTTAGGAGGGCCTGGGTCAAAACATACCAGCCCCTTCTGTCACGTCTAAAGGGCTATTTATAGAAATGCCAAGGGGCGGAGCAAAAGACCGCCCCCTAGCACAGCCAAGTGTAGACCCTTCCAATCACCTGGTAACCACGCACATGGTCAGTCCATCCCCTAATGCAGCCCTGCTGTGTAAAGCAAGCTCAGATCTCACTAGGAAACCTTTGTGGGCCTCCACAAAAGGGAAGAGGCACAAGTGTCTCTTGAGATATCTCCGTTCCTGTCAGGATGGTTACAGAAGGCCTTGCAATCCATCTACCCAACTAGTATCATCAAGTGGACAATTTATAGCCTCAGATTCAACAGCCTAGAAACACAGACCTCTGGGGTGGCATCCTAGAATGGCAGGCACAAGGGGCAGGCCTTCCCTAAGAGGAGCGCTTAGTGTTTTCCCTCAGGCTACGCCGCCCACGGATGCACTAGTCTCTAAGTGTGGGTCATTTGGCCCAAAAGGAACCGGTTGAACTGGTCTCTAGTGACTCTCTACCTTCTAGAACTTTCTGGCATTCCAAGCACCAGGGAGAGATACTACTTTGTAGAATGTAGACTGTAGCTTTCTCTTGCTGAGTCTGCCACTCAGGGACCAAGACAGGAGGGAATCACCCTAACAGCAGAGCAGAGGAGGACCAAGAGTGTGACACCTACAGAAAGGTACACTACACTCAGAACAACATGCTGACAGGGAAGCTTCATGACGTCCACCATTCCTGCAAGACAAAAGCAAAAACCCAAAGAAACCCAAAGCGCAACAGCAGTAGCAGCAACAAAACCTGTCAATCAGCCTGTGAGAGAGGAACCAAACTAGTCCTAACTGCTTCCTGGAGCTGAGGCTACCTCACACCTGAAGGGTGAACTGGGCTGCACAGTGGCTAGCCTCACGTCCAGGCTCCTGAATTGATGAGGCGGGTCAGGGAAGCTCACAGCCACGGCTGGCTTTGGCGGGATCTGACCTGGGTGTGAGACTGAGCGTAAAGGAGCCCCGTGGGATGCTCCAAAGCTCAGGAACCATGGGACTTTGGAGCAGGGGGCGTTTCAGCATCACCATGTTTATTGTGGAAAATGTGGCCATGAGTGGACATCTACCAAAGACAGTTCAGAGGGAGCTGTGATGTTTTCCTTTACTCCAGGAAGCTAGACCTTAAACCCATCAAGCGTCCCTGCGAGAATCGCACACACTGAAGCAAGGTCACAGGTGGCTAATGCCACAGAGGCAGAGGCCCCCTTTGCAAGGCATCCCTCACCCCCATGCACCCCATTAGAGACCTTTTATCACTGCAGCCTCTCTTTCAGGAGCGCCAGCTGCTTGGCGCAGGCCCAGAGAACAGCCTCTGGAACCCTATGCACCGCCAGGCCGGGGTTGTGGGTAACAGCGGAAGGGAGTGTTAAACACCAGCTGAGAGAACCTCACAGGCTGGGAAGAAACGGGGTGGGGGCGGGGGCATGAGGAAGATGCCCTCCTTTCTTCCTACCCAAGCACTTCCTCCAAACTCTACCTAAGACAAGTGGGGTGGCAGGTATGGCCCCTTGAAGCACCCCAGTGCACCCCATTACACAGTGTTCTGCTACCTGAGCTGAATGGGAGGAGGAATGGAGGAACTTGTCACCAAATTCTAACCCAGCTGTCCCCACACTCCTTAAGGGGGAAGCTGCTGGCCTTTCCTGAAGAAGAAACAGGGCCATGCCTGCCTGCCACCCCCTGCCATGGAAACACCTGCTTCTTTAAGGAAGGTGCCCTCTGCACACACAAAGACAGACACTGCATGGGAAGGGCCCCAAACCCCGGCTCTCCCTGGACTGGACTGACCCCTCTCAGCCTGAAGAGCCCTCCAACTTTACCACCACTGACCAGCTGGCTGCCCTGTTCACCTGTTGTAGGAAGAGAGTTTGGTTATCAGGGCTGTCTTCCCAACTTCCTCTGCATGAGATCAAGGACTACAAACAAACCCGTTTTGTCTCAGCCTCTTCTGGAACTGGCTTTCCCTACCGCATCGCCTTAAAGAGGTAACTTGGAGCAGCTGCTGGACATTAGTGAGTATCATGCCAAGTACTGACAAATAAAGTAGCTTAAATACATTAATTCGGTGGGACAAGGGCTACTCTTTCCAACAGATCACGAAGTTGAGAGACTCGTTGTCATCAGAGGTCACGATGGCAAAGGACAGAGGAGTTACACTATGAACAGCGAACAGGAAGCCCAGCTGTGTGGGGTGCAGGCAGACACGGTAGGAACATGGGGACCTGGGTTCTAAATCAGGTTTCTCTCCTAGCTACTTGACATACACTTTGAGCAAGGTCTCCCATCTCCCAAGAAGTTTCCTCATCAGTAAAGGGGGGGGGCATTTAAGAGACTTCTCACACAGGCCCTCACCTGAGCAGCGTACACTGGTGTAAATTGCCACAAATTTACTTTTCACTCACATTCTAGAAAATACCACCCAATGGTGAGGCTAAGCACCCACTCTTGATTTCAGGGTTATTCCTCGAACAAGATCAGGAGATGTGAGAATGTTCTAGAGACACCAGCATCTGGGGATAATTTCTTTTTTTTAATGGTGTAAGCAGCTATGAGATCAGGCTGAAAGGGACACAATGCCCTTCACAGGCTTGCCAAGTTCTGCCACACTTCCTTGAAATTCTCACCTCTTACCAGGCCCATTGGTACAGGCTTGTAATACCAGACAGGCTCTTGGGAGGCCGAGGCATGATGACTGAAAGCCGAGAGGCGGCCTAGGCAACTTAGTGAGACCCCATCTCAAAGTTTAAAAAAGTCAAGGCGCAGGCAGGGGTTGGGGGATGAAGTTCAGTGGCAGAGCACATGCCTAGCATGCAGGAACCCAGCACATGGAAGACAGGTCTAGGGGATGCCCTGCAGGGTGGTAAGGAAAGGTCAGACGAGGGAGAGAGTCAGGAGCAAGATCTCAGCGGATCGACCCTGACGACCGATCACGTGGGAACTCTCAGCGTCTACATCACACAGATGACGTTCCCACTGACAGGATTTCAGGAGCCAATCGGCTACCAGCTGGGATGCATATAACTTCCGCTGGCCAGAAAGTGCCACCCAGCCTGGCATATGAGAGACACAGCGTACAATGAACACATTCCCTCGGTGATTTGACTGAGTAAAAACACAGGGACAAATAAATGCTAAACAAATATTTGGATTTTTCAAAGTACACTTTCAGAAAATAAAAAATAAAAAACACGCCTATAGTAAAGTCTTTTAAAATGGAAGTAGAACACCCCCCCAACTCAAATAAAATAAAAATTTAAAAGTCCCCATGTGTCAACATCCATTTTTTAAAAAGATTTTATTTTGTTTTTAATTATGTGTACGTCTGTGTCTGTGTGTGGTTATGTACACACAAGCACAGTGTCCACAGAGGCTATGAATGGGCATCAGATCCCCTGAAGCTGGGGGTACAGAAGGTTATGGGTTGTCCTAGGTGGGTGCTGGGAACCGAACCTCTGTCCTCCTGAAGAGCTGCATGAGCTCTTAACCAGTGAGCTGGATCTCCAGCCCCAACTCGTCTGTCCCTTTGTAACCTCGTGATGAAATGTCACCCAGCCATAGAAAGGAATTCACCACTCAACACACAAAACGTGGCCAAATCTAAAAAGTATGCTAGGGGAAAGAAACCAGACAAAAAGAACGTGGACCATGTGAACCACGTGGATCAACTCATACGAAATTTCAGGAGATGCACGCTAATGCCCCTGGCAGGCAGTACGGCACAGAAGGGTGATATTACCAAAGACAGAGGGCGACTTGGAGCTGTTCGGTATCTTGATTGCTGCAATGGCTTCGGGTGTGCATATGAACATAAAATTCACCACATTGTACATTTTCAATGTGTGCCATTGATAATATCTCAACTATACCTCAATCTAGGGATCTAAAAGAAAGATTCCCCCAAATTCTGTTGGCAGGTCAATGAGAAGCTGCATTTTAAAAGGCACAGGACAATCAACAGATTAGGTCACCAGTGTCCCTTCTTGCTCACTGCCCGGCCAACTCGGCAAAGAGTCAGCATTGACCCTCTAGTGATCTGGAGTGAAAGGTGTGTCCTAGAATAGTGTGAGGGGGATATTCTCTGAGGAGTTCTCTGAGGGATGGGTGGTCAGGGACTGGGCGCTGTGCTCTCAATCATCATGAGGTGTGTCCCCTGCCGACCCACAGAGCTTCTTCCATGGATGCCACAAGCCCACCCTACAGGATCTTTGGTTGTTCAAATGCTGCAGTTTCAAGACCACCTAGGGCAAGAGTTATTTGGTACAGCAGTTCTTAAAC
Organism: Peromyscus californicus insignis; assembly: GCF_007827085.1. Taxonomy (NCBI): domain Eukaryota; kingdom Metazoa; phylum Chordata; class Mammalia; order Rodentia; family Cricetidae; genus Peromyscus; species Peromyscus californicus. The sequence continues at coordinate 58,385,508 of NW_026294402.1, forward strand.
ATCGTAAGAAGCTGTGAGCTTCTGCAGTCACTCTGGCCATGGACACCTCGAGCCCGGCCTCTCATTCTAAGCCAGCCAGAGTGAGCTTTCCTGTCCATCAAGAAGCCAAGTTCGGAAGCCAGAGAGTTCAAATAACTCCCATTAGCTGCTAGGAGTCTGTCAAAACAAAACAAACCATGATGGGCTGGGGAGAGGGTTCAGTAGATGAGGTGCTTGCCATCCAAGCACGAGGACCCAAGTTCGGTCCCCAGAGCCCATGGTTTAAACAACAAGACAAACAAGCAAAACGGCCCAACAACGGGTCATACTTGGCATAGAAAGAAGCATTAGGGAGACAGAGGCAGGCAGATCTCGGAGACTCCCCAGCCATCCAGCCTAGACTACTTATCAGGTTCCAAGCTAGTGAGGGACGCTGTCTCAAACAAAATGTGGACGGCATCTAAGGAATGACGCTTGAGGTTGACCTCTGGCTTCCACACATAAGTGTGCACGCATGCAAGAGGCACAGGTACACATGCATGTATGTGTACATACATACACACATAAAACACACACACACACCCCAAAGGAAAAAAATAAAGAAGTGGAAGATGTGAAGAAGAAAGGCAGGCCCAGAAACCTAAGGTACCTCTCTAAGTACAGAGCATTCTGGGTAAAGAAAAGCCAGCTGATGGGTCCACCTAACTAGCAACCGTAAGACACAGGGCACAGAGGGACAGATGGACAATGTGCAGGGAGTGAGAGACTTGGGAGTACTCAGTCCTTAATGGGGTGTCTTCATCAAACCCATCCCATCCCTTCAAGGCTCAGGGATCTATGCAGAAGAAGATTTTAAGAGGCAGAGGTGGTGGAGGACTCCAGGGAAACAGCATCTTCCAGACACAAAAGAAGTGATGCACATATAATCCAGAGACTGTGGCAACACACACAAGACCTGCCCAAGTTCAAACCAAAATCCCAGCCCTGGGACCCAAAGTCCCACCCCTAACCGAGAAGCTATTTACAACTGATACCTGCTGGGAAAGGAAAAACCCATTTTCTCCAGTGGAGAGTCACTGGGTATATGGATTACACTCCAAGGCAGGCCCCAGGCCCAGGAACAGCTGGCCAATATAAAAGGGACTCCATGGTTGTTTCGTAAGTGTGTGTATTTTGTCGTGTGTGTGTGTATGTGTGTGTGTGTGTGTGTGTGTGTGTGTGTGTGTGTGTGTGTTTTGATTTTCAGTTTTTTCAAGGGAAGTTTGTCTGTTTTTCTGAGAACGAGAGAAAGAACATGAAGTTGGGTGGATGGAGGGTTAGGGTGGGGATCTGGGAAGAGTTGGGAGAGAAGAAAGAATAAGTCAAAAACATATGAAAAAATTTTAATATAAAATTAAGTAATTAAAAAATAAAACACACACACAAGGTACAGTCCACCACGTGCAGTGTGGAATGTTGTCCACTCCTCAGAGATTTTTTCCTCTGCTCCTGATACAGCCTTCCATGACTTGCAGGGAACATGGCAGGCTCCCTCTGCTCCATTCCAGCCCTTTCCTGATCGCAGAGAATGCCTACCCTGGGGCTTCCTGCTTCCCCATGGTGTGGGTTCCCAAAGGGCTTTGAGGACCAGAGACCCGGTGGGCTCAGGTTATCCCTTCACACTCCCTGAGACTCCTCCTGCTGCCTCCATCCTAGCTACACCCAGAAACATGGAACCTTCGAGTCTGTCTGCAAGAGCAAGACAGGTCTCACCCTAAAGCGCCAGGCAGGAAGCCGGAGGAACAGAAGGGCTTTGAACACAGCCCATCCGATAAATATTTATTGTACAAATGGCTGACAGGCCAAAGCCAAGCCAGAGCGGCCTTTCCCTCCCTCACCTCACCACCCCACTAGCGGTCAATCCTAGAGACTTCCGGAGGCTTCCCACCGCCGGAAAGGGACACACAGAAGACAGCTATCCATTAATTGGTCCGGGCCGGAGGTCAAAAATAGGCAGCAGCCCGCAGATGTTTTGTTTGGCCTGCAAGTGTTTTTTTTAATTTTTAAATTGTTTGCCAACTTTTAAAAGCTGGAAGATTTCATATGTAAACCTAGGCTTCGGTCTTAGAAAATGGAGATCTGGCAACATGCTGCATCCCCTGGCTGATACCCAATGGCCAGTGCCCCATAAGACTACCAATGAACCTGAAGCCACACCCCCATTTCTGACAGGGGGCCCCACTTCCCACACTCTGCTCATCCCGTAAGCACCGTGGCTTGCAGCGCTTGGCTGGGTTCCAGAGGGGGTGTCCCCACTCCAAGTAAACAAAATGGAACCCGAAGAACCCAGGGTGGCCTTGGTAGGGCAGCCGTTCACACCAGCCGGTTCACAGCAGTTGGAGTCACACTTCTGCCCTGTCCCCTCCTGTCACTGTTGGTCTTGACTGTCACCTTCACCGGACTTTTAGAATTGCTCAGTAGGAAAAGCAAGCTCTGGGAATATCTGTAAAGTGTGTTCCTAGAGGGGTTTAACCCCACCCTGGAAGTGGGCGGTAACAGCTCATGGGCTGGGGTCCCCAGGTGAATGAAAAGAAAGTGAATGTAACAACTCTCTCTCTCTCTCTCTCTCTCTCCCCCTCCTCCCCCCTCCCCTCCCTCTCCCCATCTTCCTGACTCGATGCGGTATGACCAGCCACCTCACGCTTCCCACCATGCTTTCCCGCCATCCTCGGGCCACCCTTCCTAAGCTGCTTTTGTCTGACCGCTTGTCACAACAAAGAGAAAAGTCACACAGGAACCAGAGTGGAGCTATCACAGAGGTAAACCCGACCCTGTGGTTTGTGAGAGGAACGTGAGAAAGCAGGGAGCTGACACTAGAAAAGCCTTCAACGCTGTGACAGAGCAGCATGAGGGGCCATTCGGATGGGAGCTGGAGAGACCATAAGGCCAGTCAAAATGCAGACTCCCGGGCTTCAGAAGGGAGCAAGGACTGTAGGGAGCTGGGCGAGAGACCATTCCTGTGGATCTGAAGAAACTTGCTGCGTTTCACGACCATGTCTCACTCACTCATGACGCTGAATTCAAGAGTAACAGGCTAAGTGGTCTGGTGGGGAAATTTTCAAGACAGTACAACATCCAGGCTGTGCTGTGGTTACCGCCCACTGCCCTTTCTCACACTTAGGATGAGCAAAAACAGCCAAAGCAATGCGAAAAGATGAAGAGTTTGGTGAAGAAAGTCGTAAAAGCAAGCTTAACACTATGTGCCTGGTGGGCACAGAGAGAGGGGGTGCAACGCTTCAGAAGGTTGGCACTGTTAGAGAAACCTCACACCCAGCCACGGGACAATGGGAAAGCCACCCCCAAGGACCAGTCTCCAACCATCACAGTTCCAGCTTGTGACAATGCAGATGTATAAGACCATGGGCTGAGAATGCTGCTGAACATGGCAACCTACAAGACTCTTCGCAGAGGTCACTATGATCCAATCAGGGCTGCCTCCATCTTGAGCTGGCAGCCGAACTCAGTATCGTCCCACATGGTGCTGGGATGAACATTAGACTTTAGGAGCCACGGCAGAAAGTTATGATTTGTAAGTGATGTACTTAGATATGAGTTGACAAGGGGTGACAGTTGAACTTGTCAACTTAACTATGTTTAGAATCATATACAAGGCACATCTTTAGTCATGCCTATGGGCATATCCATAGAGAGAGGGCTAAGACTGGAAAGCCCATCTTGAATGTGGACGGCACCATCCCATAGGCTAGTGTCTTGAACTGAATAAAAAGGAGAAAGTGAGCCGGGCGGTGGTGGCGCACGCCTTTAATCCCAGCACTCGGGAGGCAGAGCCAGGCGGATCTCTGTGAGTTCGAGGCCAGCCTGGTCTCCAAAGCGAGTTCCAGGAAAGGCGCAAAGCTACACAGAGAAACCCTGTCTCGAAAAACCAAAAAAAAACCAAGAAAAAAAAAAAAAAAAGGGAGAAAGTGAGCCGAGCACCAGCGTTCATCTCTCTCTGCTTTCTGACTACAGAGGCAAGATGACCAGTTGTCTCACACTTCCGCCATCACGCCTTCTCCATCATGGTAGACTGTATTCCCTGAAACCAGGAGCCAAAAATCAAGCCTCCCTTACTTATGATGCCGTGGTCAGCCTTTTGTCATGGTAATGAGAACAAATGACTCACAGGACTCCCGAAGGCCCCTCTAGATTATAAGTTCCAGGGCCTGAGCTCTGCCTGGTTACACCAGGTGGCTCATGCCAAGGATTATGTGGCCAGAGCCCTCAGCAACTGCGCTGCTCTCTGGGGTTACACAGCCCACGATCTCCAGAGACCTTCAGGCAGGGTTCGCTCCAAATACCCTGCAGAGCTCTGGACAGCCCTTCTGAGCCTGTGGCAGCATCAGAGAAAAGAGCAGGCCCACACACTTGGGGTGAGTGAAGGTAAATGGAGAGACAGGGAGAAAGCAGAGGAAAGGAATGGGCAAGAAGCAGCAGCAGCAGGAAAAACACACACACACGCTCAGAAGGAAATGGTGACACACATCATCCATCTGTCCCACTGCCTCCCCAGCTTCCACCCTCTTATATCAAACAGTGACTTAGGGAGCAGTTCCCACCCACGCCTACCTCACGCCTGGTGAGTCAGGGTTAAAGACAAAAAAAAAAGGTCCCAACACTTTGGGTTTGTCACCATGTCCAAGGCCTCTGCTTCCAAGGGAACGCTTGGGGAGGTTCATGAAGGAACACAGATAACAGGAGGGCTTTCTCCTATGGAATGTAAATTCTAGATGCCACCCAGCTCCGGGGCCCTGTATTCTGGGCTGGACCAATAGGGACTCCTGTAGTTAACTCTGAACCCCTGAAGGCGTCAAGGAGAGGGAGGGGGGATTTCAAGAGGGAGCAGAATCCTGGCAAAAGCCAAGAGGGGTGAAGCAGGGCAGGAAAACCAGCTTTGCTGTCCTGACATTTTATCAGAACGGCTGACGTCAGTGGAGTGCACAGAGCATCAGAGGCTTATTTCTTCCCCAAACGTGAACAGAAAGGCATCCGGTTCTTAGCATCTTCATGGTCCAAGTGACCTTAAACCCCCAGCCTTCTTCTTTTCCAAGATGAAAGCATCTCAGCCAGAATGAGTTCCTCCTTCGATGACGGCCTCCTTCAATGACTGCCTTGGATACCCCAAGCCTGCTTTGCTGGGCGGCAGAGACCTCACACAAGTTACACTCTATGCTAACTGCCCTTTCGGCCCAGGGCTCTTAAAGATTATTTTGTGACAGAACAATGAAGGGGTTCTTTCTGAAGTGGGATGGGAGGGCTGGAGTTATCTCAACACTACCAAATTCCACAAAAAGGTCAAGACAAAACACTGACAAGCTAATACTGAGGCCTGATAGATGGCTCAGCAGGTAAAGGTACCTGCCACCAAGCCTGGGGACCCGAGTTCAATTCCTGGGACCCACACAATTGAAGGAGAGAACTGACACCCCACTAGATGTCCTCTGACCTCCACCAGTGCACTATAGCATCCATGTCACACACACACACACACACACACACACACACACACACACACACACACAAATAAAATAAAATAAAATGTGAAAATAACAACAACTAATATTTTACATCTTCCCAGACAGAATCAACTAACAACTTTGGACTGGGATGGTCATGAGGTGGGCTTCTCTCCCCTTGAAGGAGGGGAGATCAAACTTTCAGCTTGGTTGTCTCCAGGCTGCTGTTCTCCATGCAGATACCAGCAATGATGATGCATGACTTGTGCATGCACATACTCATCTAAAAGCAGTCCCAGGCCAGGCAAGGGTGAAAGAGAGGGGAAAAAATCAAAACAAGAACAGAACGTCTATCCCTGCAGAATGGGGCTGCAGCTGCTGAGCAGGAATGCTCCTTCAGGGGAGATGGATGAGTTCAGCTCCCCTGGGCACAGCAGCCCCAGGGAGCCCCTTGGCAGCACTGAGTGGGGAGAATTGCCGAGGGCCTGCCATTTTGGTAAAGTAATCTGTGTTACCAGAAGGCTTAGCCCTAATGTCCTGGGAGGGAGCAGGGTCCCAGGAACCAGAAGTACACATCAAGTTATGAGTGATGCTTCTGCTGCCCAAGTGTAAGGTTTCCTCCAGGAAGAAAGTTTCCTGTCCTCCAAGAGTCTGAACCCCACCCTGGGACAGATAAAGCTGGATGTTTTTTTAATTTTATTTTTTTTATTTTATGTGCATTGGTGTTTTGCCATAGGTGTTGGGTCCCCTGGAACTAGAATCACAGACAGTTGTGAGCTGCCATGTGGGTGCTAGGACTGAACCCAGGTCTTCTGGAAGAACAGTCAGTGCTCCTAACCCGAGCCATCTCTCCAGCCCCAAACCTGGAAATTTTTGAATAGCCCTCTGGCCAGCAACCCTGAGGACTGATGGGTAAACAAACCCCAAAAGATGCTGTGTACCTGTGAGGGGTTTCTGACTCCCCACCCACCACAGTTCTTCCTATGAGAGCCTGGAGCTGCCCTTCTGGGATTCAGCCCCTCAGGGTTTGTGCATCTGAGGGTCAAGAGCAGGAGGGAGGGACCAGCATGAAAAGACAGTACAGTGCTCCCTAGGACCACAATGAATCCGAACAACCCGTGTGTTTCCTCTGCTGCTTCAGGGAAGCCCTGGACACACAGTTTGGCAAGTTCTCGACACGCCAAGAAGAAGCAAGACAAATGGGCCTGATGGGGTAGCCATGAAGTCCACTGAGGCAGGAGGATCACTAAGTCAAGTGTTGTCCAGGAGAGAGAGCACCTTTAGGGCCAGTCTGGGCAAACCTGTCTTAAAAAGTGAAAAGGACAGCCAGGCAGTGGTGGCACAGGCCTTTAATCCCAGCACTTGGGAGGCAGAGCCAGGCGGATCTCTATGAGTTCGAGGCCAGCCTGGTCTACAGAGCGAGATCCAGGACAGGCTCCAAAGCTACACAGAGAAACCCTGTCTTGAAAAACCAAAAAAAAAAAGTAAAAAGATGAGTAGGGATATAGTTCAGTGATAGAGTGCTTGTGTGAGTTCCTAGGTTCAATCCTCAGTAACACACACACACACACACACACACACACACACACACACACACACACACACACACGAGTGTACATGTACATGATAGCCCTGGCCTCTCAAACATTCTGACCATATTACCAGGGGAAAAAAGTCAGATGAGAGAAATTAACAACCTCAAACAAGACTGGTAATGGCTAAAATTACACTTCTTAAACATTTGTTGAAAATAAAAAACAGACTGAAGTAGCAGATTTCTTGGCAACATCAAAAACTGAAAAAATTGACCAGAGAAAAAATAAATTCCACAAGGGGGAAAAAACTCAACACAAAAATAAAACAGCAGCCAATGAGAGCTACTGCCTGAGTAGGGACAAAAAGACTCAAGTCCCAAAGAGATGGGCAAGACGTTACCCAGGAAAATAAGATTACCATGGAAGAAAATTCCAGAATGGCAGGAGCTAAAATCAATATCAACAAAGAAGCAAAAAGGAACCAAACCTAGGGTGATGCCTCAATGGTGGATGATGCTCAGTATATCCCAGGGCCCCAGTTTGGCCCTGGATGAAAGGAGGGCCCACGAAGATGTAGAGGACACTGAGCCCAGTAAGTTCCAAGGACAGACTCCAGAGCAGTTGGCTGCGGTACACAACAGCCAAGGTATTAACTGGACCTGCAGGGACCGCATCCTCTGGCTAAAGTACTGATACTATGAACCAGATCAAGGGATCTGTCTACTAGAGCTGACCATGGAGGTGCACACCTGTAATCCCAGCACTTGGGAGGCTGAGGCAGGAGGATTTGGAGGTCCAGGCCAGTCCAAGCTACATGGCAACAACATCTGAAAGGAGAGAGACTTCTGTGAGCTATCTGCCAAGGAGAGCTGCAGACAGGGAGTGGACCCAGCCATGGGGAGATGTGGGGAGAGACAGACAGAAGGACAGAGAGTTGTAGGTAGCAAAGCTGAAGGGTCAGGGCCATCTAAGGCCTTTGACACTGGACATGGAGCTACAGAATTTGGCATTTGCCCTGCTGGATTTCGGTCTTGCATTGGTCCAGTATTTCCTCACTATGCTCCCATCCTTCCCTTTTGGAAAGATAATGTTTATTCTCTGCCCTTGGATGTTGAAGTATGCGATCTGCTCTTTGATTTTTACAGAGGGTCACTGTGAAGAGATTGCCTTGAGTCTCAGAAGAGACTTAGGACTTTAAAGCAGTGTTGAGACTGAAAGACCATGGTGCCTTCTGGAGTTGGACCAAATGCATTCTGCACCATGATGTAGCCAGGAGCCTATGAGGTGTGGGGAGGACAGTGTGCTGATTTGAATGACATGTCCCCCATGGTCTTGGGCATTTGAATACTAGGTCCCCATTTGGTGACTGTTTGGAGAGGTTTAGGGGGTGTGGACTGGGGAGGGCTTTGAGAGTTTAAGGGCCGTCACCTTTCCAGTTTCCTCTCTCTGTGCTTGCTGTATAAGATGTGGGCTCTCAAGCTCCTCTACCTTCAGTGCGGACTCTAGTCCTCTGGAACAGAAAGACCAAAGCAGCCCTTCTGTCTGTAAGTTGCCTTGGTCATGGTGTTTTATCACAGCAGCAGAGAAGTAAATGATACAGAGGGAGGGGAAGAAGTGGAGGAGAGAGAGGGAGGGGAGAGGCTAGGGGAGGGAGAGAGGGGTGAGGAGAGAGAGAGAGAGAGAGAGAGAGAGAGAGAGAGAGAGAGAGAGAGAGCTCCCATTTGATGGACAGACCTGCAAAGAAGAGCCCTAGAGAGAGAATAGCCTTCTAGACCCAACTCTGTCCACTGCCCTGACCTTAGGCAAGGGCTCTCTCTAACACCCCAATACAAGGAGGGGTGGCCACACAGCCTTAGGGCCCATCTGCTAAGAACCCCAGAGACCGTGGTATAAGCCCCAGTCTACAGGAACCTATCATGAGCCATCCTCTGCTCTCAGGGACTGAGGAGAAATTACCAATGGTGCTAGTTCTTAGGGTAAGAAGAAGGCAGTGAGCAACTGGAATCTTTTTTGTTCTAAATGTTCTATAATAAGCCTGTAATTGCCATAGTGACTAATGGAGTGGGGCATTTTTTAAAAGCCAGAATACCTGCTCTAAAAATAATGGGCTGATAGTGGATCGTAATTACTCATTGTATGTATGCACACATGGCATGGCATACATGTGGAGGTCAGAGGACACTTGTCGAAGTTGACTGTCTCCTTCCACCACGTGGGATCCAGGGACTGAACTCAGTTGTCAGGCTTGGTGGCAAGCACCTAACCCGCTGCATCATCTCACCAGCGGTCTAGGATGCATTTTATCACATAAAAGGCACAAGTGACCTTGGGAATTCAAAATGGCACAACCTTGAACTTATTTTCAATTAAGTGGGAGTGAGAGTGAGTGTGTGTGTGTGTGTGTATGAGTGTGTGAGTGTGTGTGTGTGTGTGTGTGTGTGTGTGTGTGTGTGTGTGTGAAGTGTTATGTCACGGGTTTTGAATTTTGGCTTGGTCCTGAGCTCCTGGAGCAGGTGGGTTTGTGTGGCTCCTGCTGCTGGTGGATATTTCGGCTGTTCTCCCCACTGTTACGCAATGGCTCTGGTGGTTCAAACCCATCCCCATGGGGCCTGATATGTACATTCAGCAATGTATTCACTTGTCTCTGTCTTCCTAGGATTGTATTATGGTCGGAAGAAAAGCGTAATTATTTTCATGTTTTACAGTGGAAGGCAGCTGAAACTCTTCTTTACAGAGGACTTGTATCAGGTGCTCAGCGGGAAGCCTTGGTGTCAAGGAGATGGGGCCTTGGGACCCTTCCTCTCCCAGAGGACCAGACTAAGCTTCCAAGAAGAAAAAGCTATGACCAAGGCAATACGACCATCCAGGGGGCATCTCTGCAAAGCAGATGTGACTCTTGGCACAGCCAGCACCTACATGAGAGAACTCACCTCTCTTAGCCTCCACACAGAACCCTCTCTTCCTCAAAATTCCACCATTTGCTCCTCAGGGTGCCAGGGCATTAGGTCACTGGCCCCCCAGTACCCAATCTCATCTCCATGTTCCTAGCACAGCCCAAAGACATGTCCCTGCCCTACAGAACGCAGGCAGTCTCTGAAGGACAGGCAGCCAACCAGCACCCCTCCCCATCCCCCACTCCCCATACACACACCAACTCAGGACCCTCTTTAAGCCCATGTCCTTGTCCAGAGAAGGTCCCTACTGCCTAATGCCCATGTGGCATGTCTGTGGTGCCCAGCACAGTCGCCTCTCCACAGGGATGGCAAGCATCATCTTCAAGCTATTACTATAGTGGGATGGTTTTCTGTCGTTTTTTCTTTTGAGATAATACCTCATAGTATAGCTCTGGCTGGCTTAGAACTTGTTGTGTAGACCAAACTAACCTCAAACTCAGGGATCTGCCTATCTCTGCCTCCTGAGAGCTGGGATTAAAGTCATGTGCTATCATGTCTAGGGGTTGGGTAGTTCTCAACAGTACCCTGTAAACCCAGCTCTTCTTAATACCTGCTTCATAGTCTTTGCAAGCAGAAGGTGTACCCTTGGAGACCTGCATCACTCCATCCCCACATGGTACTCAGTACCACAGGGGCTGAGCTACAGTCGAGTTCACCAAGGAAAGAGTTGGGAAACGAGGAAACTCTAAGGTTTTGAAGGTATTCGCTGGGAAGCAAGAAAGACTTGTGACCTCTCAGCACTGGTCACCTCACACACTACAGGGTGACATGGCACAGGCCACTTAGGAGATGAGGCTGCCAAGGCCTTTGCTGCTGCCCTCTCATGAGTGGCTCTGTGACAACAAAGGCCTAGACATCAGAGATGGGGACAGCAGGGACCACCAAAGCCCAAACGCAGATCAACAGTCACGGCTAATGAAGCTGAGGCCGGTTTCCTTCGGAGCAGCCGTGGGAAGGTATGCCTTCAGAAAAGGAGGGGCAGCCTGGGGAATAACCGGACTACTTAAAGGAACTGGGAACTTGGTGGGCAGCAGGTGTGGAGGGGGGTGATGCTGACTAGCCATCCCATCATCCCCACTCATGTGAGGGGCACCATTTTACACATAAAACCTAGTGCTAAAACGTCACAAGCAGACCAACACGCAGGGCGCAGTGACAGCTGGAGACCACAGCCTCAGAACCATGGGCTCGATCTAGTCCCAGCTCTGAGCCTGCTGGCTGGGTGACTCCAACCAAGCTGCTTGCCATCCTTGACTCTTCCCGTTCCCTTATCCAGAAAATGGGAATGCTGGGCTGGGAGGACAGGTTAGAGCGTCAAGTGGACCTGGGTTTGATCCCCAGGACCTACTTAAAAAAAGAAAAAAGCGGGGTGTGGTGCGGTGTCCACCTGTCACCCCGGCAACGAGAAGGAGACAGGGGGGTCCTTGGGACTCACTGGCCCGCCATCCTAACTGAGACCTGACTCAAAAATACAAGGTAGAGGGCTAGAGAGATGATTCCGTGGTCAAGAGCACTCGATCTTGCAAAGAACCCAGGTTCAGTTCCCAGCGCTCACCTGGTGACTCACAGCTGTCAGTCAACTCCAATGCTGGAGATCTGACTCCCTCTTCTGGCCTCCTTGGGCACCAGACACACACACACACACACACACACACACACACACACACACACACACACACACACACACGGTACATCTATGTACATGCAGGAAAAGCATTCATATACACAAAATAAAAGTAAGTAAATCTTTTTGTAAATAAGTAAATCTTTTAAAAATAAAAAAAAAACCTAGAGACTGTTACATCTACACTAGATGGTACCTAATGATTCACGATGAGGTTGTCTCTGGCCTCCATGTTAATGCACACACATGGCTGCACACATGTGTGTACACACTATAAAAAGAAAGAAGATGAGAAGACGCAAACAGAACATGGTGAGGTCCCTGCTGGTTTTCCGAACATTGTTGGCAGAATACTGTCTTCTGAAGATGCCCGAGTCTGCCTCGTACCCCTAAAGCCACAGGCCAGAGGGAAACCAAAGCCACTCTGTGCCCCTCCCAACTGCTTCTGCTTGAGTGTGGTGTGTGGATCCCCCAAAGATCCTCCCAGCCCCTTTCTAATTTGTAGTTAATTACAAGGAACCGTACTGACACTCATTTTTTTTTTGGGTTCACAAATGGAAAACGCTAATGACTTTGTAAATTAATTTCAGATTTCCCCCATCGTTTCTGGCAATAAGATCATATTGTTTTCCCTCTCATTGTTTTTAGAGGCAAACGGAAACATAGCCTACCCCTTAAAAAATAGATTAAAAAATTCCAATTAAGTTTTTTCTGGAAAACCAGCACTATCTTATTGACATCTGGAGCAAACTTACATCACGGTGAGGAACATCACAGCTGTAAGTTGGGGACCGCCCAAATAGACCAAATGGGATGTGGCTTTCCTCCAGCAAGGGGAGAGAAACATCTAGAAGGGCTTTTCCCGTTTTCCCGGGCAGTTCAGTCAATACTTCCAAAAAGACATTGTCTCGCAGACAGTCTCCACACTGGGTAGCTCGGAAGGAACTACAACAGGAGACTAGCGCTGGGGGGGCGGCTGCACCCAGCCCCGGTTATCACACTGGATGGGTTGTAAGTGAGCTGCACAGTGACTGAGGGAAGAGAGAGAGAAGGGTGAGGAGGCCTGCAGCACCGCCAGGGAGAAGAGAGCCGCCCCAGCAGACAGCACAGGACGTCCCGGAGATGAGAGGCTTAGCAAAGTCCTGGGTCAAGGGTGGGGGAGTTACACACAGGGAGGCAGGCTCCGTCCAACCCCAGAAAGAGTGTCCTAGGACAAAGAGAAACTGCAGCAGGTTGCCAGGAGTGCTGAATAGGGGTCCTGGCAGCTTGCAAAGGGCCGGACTTCCATGTGAGCCACGCTTCCGGGTCACTCAGAAGGTTAAGTACAGAACGTCATTTGATCCATGCAGCCAGTCAGCAAGGGCGAGAGCCCAAACCTATGTGTGTGTCCTCTTCCTGGACGCAGGCACAGGAGTAACACCAGCCCTACAGCTAATGGACAGGTAACGACAGGGCCAGGCAAGGTGTCCCCACAATGCCTTCTGCTCCTGACCCTTAGAGCTTGAGAAGCAGCTCTTCCAGTTCCCTGCAGGGCCCCTGCCAGAAACACCAGCTGAGGCTCCGAGGGGAACTCAGTGGTAGAGTGCTTGCCTGGCTGGAGGGAGGAGGGAAAGAAGGGAGGGATGGGGAGAAAGGAAGGAGAGAAGAGGAGGGAGGAAGAGGGAGGAGGGACTAGAAAAGGAAGGAAAAAAAGGAGAGGGGAAGGGAGGAGGCAGGAAGAGGGGGAGGGAGGGGACGAGGAGAGGCAAGGAAGGAGAAAGGGGAGGAGGAAGAGAAGGGAGGAGGGAAGGGAGGAGGGAGAAGAGGAAAGGGAGGAGGGAGAGGAGGAAAGGGGGAAGGAAGGAGGAAGGAAGGAAGAAGGGGAGGAGGAAGGAGAAGAGATGGAAGAGAAGAGAGAGAATGAAGAGGTGAAGGAGAGGAAGGAGGGGAAGAGGGAGGATGAAAGAAGGGGGAGAGGAGAAAGAGGGGAGCGGGGAGGGGAGAGGAGAGGGGGGAGAAGAGGGAGAAGAGAGGAGGGGACGCCACTGCTCTCCGCTGCTCTACCTTCGGTTTTGTCAGTGAGAAGGGTCTGAGGGTCTGGGAGTGGGTGAGGGCACTCCACAGTGTGTGTGGTCCTTAATTTTTCACGGAAGCAAAGGTAAAACCGTGAGCTCTCCACAAAGACCCTGGCAAGGGCTGTGGGGACAGAGTTCTTCACCCAGGGCGTGGTTAATTCTCACCACTCACTGCCTGTTCCCAGCAAGGATGCTGCTCCATATAGGGAGATAAGGTTAGCCCTTGCCATCTCCACTTCCCTCTCCTAGAACCAGAGAAAGGCTCGCCAGTCTAAGATGTCTTCCTGCCAGGCGGTTGCCATCTCTAAGTGCCGGACCACTCGCGGGCATCAGTCTGAAAAAGGGTCTCTGCTGGTTGGCAGAGGTCGTAAGTTCCATGAGCGATGGCTGCTCAGGGTCCTCCAACGCTGGCGAGGACCACAGCCTAAGCCTGCTCTGCATGTGAGGGGAAAGGAACGGAGAAATGCCCTGGGGACGGGGGGGGGGGGGGGGGGGGGGGGGCGAGGAGGGTCTCACCCCATCTCTGTCCTGTTAATGCAATGATCTTAGCTGGGCAGGCCCTGAAAAAAACACGGTCTCCCATGCAGGCGGACTCCTAAAGAGGAGGGTGGCTTGGCCACCCCTGCTCCACTTCACAATGGCGGAACTGAGCACCAGACCTCTGTGGTGCAGCACACTGTGTCAAGAGCAGTGTGGAACCCACGGCAGGTATAGGTGGGGTACGACGACTTAGTCCAGGTTCTGTAGAGTCAGCCTGCGCGTTGTGTAGTCTTCAAAAAGTTACACATCCCTGAGCACCATCCAGTCCCACCCCCCACATTCAAGAGGTCTAGGAGGAAGCCCCTCCACTGGACTCTGGTCCCTCACATCCAGATCAACTATTGTGATGCTTCTTAAAATCAAACAAGCAAGCACAATGAAAGGCCCAAAAGCCTGAGAATGTAGCTCAGTGCCCAGACTTCCTGTTGGCTGGCAGCTATACAGAGAGAAATGGGCAGATGAGTCAAGGCCCTTCGTCCTGAAGTCCCACCTCTTCCAGTCAGTGGCCATCACTCCGGCAAGGGACGGGGCCACCCTGAGCTTTAGTTTCCCGCATGGTATAATGGGGTCGATGTGGGCTGCTGTGAGGCGGAAACACACTGGGACAATATCTCTGCAGGACAAGTTAACAGGCCGATATTCCTGCCCAAAGCACACAGTCATTAAATTCTTGCTGAGTGAGTGGATGATGGAGTGACCATGCAAATATACACGCATTCAAGGGCTTGCTCAATCCCGCCTCCCCACATTCTTGGAGGCTCCCCAAGCAGAAAGTCCCACTGTTTAGAGTCTCATGAAGTGTTCTACACTCTCAGGTGGCAGAGGAAGTATAGCCAGCCCTCTGATGTCTGCCCCTGTCTACTACACGTTCCTCACTAACTGCCTCACATCCCACTAGTTACCTCTAACCAGCCCAGCCAAAGGCAAACGTGTCAGAAGCCTTGATCAAATGGAATGTTTTGACCTGCCCACCGACCCAACCAACCAACTCAGGCTTCGGTCTTCAGAAACAATACTCAAAGCTGCTGATGCCACAGGCTCTGCCACCTGCGCCCTGTCGCTTACTGGGAATCCAAAGCCTGAGAAGCTGTGTACAAACTCTCCTTCTCTGTGTGGGGGATGGAGGACAGGTAAACATGGGCTATCTGGCTTTGGAGTCAGTAGGTCCTGGTCCAGGTCCCAACTCTTGGGTGAGCTGCAAGGGTTAAAAGGAATCACTGAAGTTGTCTAGCTCCGCCCCTAAGACATAGGAGACACTCAGCAAAGGTAAGTTTCCTTTCTTCCTTCCTGGAGAAAACAAGAAGCTCCGAACCCCACCACCATGCTCCTCCTCACTGGCTGTGTAACTCAAGCAAGCCACAGTCTCTGGGAACTCAACCGCTACCCTCCAAAGATCAGAGGACACTACCTGGCCCACTAAATGCTACAGATATACTGCACAGTACAGTGGACACACACACACACACACACACACACACACACAGCCACACACAGCCACACACACACAGCCACACACACACAGCCACAGCCACAGGTGGCTACTGAGCCTCAGTTTTTCTGCCTGAGGCCAAAACACTTAAAAAGACTCTATAACTCACATTGTGTTTATATATTAGACAACCCTGATCTAGAATGCTTAAAAAACGTAGCAACGAGAACAAAAGCAACCCTGGGTATGATTCTTGCCCCCAGATAAACTGCAATGTCTTCTTGAGAGAAGACTCTCGCTGGCCCTTATTTCTCTTCCCTTCTAGCCTGAGTACACATCAAGACACTCGGAGGAATCTTACAGGAAAATCCAAACACTTCAGAAATGACAAGCAGTCGCTATACACCTGGAAGAATGTCCAAGGGCTTTCTACACACCGGCCTCCTCAATCCTCACAAAACCCCCATGAGGAAATCCTTTGAAGACTACAGATGAGGAAAGTGAGTGCATGGGGGAGGGAGCGGGAGAGAGGGCTCAGCAGTTAACATCACTTGCCGCTCTTGCAGAGGACCCAGGTTTGGTTCCCAGCACCTCCATGGTAGCTCAAACCATCCACAACTCCAGTTCCAAGGGACCGACTGCCTTTTTCTGACCTCTGCAGGCACCAGGCACACGTGGCTCACATATATACATACAAGTAAAATACTCGTACACATAAAATCTAAAAAAGAAAGAAACTGAGGGACTAGAGAGATGCTCCAGTCGGTAAAGTGCCTGTCACACACACCCACGTAAGGGCCAGGGGCAGCACCGGGCGGATATACGTGGGTCCCCGGAGCTCACTTGCTTGTCAGCCTAGCTGAATTAATGTGCTCTAGGTTCAATGAGAAACCCTGTCTTCAACAATATGATGGAAAGCAAGAATGGAAGACATCTGACATGAATCTCTACCCTCCACAGGAGTCCCCATATGCACAGAGAGAGAGAGAGAGAGAGAGAGAGAGAGAGAGAGAGAGAGAGAGAGAGAGAGAATGAATTAAGGCTCAGAAAGGTTAATGACTTGGCCAGTGCTATAGAATAGATCAGGAGCAGAAGACTGGGATTCAAACCCAGTTCTGATTCTTACACATATGTTCTTCCTCACGGCCCATTTCACAAAGTAGGTAGCCTGTGCACCATTCTCTAAATTTACACATCCTAGTAAAACTCCTACCCAGAGATGGCCAACACCCCACCACCACCAGAAGACTTCCCAGCAGGTCAGGGATAAAGACCATAAAACAGAGTCCATTAGAGCCATATCCATGTCTAGCTAAGCCTTGACTAGTTCAGAATTAGTCATATTTCCAAAGTGATGGGGAAGGCAGGTTTTATTTTATTGCCTTTGAACTTCCTGGCCAGGGTACTGGCCAGGACTCAAAGGTAGAAAACCTGTGAAGTATGAGGAGATACACACCCAGCCCACGAGCCACCATCCAGTCAACTCCCAAGGCAGGCATAAAGGATGTGGCTTCTGAGACTGAGACCAAGGACATACACAGGACAATGAGAGCCCTGCATAAAATGTAATATCACATGGCCAGCGTGTCCAGGGGGAGGCTGAGACTGAGCGCCCACTGCCCTCTGCAGGTCATAGCTCCGAGAAGAGCAGGAACAAGTGGCCAGTCACCTGCTTGGAAGAGAGGACCTGCCTGGGGAGGGCCAGGATGGAGGATTAAAGACAGGCTTTTTTAAAAGGAGGTGTCGGGCAGGCAGAGAGGGAGGAGGCAGAAAAACAAAACGCCAGTAGACGGTTCCCATTCAACCTCAGACAGGGTAAATATTTGCTCGTCCACTGTGAACTTGGCTCTGAGAGCATCCTCAGCTTGGCCGCCTGGGTTCACACTGGCATCTGGTCTTGATTTGAGGCCCAAGGCGCCAGTGTTTAGCCCGCGGCACAGAGTCCAGTCTCCTGCTTTGTCTGAGAGCTAGATGGATCCCACTGGACAAGAGTGAGAGAACGCCCACCGCAGTGGCCCTGTTGCTCACACACAGGCACCAGGCCATGCTGGCAATCAGGGCCGCCCATGAGGGTTGCGCTCATCTCTTCCCCAGGGAGCAGCATGGGAGGTGCATCGCCTCTGTTCCACGATGAAGAAAACTACAACAGAGCAGAGCCACACCACCACCAACGGAGCTTGTCACACTAGCCATGAGCGCAGGAAGAGCAAGTCAACAAACCCTTCCCGAGGGCCTACTGTGTGCCAGATACTGTCCAAAGTCCTGAGTGACAGCCGTGGATAAGACAGGAAAAGAGCCATCCTTAGGGAGTGGCCATTCAACACAGAATGACGAATTACCGTATTTTCATGGCTGACACAGATTGACTGTCTGGAGGGTTCAACATTAGAGGTTGGGGCATCCGTCTCTGGTCTACTTAATATGGTCTCTAGCAATTACCACCATATATATTTAAGATGTATATTCCCAGGCTCTGCCAGAAGCCTAAGAAGAAAAAATAATAACATCCCTGCTGCATCTAGGAGCCTGGAGGCAGAAGGTTCCAAGAGTCCTGGAAGTATGGGGTCTGGCTGCAACGCCTTGGTTACACCCCACCACTCAAGAAGCAACAGGGGGCAAGAATCACAATTTGTGCCTCAGTCTCCTGACCCAAAGGAGGTTTTAGAACACCTAGCCTAACCCACCTGACAAGATGGAACTAATCCCCTAAAAGGCCATGAAGGTGAACCTGTACTCGCTATAAAGTGAGTCATATCATTCTGACACCAGATCACCATCAAGAGCAGAGCTTGGGTGAGGAAACAGGACACTCCAACAGCAGCCCAGGGACTCAGGCTGTCCATCAAAGATTGTTTCTCAGGGACGAACGCCCCCACACACTGGCCCTGCCAAGACAGATAACTCTTACTCAAGCGAGTTGCTTAACTCGGCCTGTGTGGGTTCCCATGCCATGGGCCCATCCTGTGGGAACCCAGCATGTAGGGCTCCCGCTTAAGTGAGCGGCTGGAATCAATCACCCCACGGCCACAGTTCTTACCCACATGTTGCTCTTCTGGTCAGCGCACTTGAGCTGAGCGGTGACCTAAGCCAGCTCAGTCAGCTCTGCAGCAGCCTCTCTGTCATCCTCCTTCGGTGAGCACAAGGCTCATATTTCAGGCCATTTGCTCCCCTGGGCATGACTCAGAGGAGTCAGTTGTCTTTAAAAAAATGCTTTTCATATTTCAAATCAAAAATAAATACCACGCACTCTGGAAGCAAGCCATCACAGATGTCTGCAGAACTATAAAAGTGAAAGGCCTGAGGAGGCTGAGAAAGTGGTGGGTCACATTCCCCTGTGCTGACTGCCGTCACCTACAACGGGTTGGGAGAGCAAGCCTGAAGCCAGGTCCCAGGCTAGTGCCTGGCGTGACCAGTGACGATAAAGGCGGGCCACATGCACTTATTAGCACCAGAGTGGGGAAAGCAAGTGCCCTCTGGGGTCCCCGTGAGAAGACATTGTAGGTGTAGGTAGAGACCAGAAATGCCACCTCACAGAAAATCCTTGCATACACACTGACAGCAACAAGCCTCAGCCGAAGTAGGTAGTTGGCATGGGAGCTTCCGGGCTGAGGTGCAACAATACACACAAGTGGGGGGGTTGTGTGTGGTGGGGGTTGTGAGGCCGAGCAGCAGGGGCTGGGTCAGCACTGTGCACAGAGGTGTGACCGGGTATCCACCACAGTCACTCACCAAGTTGACTTCGGATGACTCCGACTCCCTTTATTCCGCCCCTCTGCCCTCTTGGCTTCCCTGGTGGGTGCCCACCAGAGCGCACGGTGGTGACATAGTCATGGTGACACACATTCTGGGAAATGCCTGGCTAGGTGACTTAGGCTGAGTTCCTGCCACACATCTAGGCGGCCTGCATTCTCTGTGGTCCCGCAAGGCTATGTGTGAGGTGGGAGCTGTGCACACACATGGTAGAGTCTCTAGCTTCTCGGGCTAGAATGAGCAAATTAACCAGAGATGACATCACACCCTGGAGAAAATGATACAGCCAAGAAATGCATGAACATGGGGTTCTTGGCCGTCGGCACGGGGTGGCATCGTCTGTAGGCGATGTCTGGTTCTCGGGGCACCTCAGTGAAAAAGCTTGTGGCTTGATGGTCAGCAGAAGCCAGCACCCCTGTTTCCAAAACCCACAAAACGAGGCTCCGAATCATTAGGGAGTACTCTCTACAATAACAACAAAAATACACAAACACAAAAACGGGTAGTAGCCACTGACTAGTATTCTCAAGTTTTGGGTGCTGTGTACGACTGTACTGCTCTGCTTTTATTTTACTGGAGAGTATTTTTTTTCACACCCACATCACCTGACATGTGTGTGCAAGATGGTGTGCTATAACAGCTGTGACATCATTACTCAGTGACAGGAATTGTTTCAGCTCCATTATAATCTTTGGGGATGACTATCATCCATGCGGCCCGTTGTTGACTAAACATCATTATGTAGTGCTTTTCAGTGACTAACTCATGGTGTGTCTTGTCCCTCGGCTCCTTGCTAGTCAGTGGGAGCCAGTCACCCTGATTCTTAAGTCTTCCAAAATGAAGTTTCTGAATCCTTAAGGCCAGGCCTGGGTCCCCCACATGTGTCAGTCAGGGTCATCTGGCCACCAGCCTCCTGGCTGTCCTTGAATGACTCTTTCCCAGGCTCTTCAAATGCCCTCCCTTGAGCGCAGAGCAGTGACGTTTTCAAGGCTACATGAAAGCGGACATCATATGCAGCATTCTGCACTTTCTACTCCGGCAGTCACAGGCAAGGCTCTGTGGATCCGTGAGGCCTGCTGGCTGACCAGGCTAGCCCACCCAGAGGGTATGATTGGGGAGGGAGAGAGGTAGCTCACTCTCCCTAGGACAGCCAGGTCCTTTGTTTTCTGAATTCACTTTGAAAATATTTCCAGAACATACTCATCTAATCTTTTCTCAATAAGTTCATTTTTTTCTAAAGGTAATAGATTCTTAGACTCTCTCTCTCTCTCTCTCTCTCTCTCTCTCTCTTTTGCTGGAGATGTCTTTCTGTATGCTGTAGATGTGTTGCTCTGATTGACTGATAAATAAAATGCTGATTGGCCAGTAGCCAGGCAGGAAGTATAGTATAGGCAGGACAAGCAGAGAGAATTCTGGGAGGTGGAAGGCTGAGTCAGGAGACGCTGCCAGCCGCTGCCGCCATGAGAAGTGAGATGTAAAAAGCACTGGTAAGCCACAAGCCATGTGGCAACTTATAGATTAATAGAAATGGGTTAATTTAAGATAAAAGAACTAGATAGCAAGAAGCCTGCCACGGCCATACAGTTTATAAGTAATGTAAGTCTCTGTGTGTTTACTTGGGTCTGAGCAGCTGCAGGCCTGGGCGGGACTGGAGAAAACTCCAGCTACACACTCTCCCTCTGCCTCTCTGTCTCTCTGTCTCTGTCTCTCTGTCTCTGTCTCTCTCTCTCTCTCTCTGCATATGTATGTGTACACACATGTACATGTGTGTATGTTCCTATTTGTGCATGAGTGTATATTAGCACACATGTACATACAAGTATGGAGGCCAGAGGTCAACTTCAATGTCGTTCCTTAGGAGCCAACCACCTTGTTTTTTAAACAGTTTCTGGGGCTGGAGGGGTAGCTCAGTAGTTACGAGCAATGGGTGCTTTTCCAGAGGACCCAGGTTCAAGTCTCAGCACCCACTTGATGACTCACCACTGTTGGTAACCCCAGTTCCAGGGGATCTGATGCCCCCTTCTGGCTTTGTGGGCACCACACATGCGTGCAGGTGGGTAGGCAAAATACACATACATATAATTAAAAAATAATCCTTACAAAATAAAATAGGGCAGGACTTTTTAGTGGCCTGGATAGCCTAGACTGGCCAGGGGGAGCCCAGGGATCCCCATGACTCTGCCCCCCGCTGGGATTACAAGTGTTCACTGCTACACCCAGCCTTCACATCCCCATTATGGAATAGAGCAGTGGTTCTCAACCTTCCTAATGCTGCAGCCCTTTAATACAGTTCCTCATGGTGTGCTGATCCCCAGCCATAAAATTATTTTCTTTGCCACTTCATAACCATAATTTTGCTACTGTTATGAATCGTAACATAAATATCTGATACGCAGATATCTGATATGCGACCCCTGTGAAAGGGTCATTTGACCCCCAAAGTGGTTGAGCCCCATGGGTTGAGAACCGCTGGAATAGAGGCTCGAGAAGCTGACACGGACACACAGGTGCTTTTGGAAGACCTCAGAGCTGTTGGAGGCCTTCCTTTGCGGCAGCTGGGTGGCCGACAGCCTTCTGCGTCATTTCCTCCACTAACGTTCTTAGCAGCAGGTAAGAGCCTTTGGTGGACCTCATTCTGGGGACTGAACTCAGGTCCTCACTCCTGTGCAGCAAGCACCTTGCCAACAGGGCAATCCCCCTGCCTGGGATAACAGATTAGTTGTTTTGTTTTGTTTTGTTTTTTCCAGAGATTGCCAATCCTCTGTCCCTTGAGCCCAGGATGAAGTGAGTATTTTCACTGCAAGCCTCGAGTCACCTGGCACCCTGGACAGCCACTGGCCCTGGCTTCTTTCACAGCACACAACCTTTAAGCAAAACAGACTAGCCATCATTTCAGCCATACCTGCAGTATATCTAAAAGCCAGAAAATGGGGAGCACTCTTTCCTCTTTTTTCAGGCTTGTTGGGCACCATGGGACATTATTCCTGTCATACCCTTTCTCATGAGCAGGGGGCCCTTTTAGAGTCTGCCACGCAAGAAATCCAAGGGTTCTAGCAGGAATGTGCCTAGCCCCATTCTTTAGGGAATCTCCAAAGTAAGCCCAACCTAGTCACCCCACTTTGAGGTACAGTGCTGTGCATCGGATGTGGTGCCATGAAATGACTGCTGGGCCAGGGAGGGGTGACAGCAGCCTGGTCACACAGCTACCCCACAACAAGCACTTACACTATGCTGGGGTTGGACTAACCTCAAACACAGGATTTAGTCCTCAGATCCACCTCACGGGATGTGTCACCTGTTCGGAGATGAAAACAGAGCTGCAGAATGCCAAAGTCACTGCTGGCAGTCTTGTGACTTCCTCTTCACAGAGCAGGGTCTGGACTGTGATCTACACCCCGCCCCCCAAAGCTCTGCTCCCTTCCTCAGATTATGAGAGACCCTAGCTTGAAAACAGAAGTTTAGGAGCCACCTCAGTCCATGGTGGCATGATCCTCAAGGTTCCTTCACCTCCCTGGGCCCCAGGATTTTTCATCTGAGAACAGTGGGTATTTTTGGAGATTTCTTTTGGTTCTAGTCACAGATGTTTTAGGGAGACCTAAAGAAATCAGCCATACTACTGGAATCCTTGGAACCTAAATGGACAAGGGCCTGCTGTCCTGTCCTGCTTCCTTCATGAATGTTCTCATCGGCAGGTAAGAGAGCCTGAGTATAGCTGTCCCTGACTGAGTACAGCTGTCTCCTGCCCCTGCTCTCCTCCTCCACATACCCTCTCCTCTTGCCCATCTATAGCCCTCCATGGCTTCCAGGAGCTGCCCAGGCAGGTCAAGACACAGGGACAGAAGGCGCATACTCAGAGGGAACAGGGGACCAAAGTGTCTTCAGAGTTCACAGGCAGGCTGGTGACGGGGGCCGGAAGTGCCCAAGGGCCCTTGCTGGCAGCCAGCCTGTATCACAGGCCGACAGGAAACAGGAGAAGACAGCACTGAAGCCTCGTGGAAATCCCCACCGGGCTCCACGCCGGGCTGTGACTCAGAGTCCTAGGCAGCCAGAGAGCTACCCTCCCACCCCAACCCCCAGGCAGGGTGGAGAGGCGGCCACAGGAAATAGGTCACTGCATCTATGCACAAAGATGCAGAGGTTTGGCACCCACCAAGCCATAGACACTGAGATGTGGGGCACAGATGAAGGGCAAGGATTCGGGGATCCTGGGTCCTGTTGCAATCCCAAGATGCACCTTTCTAATGGAAGCATAGTGTGAGCAGCTGCAGAGGCCCACCCCTCTTTTCAGGCCTGCTCTTCAGAGACACAAGGGACACATGAAGGATGGATCCTACCCTCTCCCCAGATGCCAGGCAATTCCACTCCACAGAGCTCCAGCCCTCTTATCCTCTAGGCTGGGCTAGCTGACTCTCAGATCCTCAGGGCATCACCTAGGAGACTTTGTCCCAAAACCTGAAACAAGATGATGTGTTATGGAGACTGCACGACAAGGCAAGGCCTTGAGCCCCCAGAAGCTCTTCCCACCTCTGATCTCTGACACACTAAAGAGCTCCAGGCTCCCCAAAATGCCCAGAGTCTTGCAAGGGCTCCTGACTGTGACACAGATACTATCAATTTCTTGTCTTTTTATTTTTCTTCAAGACAGGGCCTCACTATGTAGCCCTAGCTGGCCTAGAACTCACTATGTACACTATTCTGGCCTCAAACTCACAGCGATCCACCTGCCTCTGCCTCCTAAGTGCTTGGGGAAAAGACATGGACCATCACATCTATAAAAATAAAAGTAAAACCTCAACATTGGGCTGGCAAGATGGCTTAGTGGGTGAGGACATTTGCCCTTACTGTCACCTAGTGGGCTCTGTGTTACCTTGAAGTCTTACCATCCTGGGTCCCCTATGGCATTGGCACTGTTGCCCCTTGCCTCTCCTGCCGACCTGTCTTCCTGGACCTGACCTTGATCCCACAAGACTCACGTGTCTCCCTCTGGCCTCCCCAGGAACTCCATATGTATACACCCAGCACCAGTCTAAGCCCCAAGCAATGGTGCTGCACATGCCTCTGCTGTGCTGTGCATACCAGTGATGCCCATTTTTTTTACCTCAGAGAACATGCTGGTGAATTAGAGGTAGGCCAGACCTCACCTGGCAGCTCCTGAGGTACGGGGACATTGGTGACAGGGTTGTATCTCAAAGGCCAGCTCATGACAGCAGCACTGTTAGTCTAGGGAGTGGAATGCACTATGGTGAGAAACGTCTCCATAAGAGCTACATCCCACTGCCATGGCCGCACCTGCTGGTGTATGAGATGTCCTTCTCCCTCTACAGTAGTTAGGTAACTCCCTGGTAAGTGGGTATTCAACACCCAGCATAAGCATGCTGAAGAATGAGTTCCGGACATTTCCTTGGGAGCTCCCATAAACCCCCATCTGAATTCAAAGCTCTTTGGGACAAGGCTTCATGTGTCCCGGGTGAAAGGTAAACGGGGCTGGCTGCAGCGCTGGTTATCAAGTGGGAAGGTCATGGTCACGACAGAACCCAGTGGTACTTTTTAGAGCTTTATTAGGAGGGAAAGCGGGGAAGAAAGAAGGGAGCCAGGCCTGGGGGAGGGAGCAGAGCAGAGCAGAGAGGGAATAGAGAGAGAACACAGAGAGAGAGGATGGAGGTCCGTGTCTGCTTCTTAAGGCGGGTACATAGTCGCCAGTGCCCACTGATGATGTAAGACGCAAGACCCCAAGCTGCACATGTGCTGGAGTGAGGGCAGGATTCTAACACCAGGCTGTCCCCACACATATGAACCCAAGGATGACATTGAACTACTGATCTTCCTGTCTCTACCTCCTGAGTTCTAGGATTACTGATGTGTGCCACCATGCCCAATTCTTGTGACACTGGTAACAGACCCAGGGCTTTCTTTGTGTGTGCTAGGCAGAAACTCTGCCGACCAAGCCTCGCCCCTGCCAGCAGTATCACTAAGACAGCATCCAGTACATCTCCAGGTCTGTGGATGCTAATACCAAATTCCCATACAGAATGTGCTTCCCTGTGGCTTGGAGACAGCTTCCTAGTGGGATGGGGGATGAGGGCATAGATCCTCTGTCTCAGCTGGGTGGTGGTGGTGGTGGCGGCGGCGGCGGCGGCAGCGCACACCTTTAATCCCAGCACTCAGGAGGCAGAGGCAGGCGGATCTCTGTGAGTTTGAGGCCAGCCTGGGCTACAGAGTGAGTTCCAGGAAAGGCTCCAAAGCTACACAGAGAAATCCTGTCTGAAAAAAAAAAGAACCTCAGTATCTCTCCCTGGTCCACCTGCTCAGAGCCCACCAGTGGCGTGGTGACCGCACAGGGAGACTTGCACTGTGTGGGGCTCGGGGTGCTGCTCTGGGGAATGCTGCTTTGGGGCCAGCAAGGTGGTAAGAGTGCTTTCTATCAAGCCTGAGTTCCATCCCCAGGACCCATGGGTTAGAAGGACAAGAAGAACCTATCCATCCTCAGGTTGACCTCTGACTTCTATGCAAATAACTGCACACATCTGCACATATAGACATAATAAGAAGGTTGGGTTGTTTTGTTTTTGTTTGTTGTTTTAATGAAGGAGTTGGGCTTAAGAGATATCTCAGCAGTTAAGAGGACTTGCTGCTCTTGCAAAGGACAGATTTGGTTCCCAGCACCCACATCAGATGACTCATAGCCACCTGTAACTCCAGCTCCACGGGAACTGATGCCCTCTTCTGGCCTCTGCAGGTACTGTATGCACATGGTAAACATACAGACAAATAAGTAAGCATATATACATAAATAAAATTTTTTTTTTTAATGAATGAGTTGAACTTTTGAGAGCTAGGATCCTGCTGGTTCTCCCAGCCAGCTCTCCCTGACCTTCACAGCCTTCTGTTAGGATAACGTGGGGTCATCACCACCTGAGTGAGACCAGCATCATGGGAGAATATCTGGCTTGAAGTCAAAAGATCCAGATCTGTCTGCTGCTGAGCCTCTTGCCTTGTGAGTCTCTATAAACACTGTGCACTCAAAATAGACTATTACTTTTCCATGGAACCCCACTAACCAGCCCAGCCATGGCCCCAGTTCCTAAAGGGTAGGCAGAGATGCATGGAGACAGATGCCCACAAGTGCTGGGAGGTGGAAAGCCCAAGCAGATCTGGGTGTAGTCCAGAATGGCTTCCTGGAGGAAGTGAGCCTGGGGATTTCCAGGCAGCTCACAAGCTTTATCAAGATAAACAATGTCTTTCTCACCCCCTGACAGATGTGACATGCCATGTCTCCTGTCACACGGTTCTACAACCACTAAACAGCAAGCTGGCTGGCTTCCTCGTGGATGAGAAGCTACCTAGTCCCCAGCTCCATAAACACATGCCCATGTCTCCTGCCTGCCTAATGGACAACCCAACACCAAAGTTAGTCATTTCCTGATGCCCACAATTCCTGCCACTCTCTAGAATACTCACACATACACCTCCTTGCCTACTGGGACCAGACAGATATGAAGACATTCCCCGGTCGTGGTATATGAATAAATTCCCCTTTATTCTGAGTTCACCACAGCATACACTGTGAAACCTTACCTGCTATGAATAATGTCCTGAAGAACCACGACCATTCCACTAGCCTAGCACCTATGTGGCACACCACAGACATGCCCATGGCAATGCCCATACCACTCTACAAGATGGATGCGTTGGGTAGTTTTTGTTAACTTGATCCAAACCTAGGTATTCCTGGAAGAGGAACTCTCAACTGAGGAATCACCTCCATCCAACTGGCCTAGGGGCACTTCTATAAGGTATTTTCTAACTGATGTAGGAAGACCTAGGCCACTATGGGCAGTGCAATCCCCAGGCAGATGATCCTCAGCTGTCTAAGAAAGGTAACAGAACAAGTCAGGAGAACAAGCCAGTAAAAAGTGTTCCTCTGTGGTCCCTGCTTCAGTTCCTGCCTTGACTTCCCTTCCCTGAGATCTGTAAGATGTAATAAACCTTTTCCTCCAGGTTGGCTTTCCTCCAGTGTTTCATCATTGGCAACAGAAAGCAAACTAGAACATCGGGGCTTACTGTTAGGCCTACTGTAGCCAGTGTGGATCAAAAAGCCCAAGTCCCTTGTTTGAGGCCACATGGTTAACCTAGAAGGGGAACACTTCTAAGTACCTTGCCAAGGCCAGCCGTGGACCTGCACTCTAGGGCAACACCCCCTATGATACCTGTGCCCCCATTGTGGGCATGGAGCCACACAGCCATGCTATGCCTGTGTGGCTTCACTTCTGCTGGGAACATCCACCAACCTGGTTGACCTGGAGGCTACTCTCAGGCACTGTGGATTCCTGCCATGCTCAGGCCCCAGTACCTGAGGATGCTCTGGTACCCAAGAGAGGCTCAGAAAAGGCCTTCTGGGTATATAACTCAATTGGCGGAGTGCTTGCTTAATGTGCACAAAGTCCCCCCAGCAACACATAAAGCAGAATGTAATCGTGTGCCCTTCTAACCTCAGCACTCAGGACATGAAGGCTGGAGGATCAGGAGTTCAAAGGCCATCCTTGGCTACATAGTGAGTCTCGGATCAGCATGGACTACATAAAAGCCTGTCTCAACAGATAAAAAATGAAAAGGAAAGGCCCCCTGGACTAAAGGGAACAGGGAACATGGGAGAAAGATGCTCAGGGTCCTGAAGTCCTATTTTCTGGTGACTCCTCGCCTGTGGCTCCAGCCCAGTGTCCCTCCCTCAGGAAGCCTTCCCTCCACCAGGCTCCTTGTCTTGCTGTCACTCGGCTCCGGCAGTCCACTATGCCACCCCCGGAGAATCTCCTCCTCACTCACTGCTGTAAGCAGAGCCCGGCACTGTTCAAGCGGGTCCTAAACACAGCAAGGCCTGTGAGTGAGCGGCAGGGGATCTGGTGGCTGCCACCCATCACTCTAGCACAGAGGCTAGCCAGATGTCATCATCCCCCTGGGAATTGTGGTTTGAAGGTCCCATGTCCCTCCCCTGGGCTGGGGGACATCCTTCAAGATGATGACAGAAGTGTCCCTCGGGGGCCAGGGACACTCATTCCTTGCTAGATTATGTGTCAACCAGAAGAAAACTCAGAGGTCTGCGCAGTGCTCTGAGGGCACAGAAGCCAGACGACTCGCTTGTTCAGCACATTTCAGTAAGGAGCAAGGCTGACTGTACCGTGTGACTTCCTTCTAGGACTTCTGAGAATACCACTCAGTGCTGGAGAGACACAGAGAAACCTGTGGGCGAGATGTGACTTGTGTGGGAGAATAGGTGACTTTCCTATGGCTGTGTCCTCTGAGTGACACCGAGTGACACTAAGGTGTCCCGGAGGCATTCAACAGGGTTCCAGGAAGCCCAGATTTGCTGCTGATACCTCACGCCCATGTTCTCAACGAAGGACCGAGACAAGAGCACAGGCCCAGGGAAGCCTCTGACCCGTGACAGCTACATGCATGGCCCTTGACTACCGACTCCCTGTGGGGATAGGGGTTAATGACACTCACTCTGCCTTTTACACAGGGCTGTGGCCAAGCTCCCTGGAAACAGGGGTGTGAGCAGGCAGTCACCAGATGTGGAGTTATGAGTCGCTGCTGGCAGAAACTGTCAGGCCTCACATGGGGGCAGTTTTGGTCAGCACCTCAAACATGGAAGAGGCTGTACCTATCCATCCCAAAGTCCCAAGCATGGACAAATTCTGGCTTCTTGCAGGATGTAGCTCAGTAGGCATGAAGCCCTGGGATCCATCCCCAGGACCACAGAAGCCAGGAGTAGTGGTACACTGCCTGTCATCCTGGTATTTGTGAAGTAAAGGCAGGAGGATCAGGAATTCAAGGTTATCCTCAGCTATATATCAAGTTCCAGGCTAGCCTGGGCTACATGAGAGACTAGGTTTGTTTTGGTTTTTTTTGTTTTTGTTGTTGTTGTTGTTGTTGTTTGTTATAAAAAAAACAGGGAGTTCATGGATTCCAACCAAAGGAGCCAAAGTCAGATTCTTGGCTGAGGCCATACTTTTCCGGCATGTCACCAGCCCTATGACAGAGCCATATTCTATCCATTTCCTCAATTGAAAATGGTGAAACAATGATGTCCCGCCCCCCAAGCCCACTAGAGATCTATCATCGTATCTACTAAGGATAAAAAGGAGGATGCAGCCGGGCGGTGGTGGCGCACGCCTTTAATCCCAGCACTCGGGAGGCAGAGGCAGGCGGATCTCTGTGAGTTCGAGGCCAACCTGGTCTACGGCGTGAGATCCAGGAAAGGCGCAAAGCTACACAGAGAAACCCTGCCTCGAAAAACCAAAAAAAAAAATAAATAAAAATAAAAAAGGAGGATGCTCTTGAGAAAACAGCACAGCCCTGTTTACTGGGGACCGGGCCACCCACGACGACAGATGTAGTGAGTTAAAAGCTGCTTGTTCCCTGTCCCCTAGAGGCCTGTCTGGGTGGCCTCTCAGCCAAGTGCCATACCCGTGCCAAGCACAACCAGAGGTGGCAGTAGCCCCAAATCCATGAGAAGTTGGCCAGCTTGGGCCAGGACCTCCCTCCCACACACTGGCTTTTTCCATTAGGTAGGGAAAGTGCAAAGCATGGCCGAGAGCCACAGTGAAGACCCTTCAGCAGAGAAGGGGGACAGATGGGCAGAGCAAGGCACCACTGTCCCAGGACAAAGTCACAGACACCCGGCTGACAGTGTGCCCGCTGCCCACACTGGTGCTCGGAAAGCTCAAGGCAAGAACTAAAGTGCAGGGAAAGGCAAGGTTGCCGCTTCCACCTCCAACTGGTCCCAACTGGTCTCAATTAGCCTCAACCTGAAGGTAGAAACAGATAAAGAGGTAACTGCCTAAACTGTAGAACTTCGTGAAGATACTTTATTACATGTGTGTTTATGTGGTTGTGTGTATATTTGTGTAAGTTTGTGTGTGAGATGCTTTTTAGCATATGTATATATTTGTCTACTTGTGTTTGTGTATTTGTATGTTTGTGTGTGTGTGTGTGTGCATGTTTGTGTGAGCATGGACATACACATGCCACTGTGCATGCATACACGTCAGGGGACAGCCTCGAACGTGGCTCTTACCATCTACCTTCTTTGAGACAGGGTCTCCGCTGTTGGCCACTGCTTACACTAGCTGCCCTTTTCTGTCTGCCTCCCATGTCACTGCAGGAAGGCTGAGATGTCAGACGTGTGTTTCCAAGTCTTGGCTGGACGCTGTTCTGGGAACCTAACTCAAATCCTCACCTATGGCAACTGCTCTGCCTCAAGCTACCTCCCCAAGCTAAGCGGAGATTTTGTATGGTTGTTCTATGCCTGTCCTAAGCAATATGGAGCAGGTGAGGGAAATAAGATACGTTCCCAAAGCTGTTGCTCTAGAGGGGTAGAGCTAATAAAAACACAGCAATTAGATGTTTAAGAAGGTCTGATTCTAGCTAGGTCTACAGGAGAACTCTAGAGGAAAACCTTTTTTTTTTTTTTTTTTGACAATTTATGAACAATTACGTTCATCTAACCAGAAGTCACATTTCCATTTTGCCTTTGGCCACTAGGAAGCTCAAAGTCAAATTTGAGGGTTATTTCCAGCAATCCCACAAAAAATTACTGTGAGTAACACTGAGTGCTAACCACTCAGACTTCACCTTTTTTCCCTCTGCCCTCCTCTCCTTCCCTTGACTATATGTATACATGCACATTTATATAAACATACATACTATATTTTTTAGAGTTTCTGCTTTTTTGTGTGCAGAGCAGGTAGGGTAAGAACATACTTAGGGGCTTGGGCCTCAGCTCAGTGGTTAAGAGCACTTGTTGCTCAGTTATGAAGACCTGAATTTGAATCCCCAGTACCCCATAAAACCAAAAGCTAGGCATGGCCATGGGCCCACCTGGAACCCTAGCACTGGCGGTGACAGGTGAATTCCAGGAGTTCATTGGCTGGCCAGCTGCTGAGCAGAAACAGTGAGCTTCCAGTTTAAAGAGGGGGAGGGTGTGAGTGTGTGAGTGTGTGTGTGTGAGAGAGAGAGAGACAGACAGACAGACAGACACTGACTCAGTGTCTTGCTCTAGCCTCCATGTACGCTCTCACACATGTACACACATACGAATACACCACACAGGCAAAACAATCAAGTGAAATGTTAGACACACACAGACGTAAACAAATACATCAAAGTAAACCAAAAAGTTGTATATATCATACATATATGCACGTACACATATTTTTAAAATGGGCCAGTATACGAACGAAGCTATAGGTATTGAGCCGGCGGGCAGGAGGGTGTGGGTCAAAGGTATCTGAACAGCCAGAAACCAGCTCCCATGTCGTTGTCAACTGACTTTCAACCAGAGGCCTGAGATAATCGAGTAGGCACAGAACTGTCTTCCTTAAGCACCTGGGCAACTAAATCGACATTTTTTAGGAAGGAAGCTGAGTTCTGACGTGACAGAGTACACAGAAATAAAGGCTAAGGTATAAGAGCTGAATTAGAAACCTCTTGGGAGAACATTGGGGAATGAATCTCTGGAACCCGTGCTTCCAAGAGCATGAGTGGAGAAGTGAAAACATTTCTTTTTTTTTATTTCATCAAAATCTCTGTGTGTCAAAGTTTACCGGGGAACTGAAAGAGAAAACCCACAGAATAGAGGGAGAAGATTGAAAGACACAGGGTTCCGAACACACAGGACTCTGCTGGCCCGATAGAAGACAGATCCATTTAAAGTGGGCAGCAGTTAGGAACTGCCCAGCACCTTCAGCCGTCAGGGAAATGCAGAGAAGAACAGCTACAGCATGCAACCTCACACACACACACACACACACACACACACACACACACGGCGGCCTAAAATAAGAGATAGACAGCAGCAAGTGTCAGCAAGTCTGGAGAGACTGAAACCCTCACACATTCCTGAGGACACACACACACACGTAAATGCTGAGTAACAAAAGATCCCACTGGTCCACTACTAGGTATCTTCTGAGGATAAATGAAAACACATTTAAAAGAAAAAAAAAAGCTAGCTGAAGAATGGACAAATAAGGGTGGTATCTCTGTGCCTTGGAGTAGCATTTGGACAAATAAAAGGATTGGAGCGCTGCTGAGAAACCAGTCAGAAAGAGCACATGTTCTCCAAGTCCGTCCACATCCGCCGTCCTGAAAAGGCAAACCCACAGAAAGAAGATAGAGTTGCCAGAGCCGAGGACAGGGGTAGGGATGACTTCCGGGGCAGAGGGTGGGGTTCCGTGATGATGAAGATGCCAGCCTCTGCGCTGGGCTGTACAGACTCATTAGCACATGGATGTCACTCTCTGAGAGGTTTTCTGATCCACAGGTTATCTGTCAGTAAAGCTGTCATTTTTGGTTTGTTTTTTTTTTTTAAATCTCACGTGCGTGTTGTGTACGTGTTCATTTGAACACAGGCATGTGTGTGCCATGGTAATCATGCGGAGGTCAGAGGGCAACCTGAAGCGTAGGTCCTCGCCTTTCCGCCTTGTCGTCTGTTGCTGCCCATGCCAGGCTACCTCACCCTCGAGTTGGCAGGGACTGTTTTGTCTCCGGCTCCAATTTCACTGTGATTGTTTGTGAACATGGCATCTGGCTGTACAGGGGTTCGAGGTATCTGGACCAGGGTCCACACCTATAATCCCAGCACCAAGGAAGTTGTGACATAAGGATCATGAGTTCGAGGCCAGCCTGGGCTGTATAGCAAGACCAGGACTCAGAAAAGCCTAAGCACCTGGTCCCAGGACCTCCGAAGGAGCCTGTTGGTTCCAGACTGTAAGGGAACGGTTCTTCTGGGGCCCGCTCTTGCCTGCATGAACACCACGAAGAGATGAGTGCATGAGCGGGAGCTTGTTTTCCAAGAGGCTGAGATGGGTCCCCCTCGGACTGCCCTGCCAGAGCTGTGGTTTCATGTGTGGAGGAGGAGCCGGCTGTGTTGAGCCATGCTGATGGCAGCCCTGCTTCCTGTGGGGCCAGGGCCTGCTGACATCACTGGGCGGCTGAGAGTACTCAAGGGGCATTTGATGTCGTAACTGTAGGCAGCACGCAGGGTCATGGGAAGTTCAGAGCTGGGTTTTCTCAGCCCATTGACTTTTACTCATCCTGTCCGTGAAGCATGGTTGTTGTGTTTTTTTTTCTTCTTTCCTCCTCTTCCCTGTCCTTCTTTGCGTACGTGTTTCAATTATCCCATGGCTCCTGGCTTCAGTTCTGAGCCCCCCATCAGCATTCCTCGCTGATGCAAAGGCATTCTACCCACTGCAGAGAATGCCAGCTCTGTGCACCTGCCCCCCTCCCCAGAAGAGGTCAGAGTCCCAGGAAAGAGATGAGGAGACTTCATGGACTCAGAGCCCAAGGCTGCCAGAAGTCATCGGGGCAGACCCTGCCCCCACCCACTTTACAGAGAAGGGTCAGGGGTCCCAGGCACTTACCCTAGGTCACCCAGCTTCCATCGGAATAAAATGACTCCATTTTTCAAAACTGCTACCACAAAACATTTTTTCCCCTCCAGGCAAGCCTCCAACAGGAAAATCAATCCCACGTGCAAAGAATTCACAATGGAAATCGTGTCTTACCCGTAAAAAGGGCTCGGGAAAGTTTTAGCAGCCAAACAGTCAAGACTCCCAAATGATGTGCACCCGCCTTTCCTTCCACAAACAATTACCCAGCTAGTATTCTTGAGCAGGCGCCTTGAAATCAGTCCCGTGCTGAGGATAGGACCAATCAACCCTCGGAACTGAAAAGCCCAGTGCCAAAGCACTGTGGTGGACTGGGGAGAAGGGTCCGCTGTAAAGTGCCTACCACACAATCATGAAACCCTGAGTTCAATCCCCAGCAACTCCATAAAAAGCCAGGTGTGGCAACTTAAGCCTTTAAACCCAGCACAAGGGAGACAGACGCCAGGGACCACTGGAGCTTGCAGGCAAGCGCGCACGCGTGAGCATAGAGAAGAGAGTGCCTTGGTCTATGTGGTATTACATTCTTTTCCCCTTAGCATGGGTTTTTCTCAACCTCAGGGTCACTTGCATCTCCACAATTCCAGTTTTCCTTCCCCAACTGAAGCCTGACTGGCTCTGTCACCCTATGAAGTCACCCACCACAAAGCAGGACACAAGAGCCCAAACACTGGGTTTCAGAATCAGAGCCGTATGAGAAACAGAGCTCGCATGAGGGCAGGGACCTCCCTGGGATCTAGATGAGAGACAGAAATGGCTGACCTGGGCCAGCCTCCCACACAGAGGTCAGTCAACCAAGCCCAGCCTGTGAGGGACTTCCTGTCTGGGACTAAGAAAAAAAGACCACACACATTATTTTGAAACACTATGGTCCATGCCAAGATCCAGGCATGCTGGTGGACTGAGGGGACACAGAGTCAGGATGCTGGGGATTGACAGCCAAGTGGGGGACATCAGGTCCCCTGCTGGAGACCAAGAGGGACATTTTGGAAGCAGCCAGTTGAGTACTTGGTGGTATTCCAGGCTGCTCACCACAAGGCAGAGGTGAGAACAGGTTAGAACAGGTGCCGGGGGAGAAGGGCGCAGAACTCACAGAGAAGCACTCTTGGACTCTTTGGGCACAGCAGCTATTTTGAGCTTCAACAATCTTGACAGACCTCTCTCACAAGGTGGCTGTCCTTGACATCATTCACCTCTCAGACTTACAGCAAATCCAAAAGGGAGTCAGGGCCACCAAGAGTCAGGCCAAGTGACAGTTGACACAGATACTGTGCAGATACTAAGGGACAAACCAGGAAGAGGACCAGAAGCCAAGGGATAGGGTCTGGACAGGGGATGTCTGAACAAGTCCTTGACAAAGATCACCGCGAGAGATGGGATGTGCCTCAGTTGCCTGCTTACCATGCACAAACCCCTGCGTTTGACCCCCAGCATCATACAAACTGAGCAAAGTGCTGCACACCTGTATCCCCAGCCCTTGGGAGGTGGAGGCAGGAGGATCAGAAGTTCAAAGTCATCCTCAACTTTATACTCAGTTCAAGGCCAGCCTGTACTACGTGAAACCCTGTCTCAGAAACAACTGGGGTGGGGGGTGGGGTGAGAAGGCACAGCAGGCTTCCTCATATAGAAGGGACAGCCATAAGGCAGTGGGGTCAACTAGAACCTGGCATGCCCTTGGCCGTGCTCAGAGGTGGCTCATTTGGCATCAGGGGCACTGAGGCCCATGACCTGAGACCTTCAGGAAGAGCAAGCATGCGGGTAACCCCATGCCCCTTCCTCTGGCACCCGGGAAACCAGAGGTCCCCATCTCATCTTCAGCAAAAGGACAGAGTACATAGACCATGTGACTAAGTTGGTAGGCCAGGATGCCTGGGAGTCTAAAAGGCCAGCACTCTCTACACGGATAGCATGCCCCTCTCCTGGCCCATCAGGGCCACACTGTGCCTACCTTTCCCATCCTTTGTCATTCATCTGGCATCTGGCTCAAAGGCCATCTGGCTACTCTGGGAGAGTGTGGTGAGAATGTGAGTCACCATAACCTGTGCCTCTTAAATCCACATGGTAAACAAGGCACTGGGTGCTGGGCAAGGGGGAGGAGGTGACTAAGGCTTACAGAACCATAGCTGAGGCCATGGAAACGGAGCTAAGGAGGCCAGACTGACTTGATTCACGGAGACACTCCTGAAGGGTTTTCAAGCCCCGGGGAATGATCTGTTCTGATACCATCATTATGCATCCCTGGGGTAATAAACACCATGTCATTAGCACCATTAACACCGTAGTGTGAATTAGGTAATGAGACGAAGTGTCACCTTGCAAAAGACTGAGATGGGGACTGATAAAGTTTTGATGCCAGGGGAAGAAAGCCAGAAAGAGGCGGGCTTAGTGTCTGTTCAGTGGGACTGGGGAGGAGGGGAAGGAACTTGGGTGCAGGGCTGCTACAGCAGGGTAAGCATGCTCCACATGCGATGCGTGCCAGCCAACAGGGATGGCTCCCAACGAGAAGACAGACAATAAACAATCCTTCGGGTCTGCAGCGACAAGCTTTGGTAAGGCCTGCAGGGAAGGGATGAAGGAGCTCTAGGGGGAAACTTCTGGGGTATGCCAAAGGCGGCCATCACATTGGCTACCAAAGAGATTCTCTTACTGCCTACCCCAGCCACTTCTCAGCATCCCAGACTTGCTGACCACGGGTCACATGAAGGGTCTCTTCAGTGGCCCTGCAGGCGGATGCCATGACCTCCATGCCCCTCTACCAGAACTCCCCTCCACAGGACAGAGGCAGCTCACTCACTGCAGATGACAGTGGCTGAGAGTACCTCAGCCAACGTTCTTCTCGTGTTCTAAGGAACAGAGACCCAGAGAAATCAAGTGCCTTGCTCAATGTCACACAGCAAAATGGAGGGCAAAAATCCAGGCCAGGGCTCTTCCTTTGCAGTCCCAGCCAGGAGGTCCAAGTTGGCAAGGGCCGCTGACAGACAATGCTCCTGATCAGGTGGGGGACACACTGAAGCCCTGGCGCGGCATCACCCTGGAGCAAGACCAAAAGCTCTGCAAAGTTGGTTTCACATGGAGGCCACCTGTCTCTCCTTCCTGCCCCTGGAAAGCAGGAGTCAGTGTTTCCTGTGGGAGAAGTGTTGGGCCCCAAGGCACAGAGGAAAGATTCCTGAGGACCTGCAAGGTCCTCCCAGGAGGTGCTCCGCAAATCCCAGCTCTGACAGAAACAGGTCCACTCACATGATGTGGGTTACAAGGTCATCTGGTCTCTGAGAAGGGAAGAGGTTGGGTAAAGCCCAGAGAGGAAGTACTTTCTGGTGTGACAATGACCATCGAGGAAACAAGATAACGCGATAGCCGGACAACAGTGATCCAGTATAAACCTGGGCACCTGTGCCAAATCCCTTGCCAAAGTCATCTGCCCTCCGCCACCTGCCACGAGAGACGGGATTAACGGGAAACTGGCTGGCGGGAGGACACTGCCCACCGTGCATATGGATGCTTACAGTGTATGCAGAACAGAGAAGCGTCCCCTGCAGGAGAACAGAGGGTAAGAGGCCCATACGCTTCTGAACTCAGACCCAAGGAAGGGTGGCCCACTGAGGACACATCAAAAGACAAGTCTTTGTGTGTTTTCCCCCTGGGTTTTCAAAACTATGTATCTCAAGCTAGCTTTGAACTGTGAACTCAAAGCCACCCTCCTGCCTCAGCCTCCTAGGTGCTAGGATTACAGTCATGAACCACCATGCTTGATTTGGTTTTGTTTTAGTTTGGTCTGGTTTGAGACAAGGGTCTCACTCTGACCTGGAATTCATGATCCTCCTGCCTCAGCTTCTCAAGTGCTGGAATTACAGGTATGCCCCACATCACCCAACAGGACCCTTTCTCTCTAGAAGTCTCTCTTCTTCTCTGATGAGGCATTTTGGTTAGCACGCCTCATCTCCCCAAGGGTGCTGTCTGCCACTCAACGCCCACACAGGCACCTACCCACTCCCATTAGACTAGGAAAGCATAAACTCACTCTTCATTCACCACTCTCCCAGAACAAGGAAGTACCACGCACTGTGCTAGCACTGAGGTTACAAAAGTTGAAAAGTACCCACGCCTGCCCTGCCTGCCTGCCCTGGGTGACGACACACTGGGCTGTTAAGAGGCGGGGGAGGGTGGGGGTGGGCAGTCTGAAGTCGGATCTTATCTACTTTCCTGCCTTTGAACACTGCTACAACAAACCCAGCAGGCCGGGCTCTTTGAAAAGCAGGGCCTGTTACACACAGCTCAGCCCTGGCCCCCTTCCTTCCTCCAGGTCTGTCTCCCTTCTGTACCGTCACCTCCAATGGCCTGAATGTCAACACCTTGGAAAAGGTGAAGCCGCTCACGACCTTCACCAAGGCGCACAGTCTCATTGATCAACCCACACTGAGTGTTTACTGAGGTCCAGGTACGAGCTATACACAAAGAAAGGGGTGCTCTGTGGCCCCTCACACTGGTTACTGGAAGTGACGGAGTGCCACGGCTTCCCCAGAGGAATTATCAGGTGGCGGAAGCCTTCGTTGTGGGCTCAGCTCAAGCCTAGTGACGTCGAACAGATGCCTAGGAAAACCACACAGGAGTGAAGAATAGACACTGGACCTCCACACACAGACAGTACCAAAGCGGCCAGCATCCCAGGGGAGAGGGCCAGGTGGGCTGACGAGATGGAAAGCCCCAACAGTGAATGGAGTTCTGAGTTCCTATTCCCGGGCCAGGAGCAACCCCAGCTCCCCACTTGCTCTGGGTATCCTAAGCCATGACCATTATGAAGCCCAGGTCAGGCCACAGGTACAGAGAGCTCAAACACAACTACCCTTAATTCATGTCTGCACAGGGCTCTGCTGTTTCCTCAAACTCTCTCCCATCCCCAGCCCTCCTTCCTCATCACAGCAACCTGGACTTCCCCCGAGTCGTGGGAGGCAGGGGAGGAGAGTGAAGCAGGCCAAGACAGGGCTCCTGAGCAGAGGAGGCCAGCAGCCAGAACTGAGCGGATGAACGACGCCGCGCGGGCAAGTTACCTTCGTGGAGAAAGGCCAAGTTAATACATTCAAAAATATTTACCGAGCGCTGTGCCCCAGGCAGGAAGTGACTCAGCAGACATTCTGAGAAAGGAAAGGTGGTCGGAGAGAGCTGGGGGTAACGGAGGCAAAGGAGAGGGAACCATTCTGGGAACGGAAGACAGAAAGAAGGGTGCAGACAGGGCCGGGGCGGACCCTGAGAAATAGGAGGGGCGATGGATATGGCAGCAGGTGCATAGAACATGCCCAGGGAAGGACCGCGTGAGTCCTGGAAGGAGTGAAGACAGACCTGGACAGCGCTAGGCTCTGGAGAGCTTCAGTCCCAGGCTAGGGGACCACAGACCAGTCCACAGGAACAGGATGAGTCCAGGTCCTCCTAGTCCACTTCCGTCTGTCCCTGCTCTGGACCAACCCCGGCCATGGAGAAACCCAGAATCGCACTAGCGTAACAGAATCTCCGGGGCTCACTCTCCACCCACATCCATCCACATCCACCAACCAGTCTGCACTAGTCCTGACCAGCACCCCAGGCAGACCCCAACTCCTGCAGCTGAGGAAGGATCTGAATGTTCACAAACATCCCACTGGTTTAGAGAGGGTGACTGGGCCAGCTCACTTTGAAAAGAGCCGTCTTTTGCATATTGTAAGTGGTTTTCACACATTTCTGAGCAAGGGTGTGGTGACTGAGTGTGTGAACAACACATTTCAAAAGGGAAAACATGGCGGTTCCTTCTGACTCACCCTACTCTCCTGGCTCTTTGTAACACAAACTCCAATGCATGTCTCCAACACACACACACACACACACACACACACACACACACACACACACACACACACACACACGGTCTGATTAGCATGGCAGGGCTAGAGGATCCTAAGGTCAATGCCACTCACTTCCAATACAATCACCTCCCAGATGACCAGTAAGAATGCAATTAAGTCTCTGGCCATACTGCCCTGAGTGCACCTGATCTTAAGCTCATCTGATATAACTAAGCAGGGTGGAACCTGATTAGTACTTGGATGGGAAAATATGATTAATCTGGGACCCATGAAAAGAAGGAGCGGAGGAGTTTTCACTAACACTACCATCAACGGAACAGGTGCCTCAGACCCTGCAGACTCAACAGCAGAATGGATCTCAAGCATTCCGGGTCTAGCTTCCCCTGAGAATACAGACACAAAGCAGGACAATCACCACTTCTTACAACCTCACCTGCCCCTCATTTCCATCATTCCACAAGTGCCCACACAGGTAAGAAAGCCTTTCAATGCCATCACCTCACACCAGCTCCAGGATATGTGACAACTGGCATGCTGTTCACCCTCAGAGCAAGACAGCTAGGCCTGGACATGAGAGGTCATTTCTCAAAAGTCCCAGGGCTAAGACGACTCAGGGCTTGTCACTCCCTGTCCCTGGATCTTACTACAGTATACTCTCCCAGTATAATGAGATTTCCAAGATCCTGGAACCTTCTAGTGCTTCTTCTAAAGATTAAATACACATTTAATTCAATGCCAGCTCAGCTTCTTCAGATGGCACCATCATAACTATGGTCATTGTCACCACCCAGGACAGCATGTTAGAGCTGCTCCTGAGAGGGCAGAGCCACACAGGGCTGGTTCAGTGTGAAACCCTCTTCTGATACAGCAGCATGTACAGAACTCACTGCCTCCCATGCATGTGACTATAAACACAGATTCATCCACCCTACACGGCAGTCACCAAGGTCTCCAAGAAGTGAGTAGTAACTGGGTCCTAGAAAAGCTAATTTCCTGTCATGTCAAATGTTTATAGTCAAAAAGAAAAGAGCGGGCTGAGGAAATGGTTCAGTGGGTCAACAGCTTACTGCACAAGGACCCAAGTTCAATTCCCCAGGACCCACGGAAAACAACTGTACCCAGCAATGTAAAAACCGAAAACTCCATTTTTCCCACTGTGACATTCCAGTGCAGACTGAAGCTAGAATCCAAAGATCTACTCCAGCACCTTGCTCTGTGACCGTGGGCAAGTCACTAGCCCTCCCTGGATCTCTGGTTCCTCATAAAGGTAGACCTGAACAGGAGAGGCCTGTGCTCCCAGCCTTGGTGAACACAGATGACCCCTTCTCCCTTTCGCAACACACCTGTCAATAATCAAGGCATCAGAAGGACACCAGGAGAGGAATGTGCTTTGTTTGGGTAGAGATAATAGACAACATAAAAATCTAAAGTTCTGGAACTTTTTTTTTTTTTTTTTGAGACAGCATTTCTCTGTTTAACAGCTCTGGCTGTCCTTGAACTCACTCTGTAGACCAGGATGGTCTTGAACTCACTAAGATCCGCCTGCCTCTGCCTCCTGAGTGCTGGGATTAAAATCATGTGCCACCACTGCCTGGCTTCTTGAGCTTTAACATACAATTTAAGTGTTTAGTTCATTTCCAATGTTGTAAACAATGACAACTGTCAGCTTCAGAACACACTACCCCTGACTCACTCAGCACGCCTCTACCTCATGGCCCGTGACCATTCATCCGCTTCACTTCTCTCCTAAGGCTGACAATCCTGGCTACCCTCTGTACACAGAATCCCTTAATAATGCCTTTGAGGAGTCTGGCTTCTTACTCAGCACATTTTCAAGGTACACCATGATGTAGCATGTACTTCTTGCTTAACTGGAAACATTTCATGGAATATGTTTGGGGTGGCTTGGTTTGGTTTTGTGTTTTACTTGAGATAGAGTCTTGTGTAGCCAAGGACGGCCTCAAACTCATTATGCAGCTAGAGACAACCTTGAACTTCTGATCCTTCGACCTCCATCTCCCAAGTGCTGGGATGCCAGATGTGCCCGGTTTATACGGTACTGGGGATGGAGCCCAGGGCTTCACACATGCTGGGCAAGTAATCTACTGTGCCGGCCCTGAAATATCCTTTTGAGTCAGTAAGTAGATCATCTGCAAACTTCAGAACTATTCATTACTAGTAAAAATTAAAGAAGGTAACCTATGTAAGGTACAAAGTGGGGGTAAGTGCTCATTGGCTTGGTCTAACATCACTATTAAATCTCGCAATCACATCTCACTGGGAATCACCAGCCTGGGGTCCTGTTTAAGTCCTCACTTCCACTCAGGTAAATATAGAAACCTTCCTGCATACATGCCTTACCCTCCTCCCAGGTCTCTGAGAGTGTGCCCTGAGGAGGAAGGCATCTCTGTGTAATAACAATCATCCACAGAGAGACCAGCAGGGTCCTCTGCTAGCTATCATCACACATGAAATTTACCAAAATAAAAAATGAGGGGGGGGGGGTCTGAGTCTTTTTTTGTGGTTTTT
Source organism: Peromyscus californicus insignis (assembly GCF_007827085.1). Taxonomy (NCBI): domain Eukaryota; kingdom Metazoa; phylum Chordata; class Mammalia; order Rodentia; family Cricetidae; genus Peromyscus; species Peromyscus californicus. The sequence goes on from NW_026294402.1 coordinate 58,427,669, forward strand.
GTTTGTTTGTTTGTTTGTTTGTTTTCCCCTGAGACAGGGTTTCTCTGTGTAGCTTTGGAGCCTTTCCTGGAACTCACTCTGTAGCCAGGCTGGCCTCGAACTCACAGAGATCCGCCTGCCTCTGCCTCCCGAGTGCTGGGATTAAAGGTGTGCGTCACCACCCCCTGGCCTGATTCTTCATTTTTCAAAATGAGTGGCAACAGGATTTAGTTTTGTTTTGTTTTGTTTTTTGCCTCGTTTTGAATGGGTTTCCTGGACCTCCTAGAACAATTGCCTTTCACAGTCTGTGTTTCAGCGGCTTATGCAGCTGTGTGAGCCAGGAGCTCATCCTGGGCAATGAGGATGGGTTAGGTAAACATTAGGAACTGATGGTGGATTTCCCTTCCCTGCAGTGAAGGTGCCTAATCTCGAAGCAACCCCTGTCCCAAGTCCTCACCCCTGCTTTCCAATTCTGTGACTTGGAACTGACAGTCACTTGCTGCCTGTGGTCCCAGTTTGCTCTGAGGAATTCAGAAGTCACACCTACTCTCTCCAGGCTAGAGTGAGAGTGGAAAGAACAAGGCCTCTGAGCAGAGGAGCTGGGAATATGCAGAGTTATGCAGCTGCCCCGAAGGACATAAAATCCCATCCACAATTTGGGGCAAAGTCCACATCTGTGACTATTTCAAAATGCTATCCCTCCTCAGAGCCTAAACTCCCTCTCTGCTGGTCCTCTCAGTGACAAGCCCACCTCCATTCCATTGTATACCCCACAGCCCCCTCTCCCCTCCCCTCCTCTCACTGGATACACACGGATACCTCAGTGCCCACTTCCACCTGGCTTACGGGGGCTACAGTGGCCTCTCACTGCCACCAACCACCCTCCCCAGCACTCTGTGGCCGGCTCTCCCAACTCCCAAAGCCTTGTTTTCTTTAATTAGCTCACTGTGGCAAGAGAAAAACGCTGCCCCACCCTCGAAATGAGAGCCTGAGGCCTCAAATGTACTCTGTGGTCTGCCTCTGGGCTGCCAGGCCTGAGCCAGGCAGAAAGAGGCCTGCTTGGGAGGCCAGCAGGAAGAAACCCCCGCTACTCACTCTGGCCTCTCCCTTCCCACAGCTGACGCTGGCCATGCAACCACAGGGCTGCTCCCTTCCTGGGGCCCCAAAACCTGCCATTGTGGCTCAAGCCAGGGGACATGGCCAAACGCCTCAGCTTTCTCTCTCTCGCTCTTCCTTCTTAACCTGATCAGGGAAGCTGGATGGTACAGAGTCTAGTCCTCTTACCTTACCTCACACATGCTACGAATAATCTGAAATACTGATGTTTTACCACACAGTTCCCAGCATTGGTATTCAGGGTATTTTTTTTTAATGTATCAATAGGCTTTATTATGACATTTGCACACAGACTTTTGTTTTTTAAACTACTTTTGAATGTTACATGCATTCCTGTTGGGGGTGGTGTCTGTGTACGTGTGTACGTGTGTGTGTGTGTGTGTGTGTGTGTGTGTGTGTGTGTGTGTGTGTGCGCACGTATGTTGATGCCAGAGGTCAATACCAGGTGAGGTTTCCCCAGGAGCTATCCACTTGACTTCTAAGACAGGCTCTCTCACTGACCTGGGGCTAGGTCAATTTGGCTAGGTTGGCTAGCCAGTAAGTCCCAGGTACCTGCCTGTCTCCATCTCCCGAGTGCCAGAATTTCAAGGGCACACACCCACACCTGCCTTCTTCCGTGAGTTCCGGGGACCAAACTCAGTCCTCACACTTGGGCAGCAAGCACTTTCCCAGCTAAACTATTTCTCTAGCCATATACTGCATTCATATTCATCCCGCTCCCCCATCCCACTTACGCTAGAGGCTTTTACATTTACAGATTTTAACACATAATCTCAGCTAAATCTCACCCCATAAGGCAGGCCTACCTCATCCTCACTCCATTTCACAGATAAAGAAACCGAGGCTTTAGTGAGGAAGGGTTTTACTGAGGAAGGGACAGCTGAAGGGCACATGACTGGCAGGGACAGAGGCTGAGGGAATGAGAATCTAGACCTTCAAATCCCAACTGCTACAGCTACAGAACAATTTGAATAGCTGCTCAGGGGCCTGGGACAGCATCCCCTAGGCCAGATACAGTCTCTGGGGGCTGGGGCAGCATCCCCTAGGCCAGATACAGTCTCAGGGGCCTGGGATAGCATCCCCTAGGCCGGATACAGTCTCAGGGGCCTGGGACAGCATCCCCTAGGCCAAATACAGTCTCTGGGGGCTGGAACAGCATCCCCTAGGCTGGATACAGTCTCTGGGGCTGGGGCAGCATCCCCTAGGCCAGATACAGTCTCTGGGGGCTGGGACAGCATCCCCTAGGCCAGATACAGTCTCTGGGGGCTGGGACAGCATCCCCTAGGCCAGATACAGTCTCTGGGGCTGGGACAGCATCCCCTAGGCCAGATACAGTCTCAGGGGCCTGGGGCAGCATCCCCTAGGCCAGATACAGTCTCAGGGGCCTGGGGCAGCATCCCCTAGGCCAGATACAGTCTCTGGGAGCTAGGGCAGCATCCCCTAGGCTGGATACAGTCTCTGGGGCTGGGACAGCATCCCCTAGGCTGGATACAGTCTCTGGGGCTGGGACAGCATCCCCTAGGCCAGATACAGTCTCTGGGGGCTGGGACAGCATCCCCTAGGCCAGATACAGTCTCTGGGGGCTGGGACAGCATCCCCTAGGCTGGATACAGTCTCTGGGGGGCTGGGACAGCAACCCTTAGGACAGATAACAGTCTCTGGGGGCTGGGACAGCATCTCCTAGGCCAGATACAGTCTCAGGGGCCTGGGGCAGCATCCCCTAGGCCAGATACAGTCTCTGGGGGCTGGGACAGCATCCCCTAGGCCAGATACAGTCTCTGGGGGCTAGGGCAGCATCCCCTAGGCCGGATACAGTCTCTGGGGGCTGGGACATTATCCCCTAGACTGGATACAGTCTCTGGGGGCTGGGGCAGCATCCCCTAGGCCAGATACAGTCTCCGGGGGCTGGGACAGCATCCCCTAGGACAAATACAGTTTCTGAAGATAAAGCTTGGAGCTGGGGCTCTGAACGGACACCAGAGGGATCCATGTCTCTAGCAATCCCATCTTCTTCCTCCCAGCCTTCGTCTCCATGACCACTTCAAGCACTTATGTAAATACCATGGCCCAGACCTGGGGTTGGTGCCTTTCCCTGTACTCACTTCATCCTCGCGACCACACTACGAGGAGTTGCCATTGTTTGCGTTTTATAGATGGGAAAACTGAGGCTCCAGGAGACTTCAATGACCTGTTCTAGAATAAGCAACTAGTGAAGAGAAGGAGCCATCTGATCCAAGAATCCAGCCTCTACATGGCCCACACTCCTTCTTAACAGTCACAAGAACAACAGACCTGGCCTGATGAAGTGACCCACCCAGGGAGACCAAGCTGGAGCTGGGACTCAAGCCAGAGCTGCCCTCAGCTTCCTGCGGTCCAGGCTTCCACACTAGACTATGCAAAAGCTCCTAAAAGCGAATGTGGAGTCCCCCCCAAGGGCATGTGGGTAACCTCTGAAAGTCCTCAACTGTGATAGCACCATCACCACAGACAGCAGTTCTACAGAGCAAGCAGGGTGCTCACTAGCCTGAGCACTGTCTTTGAGTTTAACTAGTTAACTAGTTTAACTGATCTGTGAGCAGATCCAGGATCTAGCAAGAGCCTGTGTGCACAAGGCCAGCCTGGGACCTCCAGCCCAGAACACCAGGCAGCACTCGTCTCATTGTGTGTGTATCCTAGCAGAGAGTCCGTGAGCTCGGCGTGGTGACACCTGCCTATCATCCCAGCACTCCAGAGGCTGAAGCAGGAGAATCACCAGAAAGAACCAGGCCAGACTGGGGCATATAACAGTGAATTCCAATCCATATGCGCACACACATACACACACACACACACACACACACACACACACACACACACACACAATCTGAAAAAAAAAAAAAACCAATACCACCCAAAGCACTAAAGTAAAGCTTTTTCCCCTTTTCATTTTGTCCTTTAACATCATCTTAAGAAATATTGCCGGGCGGTGGTGGCGCACGCCTTTAATCCCAGCACTCGGGAGACAGAGCCAGGCGGATCTCTGTGAGTTCGAGGCCAGCCTGGGCTACCAAGTGAGTTCCAGGAAAGGCGCAAAGCTACACAGAGAAACCCTGTCTCGAAAAACCAAAAAAAAAAAAAAAAAAAAAAAAAGAAATATTATGATAGTCGGGCGGTGGTGGCGCACGCCTTTGATCCCAGCACTCGGGAGGCAGAGGCAGGCGGATCTCTGTGAGTTCGAGGCCAGCCTGGTCTACAGAGTAAGTTCTAGGACAGGTTCCAAAGCTACAAAATGAAACCCTGTCTCGGGGAAAAAAAAAAAGAAATATGATTTTACCATTTACCAAGATGAATTTATATGAGTGTTGAACTAGAATACAGAATCACTGTATGTAGAAATTGTATTTTACTCATGCATTTTGACCAGACAGAAGAAACAAAGCCCAGTGTCAACCTCACGCCACCATTTTCTCTCTCCTGTCGGCCTATGAGCACATTCCCCTGAGGAGCAAGGAAGGGTGCTGTTGTGAGGGAAGGCCCTAGGGGCAGCCCTGTCCTTCCTCTCCTCCTCCACTCTCCCTTTCAGACTATGCTTTTGGCTAAAGGTGGGAAGGAGAGAGGCCTGCTGGGTCAGCAAGATCTCCCAGAGGAGACTGCAAGTCTTTTCCTTCTGCATCCAAAACAAATTCTGGTTCAAGCGCTACGTGTCCAGGCCACAGCTGTGACGTCTGACCTAGCACTCTGCTCCAACCCCCCCACACCGTGCATCTGGCCGAATCCTGTGCTCATGGGACACTGCAAACACGTCTGGGAAGAGGGCAGAAAGAACCATGCGTTCCTTGCCCCTCCCGGTTCCTCATCTCACTGATCCTCCCCTCACAGAACACTGGTTCAAATCAAATACTTATCAGGAAGAGGTCCAAGATGGTGACCACGGGTCAGTGAACCAAGCAGGGGTCTGTGGCTGCCCATGAGATGCCCATGAGGCTGGTCACACCTGTTAGGACACACGGAAGTTACACTCCTGGCCTGGGGAACGACTCAACAGGCCAAGGGGCTGTCTCTAAGACTGACAACCTGCGTCTGATCCTGGGGACCCACAAGGTGGAAGGAGAGAAGCAATTCCAGCACCTTGTCCTCTGACCTCCCACATGCTGGCCTCAGCACACCCACACACACATGCACGCGCACATATACACACACCAAACAAAAGACACAGTCCCACAGCTGTCCTGTACTGACTGGTCTATCTTGTACGTGCATCCAGCTCACACCTGCATGTGCCCTGGGATAACCATGAAGCCTGACCCAAAATCGGCTTGAATTTATTTAAAGCAACATGAGGTCCTTCGCTTGACTTTTGTGTAACTCAACTGTGTCCTTGGGTGTAAACTTTATGAATGACAATGTCATGTCATAATGTCAAAAGTTTGGACACTCAGGATATTGGAGCTGAGGACACCACCTCAGAGGTCGCAGTCTGAGAAATGCTGGCTAAGGCCGAAAACACTGAAAGACTTGGCCAGAGGAGAAGGGACAAAATGCTTGGCCACTTCAGTGCCTGGGAGACTAGGAGACCTCACTGGCCTTCTTTACCCTGGCTGAGGCTGACACACGGTCCGTCAGGGACAGTCTGCTTGCCTACCCAACTAAAGTCAGTCACATGGGGGAGCAGAGAGATGATGGCCCGGGGGTTAAGAGCACTAGATGCTTTTTCAGAGGACCCAGGTTTAGTTCCCAGCTCACAGTCATCTCAACTCCAGTTCCAAAGCGGACATCCTCTTCTAGCCTCAATGGGCACCAAGCATGCACTGTGCACACACATACATACATTGTAGACACTCATAAAAATAAATACCTTTAAAGTAAAGACAGACACATGAGTCAAGTGTTCATCCCACATCTAATCATTACCAAGGGATGGAAGGATGGGATCAGCCACTTCCAGGCTCTTAGCAAGGTGACAATTACAAGCTAAATTTTATGCATGCGTTAACCCTCTTCTAACAACCCTAAAACACACTTCCCTGGTAGAAGAAAGTGAGGCCCAGAGAAGTGACTTGCCCATGGCCTACCCAGACAGCTAGTTTCAAGGTAACTCCTCTGGACCTATTACCCCCACCACCACCACCACCACCAAGTCTCTCCTGCATGCAGCACCTCAGCCCTCCCCGAGGATGGGGCTACCATCATATGGTCAAAACGCACATGTACTTAACTGCAGAGAAAATGACAGTGACTCTGAGTCCACATGCTGTGGCCAACCAAGGCAGCCACAACCTGCTAGGATTTAAATACAAAGTTCAAGCATGGGTCCCTGAGACTGCAATAAAGACATGCGGTCACATCCCTGCCTACATTAGTGCAGCCTGTGCGGCAGATCTCAGGTAATTATGAGCTCCTGATGGTCGTGGCTGCTTGAGAAGTAACGTCTATTTATTAAGTTCAAGGCCCTGCTTCTAACATGGTTATTTAGAGTCATTAGGACCTGCTGGAGCAGGCCCTGGACTCCATGCTATCACACTGCCCCACCCTGCCACAGCCCTCTCCGCAGGGCAGCAATTTTGAGCCAAGCATGAGGATTCTGTGCTGAGTCGGCCTTGGAAGGCGGCCAGGTAAATAAGTACCCGTACTTGTACAGGGACAGCAGCTGAGGGGACAGTGCCTGCTGACCCCAGGTGCAGGGTGAGAGGGAACCACTGCTTGTCTCATCTTCCCCCCCCCCCCCCATCCTAACATCACCTCCGACGGCAACCCAGACAGTGCCAAGGTCTGAAGCTGCATGTCCTGACCTGTCCAGGGCTCAGGCTGGCTTTTCTAGGCCCATTCCCCACAGGCCACTGTCCAGGCTGCCTCAGAAGGTTCTGGTGTCCGAAGTCTTGCCCGAGGATGGATGGGCCAGAGCTTGGGACACTGTAGGGGAGATGCCCGAACAGCTGAGGACCAGAAATAACGTGATCTAGGGTCAGATTCTTTGCCTGACTCACCCCAGGTGAACTGATTACCATCTCTGAGCCATGATGTCCTCAGTCACTAACTGAGGAAGGCCCTGGATAGGGAAGGCTCTGACCAACCTCACTAAAGTGTACACTGCATGCTAGTCAGGCCTCCCATGGGTCCCAGAGGCTGTGGAAAGCAAGATGACAGTCACAAGTAGGTCCCTGGTATGCTACGGGGAACCAGCTCCAACCAGCCAAACTCATCGTCCCAACACATTAGCACGCGTCAGCAGAGCATCTACCCAGTTCCTCTTTCTTAGCAGCAGCCACACTGCACACGGCTCAGAGGCAGAGTGGCCTTTGTCTGCCTCTCGGGACCGGGCTGGTTCACATCCTTCCTCCTACACTATGGAAGCCTGGGCTGTGTGTCAAGACACCCTGCTTGATAGGACTGGAGGGGCAGGACTGGGGCTGGGAGAGGGGGTGGGGGGAAGCCAGCTCAGTACCTTCCCTGGTGAGCACCTGCACTGGGCCAGGATGGAAGTCCACAGAGATGTCCAGGCTAGCCACAGGCTCGGGAGGATGTGTGAACCCAATCAGCTTTATATTCGGGGGCCAGTCATGGACGGGGTTAACTGCAGTTTCTTGTCAAAGGTCCCTCCCGATCTGCACCCTGGACAGTAACAGGGACGGAGCGAGCGGAGGTCTGACAGAGAAGGCCAGGGCAGCTCAGCATGCCTCAGGGAGGAGGGAGGCTGGCAGCCTGGCTTTGGGAATCACAGCATCAGATTTAACATTAGCGAAAACAAACAAACAAACAAAAAAGCGGGGAAGGACAGCCTGATTATGTAGATCTCACACCACAGGTGCTGGCGTGGGCTCAGCTTCCTGTGGCCTGGAGGTCAGCTGCTGTGGTCACACTTCCTTCGACACAGCACTGGGAGACCCCAGCATAACTGAAGCATCATGTCCATCACTGAGTGTGAGCCTTACTCTCTAAAAAATAAAATTATGTATGTGTGCATGTGTGTATGAGTGTATGTGTGTGTATGTGTGTGTGTGTGTGTACGCTTGGAGGCTAGAAAAGGGGCACTGAATGTCCTCTTCTCACTCTCCAGCTATTCCTTTGAGGCAGGGTCTCTCTCTCTGAGCCCAGGGCTGGTGTTTTCTCCACTAGATTAGAAGCCAACAAGTCCCAACAACTTTCCTGCCTCTGCTCCCCTTGGAGCTGGGGTTAGCTGGGGTTATGGATATAGACAGGACACACAGTTTGTTAGGTGCATGCTGGGATCCCAGTCCTCATGGTTGCACTGTGTTCTCAGTTTCTGAACCATCTCCCCAGCCTCTGGTTTACCACTTTTAGCTGTCTGACAAAGAGGAAAGATAAACTCCATCGGGAGGCTATTTGAAAGGTAATCTTGATCCGATCCGGGAGGTATGCGGCTCTGCGACCGTTCTGTTCTTCACTGCACTGATGACCGTCCTGTTCTGCACTGCACTGCACTGCACTGCACTGGGGAGAGCCCCCACCACCGGCACCTCTGGCTCCCACCATGCAGCCTCATCGGGAACCGAGCTTCTCAAACAATCCCCTGAGGGACTGAAGATGCAGGTGGCTGGGCTCCCCCCCAGAAGCTGCGTTTCCAACAAGGGTCCCCAAGATGCTGGTGCAAGCCAGGGACCACGCTTTGAGAACTGCTCACACAAACAGCAGGGACTGGTTGGATTAACTGTGGGACAGCTATTTGATGAAATAGCGTGGAAATTTAAAAACCATAGGAAAGCATGGAGGAGGGGCAGGGCTAGACATCGGGCCTGCACCTTAAGTTGGCCCCCACCCTGTTTGCTCTCTGATCCATCTCTGATCTCTTTATGCTCTGCTTGTCTGTCCAGGGCTGGTCCCTGACCTTCTGGACCCTGCATGGGAGCATGGCAGGGTAAAGAAGTCAAGATGCTTCTCAGGCCCAGGGTTTCCTTTCTAGCATTAGCTCCAGAATGGCCCACGGTGACCCTGACCCTGAGCACTCAGACACCTTCCCTTTGTCCTTCCAGCCGAATGGTGGCAGTGGCCTCCCACTGAGCTCTGGGTCACCTTGCCTCTCATGTTTGGCTCTCAGCTCCTTTATCGCCAGTGTAGCCAAGGTCCCGTATTAAATTCCCTTTGTGGTAGTGCACAACGCAGCTCCGCTTTCCCAGTTAGAGTCCGAACAACACAATCTGACGACTAACCACGGCAATTTAGACTCGCTTATACAAGTGGAGGGGCCCGGAAGGCCACGCACAGTAATTAACAGAGGTAAAACGATGAAAGCATTCCCACCCAAAATATTATTAATATTTGAAACCGGTGCCAACTGCAAAGCAATGGGAGACAGAAAGAAAAAGTCTGGGGAGCTGAGAAGCCCTGACAACCAGCAAAGACAACCAAGGTCTGTACTTTCAATTCTTAAAACATCTTATTTTGTTGAAACCGTGGCCACAGCCACAATGACACCAGAAGTTCCTCCTGAAAGTACCTGGTGGTTATCCAGAGGTGAGTGACTCACTTGCTGAAGAGGTCACCCAAGTATCACGCTGGGTCCTTAGCTGCTGGGGAGGGCCGGTGGCCGACCAAAACCCCATGGGGTCAGGCTCTGGTCTGGATGGCAGGTTGGATACCCTTAAAACAGGGTCCCTAGTGATTGCTGGGGGGCGGGGTAGCCTTGAAGCTGTTCTCATAACAGAAGGGGCTGGGTGGCAGAGCACCTGTGGTACACTCGTGTGAGGAGCCGGTTCACTTCCCAGCAGGGACCACGAACAATGAAGAGGGCTGTGGTGAGCCAGGCACAGGGAACCCTGAAGAAGCCGGGAGAAGCCTTCCCAGCTCCTCTCCCACAGGCGTGATTCAACATCAGAGGGAGCTCGACCAAGCTGGACATGCAGCACACACCTGGAATCCCAGCACTTGGAAAGCTGAGGCGGGAGAGTTACAAGTTCAAGGCTAGCTGGACTACAGAGGGAGGGAGGGAGGGGGAGAGAGAGAGAGAGAGAGAGAGAGAGAGAGGAAGGAAAGAAGGAAAGAAAGAGAAAAAAAGAAGGCCAACAAAAGGCCTCCTCAGAGGGTAAGAGAGTGCAAGCCTGTGTTGACTTGAGTTTTAATCCCTGGAACTCACAGTAGTAGAAAAATGAGTCCCAAAAGTTGTCCTCTGATCTCCATGTGCACCCAAGTACACACTCGTGAACACACACACACACACACACACACACACACACACACACACACACACACACGAGAAATGACTCCTGAAGCCAGTCCAGTTGAATTCATACACAGGAACTCTAAGGGCCCTAAGGTAAACCGCCTCCTCCCCTGAGCTGGACGAGGACTGCGGCAGGTAACTCATGCCGGAAGGAGGTTTGTGCCCGTGGAACAGACCCAATGCAGTGGTGAGTGGATGAAATGTTCGCCGACACTGTACAGTCAGACCATGACCTACCATTATAAGAAGGGTCGTCCACCTTCAGCCTAAGCTGATTTGCCTGAGAATCTTAGGGGCTGGGGTTTAAGGAGGAGGCCTGCAGCAGAGAGCCTTGAAGTTCCTTCGAAGTCTTGAGTGGAACCACTCAGCTCCTGGGCCATGCCTGACATTATGCACAAGAAGAGCATCAGGCTCAACCTATCCAGACGGCTTCAGGCTCTACGCCAGCAGCAGAGAGTACTACCCAGTGCCAACTCCCACCTCTTCTCACCACCCACATACTCACCCCTTGCTGCTAACTGGTTTTACCCCCGCAGGACTCTGGCTGCTCTGGGGATGTGACCATTGGCTAGACTGCAACTACCAAGAAAATGTACTTGATATCATGTAGCTAGTTCTTCCAGATCCAAACATTCCCTCCCCCAGGAGCAAGGGAGGCGTTAAACAGTCACAACCAACTTACAAAGCCTCACAGAGGCGGCTCTTTGGGTTACAGAAGCAGAAAATGACGACCTGCTGAGAGAGGGGCCTTCAAGGGCGCTGCCTGCGAGTTGTGCAGAGATATGCAGCTTCTGGAAGGCAGCCTTTGTGTGTTGCCACCCAAGTTAGGAGGGTCTTTTCAGTGACGTGGCTGCCAAACCACCCACACTCCCGTAAGTCATCCTGATAACTCACTGGATCATCAAGCTGGACTTAGACAAATCATCTTTGGTGTATCAGTGCCCACCCTACCTCGGGTGAACAAAAGCAAATGCCCTAGGAGAAAAAAAAATCTTTCCACACTGGGCCTTATGCAGAACTGAGCAACAAAAGCCAGGCATGGGTCTCAAAGGGCTGTCCTAACTTTGGCTTTCCTATTAATTCACTGCCTGACCTTGGACAAGTCACTGGACACACGCACCCGACTCAGTTTCCCCATCTGTCACCAACAGAGTTTAACTACACAAGCGAAGTCATTTCTGAACAAGGAAATAAATAGGGTAAGTCCCGTCTCATGACACAGATGTCTTCACAAGTTCTGAGGGAGGAGGAGGATGAAAGGGGACACATGACTGCCTCCAGAGCCCTCGGATACCTAGTGGCAAAGCTGGGTGTCCCACCCAAGCCGGCACCAGACACGGTTTCTTTCCTGCTCCCTGGGAGAGATCTGAAGTCCTGATTTCCCCCCTCCAGCAGCTCCCTGTGGGGCTTGTTGCCATCTCCACAGGGTGATACTTCACCAACCTAGGTTCTCCTCTGCCTCCGCCCAGGCTCCTGTGTGGGGCAGAGGGCATACAGTCAGCCATGCAGAAGAGGCTAGCTTCAGTGACGTAGACTGCTGAGGAGGAAACCGGTAAAGGCAACCACCAATGCTGCTTGCACCATGTCCCTTTATCCATAACCTCCAGTCAGGGATAAACACCCACTGCCGAACAGCTGTGCGCCCTGCCCTCCCCCCCCACCACCACACCCACACCCACACTTTCTCATCTGCACCAGCACCCGCTTTCAGGGGCTGTTGAGGAGACAAAAAGGAATTATGTGTGGCAGACTACTTCAGAGACCATAATGGAAAAGACAAAGGGGCGCCACTTCTCCTGGTCTAGTGACAGCAGGCAAAAGAGAATCCACGCTTCTCTGAGATAGAATACACACACCAGGTACATTTTCAAGGCAATGGTGCCATCCAAGAACTATATAGACCTGAAGGGACAGCCACAGAACCTGCTCCTCCACTCAGTCCAAACTGTCCCTGGTCACCTACAAGTTAGGAGGAACAAGACACTTACTTGCCCCACGCCCATTATGAAGACATTATGCCAGAGGCCAGTGTATGGCACACCATAATATATGCTCACCGGTGCTGCAGTCCATCCCCACCCCTCCAAGGCTGAAGACAAAGATGTCCCAGTCAGAAGAGAATCTGGCTCATTTTCCTCCAGTTCCCCATCACAAAGGTGATCATAAAGAAAAAAGAAAGAAAGAAAAAAGAGGATCACAGCTTTGGAAAACTACAAAGTAGACAGAGTCTGCAGGAGAGCAGCCTGGGTGGGGGTGAGGCTTTGGATTTCCAGAGTCTTCCTCTCCAAGCCTGGGCTCCTAGCTCATTTCTTTAGAACAGCCCAAAAGCAACAAGGCGCCTCTCCCACCCCCACCCCCACCCCCAGTCCCACACATACGCTTTCACAAGATTCACTTTGCTGGAGAAGCTGCCTGCCGGCAGCACAATTCACACTGGGGACTCCAAGGGTTCAAGTGTTGGGGCCCTCCCTTCCGGGCTCCCTGGACAATCTCTGTTAGAGAAAAGTCACCCTGACAAAGGTCAGAGGTGAACCCCGTCTCTGCCAGGAAGCTGCTCCTTTCTTGCAGAGCATAGCCACGCCCTCCAGTTGGGCCAGAGAGAAAGGGTGCCCTCTCATTCTCGCCCCCCACCCCCACCCCTTCATTCAGGGACAGCGTTTGAAAATAGTCTTCCTGGCAGGGCCAAACTAAAAGTGGCCTGGAAGGCAGCAAGTCACTGGTGTCTTCTCATCTCGGCCACGCCCCCTCCCCCAAAGCACCATCCCTGAAGGGTTCTGCTACCTCTGTGGGTTTCTCTCCCCAAACTTGGCTTGCTCACTTCCCTCTTCCTCCTATTTTCACACCTGCAGCGGCACACCTGACCCTCCCGCCGCCCCCTGCACACAGCCCAGCACAGCCCAGCTCTCACTTCACTGGTTTGTGTCCACAGCAGGCTACCCCAGCACCCCCTCACCCCACCCCTGCTCACCCACCTGTTTCCCCTGATCTAACCCTCAGAGCTGAAGAACCACCACCAAGAGCCACTTAGCCCAGGCCAACGCCGCCGCACCCACCCTCAAACACAGACCCTAGGACCACAGGTTGGGGCTCCTACAACCAACAGAAGCAAAAAACGGGAACCCAGAAAACCAGGCCTGGGTCAGAGCTACACACAGCAGGCTTCCTGCTGCCAGCAAAGGTGATCACTGGGGGCTAAGCCAACAAATGCATGGCCGCTCCCTCCTCCCTGAGGTTTGGATTTTGGTTCTTCCCCGTGAACCGGGCAAATGGCTGGAGCTGTCAATCAGCTGGGCTACAGCCATGCCAAGAGCTCTGTACCACAGGCTGCAAAAGGTGGCTTGCTCAACCGGGTTCAGGCAGGGCTGGCCTCAGAGCATGCAATCTCGAAGCACGGACCATAAACACAAAATTAAAAGGTAAAGTAAGAAGGGCAGAGATGTTTACTGGAAACTTTAGTTCTGCTGCCCAGAAAATATGGGCTTTTTTTAACACACACACACACACACACACACACACACACACACATATATATATATAAAACGCCTCTGCTGCCCACCTTTAGAAATATGTCCTTTGCTCTATATGTGGCTTTCTTATCTGCCCTCATTACACTCAGCTCATGACCGGGAAACCTGAAATCATCACCCACACAGAATGACACCCTCGGGCAGCACCAGGGATGAACAAGACATAAGCTGCACTTACAGTTGATCACCAACCAGCTCAAAGAACAAACCCAAGCTTCCCAGCATACAGAGAATTGATCCCAGCCGAGGAAAACGATTCCTGAAGCCAGGGAAAGTGCTTGGAAATGAAACCTCATGTTAAAGCTGGCTGCCAATGAGGTGCCCCCCAGGGCAGCTTCCAGACACAGAGCATCATACCAGGAGGCAGAAGCTGGGCCATGTGTGCCACTTTCTAGCTCAGGCGCTACTGCTCCATGTCCCCGTCCTCACCCAGGACCCAGGGCTTCCTGGTCCCTAGGGTATCCACTGTGTGACTGTGGCACAGGAAGTCCTCATTATTACCGGTTGACAGCCACATACTAAAACCCACAGGACTCTTCTAAGCTCTTCGAGGGCAAGGGCCACACTCTCCATTTCTCCAAGCACCTTGCTCACCCTTGACAGACTTCTTAGCCCTCTGAATGAATAACGCCCTAACCTGCCCTAATGGCCAACACCTGTATCTCAAAGTCTATCTTTTGCAAAGCTCCTGGTCTACCACTCAGTTCTGAGAACCTTAGAGGTTATTACAAAATGGCACATTCTCTTGCCTCCTGCAACTCACGCCACACCAACAGAAGACTCACCTTTGCCCCTTTATCTGGACCAGAGATTCCGACCCAGCCGCCCTCTACCCCACTCCTGGTTTAGTGCCCACCTTGGTGCCCTATCAGATTTCTTGGCTACTTTAGCAAGCTGTCACTCTCCACTAAAGACAGGAACCCTTTAGCCAAAGCGCCAGGGAACATCACCCACCACTCCCACATCCTTTCACAGCCCCCCAGAATCCACCAGGGCACAGCCAAGGATCTATCATGGAGGGGTGCCAGCACTGGCAGAGGCCTCAGTCTCATGAACCAAGTGTGGGTGTGTGTCACGGCCTGTTTAATCCATTCCTTCTCCACCCCAGCCCCACCCCCCAACTCCTCTGTGTTTCCTGAGCAGACATAACCAGCTGCAGACGGTTCCACTACTTCAAAGCTCTTGAGAAACCTCCAGACCCAGAGATGCTGAGAGAGCCAGGCTGCCAGCTGATGACCAACTCTGCACCACCAAACCCAGGATGCCTCTCTTCTTAGTTCGTGTGCTTTATTTTCAGAGCCAACCGCTATCACTTTCCACCCGGAACACACATGCCCGTCACACCAAACCACAGCTTTATATCAGCACCTACGGCTGTGGCTCTCAGTCCCGGCTACACGCCGCAGTCACCTGAGGAAATTCAAAGGAAGTACTGCCATTCTGACCTCCACCTGCGGCAAGGCGGACTAAGTGGCCAGGACGGTGAGTACCGTTTGTCAACTTCATGGGATCTAGAATCATCCAGGAGACAGACCACTGGAAGTTTCTAGTGTGGTTGACTGAAGTCAGAGACCCATACTAACTGTGGGTGGTACCATCCCATGGGCTGGGAGCCCAGACTGAATGATAAGAGACAGTCAGGTGAACACAAGCAGTCCTCCCTCTCTCTCTCTCTCTCTCTCTCTCTCTCTCTCTCTCTCTCTCTCCTTCCTAGCTACAGATGCAAAGTGACCAGCTGCCTCATGCTCCTGCCGCCAGGCCTTGCAGACCTTCTGGGCCACAACAGACTGAACCCTCCACCCATGAAGCAGAACAGACCCTGCTTCCCTTGCTTTGCTTCTTACCAAGCATTTCATCTCAGCAACAAGACAGTAATTAATACAGCAGCCAAGGCAAAAAATAAAAATCAAACAAAAACTTCCAATGGTCCAAATGTGAGTCACAAGGAACCCAGAGTCTCAACACCACACAATCAATACTTTGAACCCCAAACTTCTTTCCATCCTGTCTTCAACTATGGGCCCCAATTTCTAGGCCCAGAGAGATTATATTGTGATTCTGAAACTCTCTGAATGAATAAGTGTCATTTCTTTGAATGCAAGTACAAGAATTTGACCTTGAAGGCAGAGGAAACTTGAAAGCCCTACGCCTTCAGTTGGGGTAGCAAAGTGACTCAGCCAGGGTCACAAAGCTACTACACAAGAGTCAGGTCTCTAAGTCTCTGTCCCGAATATCACAAAGGGGCAAAAGAGCAGAGAAGGGACAGGTCGGTTGTGTACTTCCTGGATGTCTTTCGAGGTCACCCTCCGGCTGCCTCATCCAAAGGCTTCGTCTCCCTCACTGAAAATGCCTGAGGGCAAAGGCACTGCAACCCCTGAAGCTGCTGTCACCACCGGGAGTCCTCAGACGTGGCCCTGTGGCTGGCCGAGGTTCCCAGGAAAAGCCATTAGCAGATGGGTCGAAGTCGGTTTTGAAAGGGTGCCCTGTGAAGCTGCGGCCATACCAAGAGACCGAAACCAGCAGTGGAGTCTGAGAGAAAGCTGACTCTTGGTTTCAAATTCTCTAACCAAGCTGCGAACTCGGTCCCCTTCCTTCCTGTGTTTTTTACAGCAGGGCAGCTGCTACACAGCTCATGCCTTGAAGCACAGGAAACCTGGGCTCGGAGCTCAACACAAATTCCTCTTAGCTTGCGGCCTGGTTTCTCCTAGCCTGGCATGGATGCCCAGGTGAGGCTTCATTTCACCATGGGTGGTTCTGGGAAGGCAAGGTGTTTATGGATATGCGGGTTAGTTTTTATGTCAATTTGACAAAAGCTAGAGTCATTCTGGAGGAGGGAACCTCAATTGAGAAAATGTTCCCTCTAGGTTGGTGGTGCATTTTCTTGATTGATGATTGATGGGGGGGGGGGGGGGGACGGGGACGGCAGCTCACTGGTGGTCTTTGGTGCTCTAAGAAAGCAGGCTGAGAGCCATGAGAAGGAAGCCAGTAAGTAGCACTCCTCCATGGCCTCTGCATCAGCTCCTACATCCAGGTTCCTGCCTTGAATTCTGCTCTGATGTGCCTCAGTGACAGACTGTGACAGGGAAGTGTAAGCTGAAATGAACCCTTTCCTCCCCAACGTGCTTTTGGTTATGGTGTTTTATCACAGCAACAGAAACCCTAAGACGATTTCCAACTCACTCATATATCTGCCGTTCCCAGACACCTCCCCCAACACCACTGATGATAGCAGACTGGTAAATAACATAATAAAGAATGGCTGTGATACAATCAAATAAGGCCATTAAGGAATGGGCTGCCTCTGGAAGTGGGGAATTGATGAAAACCTACGTTCGCTCATCTCCATGTACAGAGAAAGGCAAGAAGCCAGGCAGGACTCAAAGAGGAGCTGTCCAATACCAGGACAGCCACGGACCTCCTCTAAGTCTCTCTTCGAGCTTGTCATTCTGCAGCTGAGAAGAGCAGCATGCAGGATGTCAAGGTGGCCTTCCCAGGGTCACAGAGTCCATGTCCACCAGCAGGAGTGGTCAAGGGACGTCAGCATCACCAGAGAAGCATGACACTAGAACTGCAGGTCCTGCTTTCACTCTGAGGCAAGATCTCATGTGGCCTCCAACTTGCTCTGTCACTATGGATGACTCTGATCCTCCTGCCTCCACCACCAGTGCTGGACTCACAGGTGTGAGCCATCACCCCCAGATGTCGCAGGCCCTTTGCGTTTCGTTGCGTCTGTTCACTATCTTCAGGCTTAGTTGAACGTGGGGGCTCCCGTGACAGTGGAGACCCAAGCAGGTGGAGGACAGAGACACAGTACCCACTCGGCTTCAGGTGTCACACAGATGTTTGGAAAGGGATGCCCAGACAGCAGCCGGAGCTGAGGCCCTGGAGCTCTGGAGAACTGCAGGCCTGGAAGTCATCCCCACAGTGGTCACAAATGAAACCCAGAGACAGAAGTGTGATTTAGGATTCTGACTCAGCCCAGCTGGGCAGGATGATGCCAGCAGATGGTTCCATTTTTTTCCCATCACTGAAATTAAAGCAGATAGAAAAAGGGGAGGAGGGGCAAAGGATGACATTCAAAAAGATCTCTGGAGCAAAGCCCTTCTGGGAACAGTGTGATTCCATCTTCTGCTGTAACCACTTCCCACATGAACCCCAGAAGGCAACTGTGCAGCCCACAAGAGACATGCGCCTACAACGATACCTCCTGCTCCTCAACAGGGCAACAGTAAACATCTGAAGCTGATGGTCCACAGCGTGGTTACATCCAGGGTTGGGGGCCCCGGGCACACCTCCTCATATGCCAGGGCACCGTGTGTGGTAAACCTGCATCAGCAACTTCAGAACCAGGGCTTACAAAACAAAACCTGACTCACAGTGGGACAGCCGAGCCGGGATTCACCGCCATGATCACCTGGCCACTGCTCTCGGCAGCTTGAGAATTTTCACAGAATGTAGCTATTAGGGTCCCAGGCCCATATTCAAGGGATCATCTCCATGTTGGACTCTGCAGTGGGACAACTTGCCTCCTGTCCTCCACCCGAGCAACCCCCCTTTGTGGGATCAGTAATGGTTAACTCTTTTAACAATCCAAGGGACTGGAGAAATGGCTCCGTAGAAGACATACGTGTTGCGCCAGCATGAGAACCCGAGTTCAAATCCCCAACATCCACATGAAGACACAGGCACAGTGGCCACCTATAATCCCAGTGCTGGGAGGTAGAAACGGGTGGATCTTGGAGGGTGGGGCAGGCTCACTGGTCAGCCAATCTAGGGAACAGGTGAAGTCCAGGGCCAGTGAGAGACCCAGGGTCTTAAAAAATAAGGTAATGAGCAATAGAGGAAGATGCCAGCCTCCAGCCTCCACAGGCACACACACATAGCAGTATAGTACTCACTCACAGCTGCACACTACCCACAAGAGGGAGGGAGGGAGGGGGAAGAAGGGAAGAGGGAGTGAAGGGGGAGAGGGAGGAGAGAGCTCGTGCCAAACAGTAATGCAGTCAGGCAAGAAAAAGAGGAAAACTTGAAACATTGTGAATCAGCTTAAGACGCTCCCTGGGGTCCCTCCTTATCACAACTCCTAGATCAATAGGAAAATAAAAGGTGAGGGCTAGGGGCAGGGACAGGCTGTGTGCAATGAACTGGACCAAGACAGCCAGCTGACCTAAAGACCATCTGTTGTGGGATGTTTTGTATGGCAAATGTGTTAATAAATAAAACACTGATTGGCCAGTAGCCAGACAGGAAGTATAGGCGGGACTAACAGAGATGAGAATTAAGGGAACAAGAAGGGAAGGAGGAGACTGCCTACAGCCGCTTCCAGGACAAGAAAGATGTAAGGTACCAGTAAGCCACGAGCCACGTGGCAAAGTATAGATTAATAGAAATGGGCTGAATATAAGAGTAAGAGCTAGATAATGATAGGCCTGAGCTAATGGCCAAGCAGTTTAAATAATATAAGCGTCTGAGTGATTATTTTATATGTGGGTTGTGGGACTGCGGGGCCTTGGTGGGACCTGGAGAGAAACTCTCCAGCTACAACCATCTCCACTGTGAAAAGACCGGGGGCATTCCGCATCTACAGAGGGCTCCACCAGGATATGGCAGAGGCCAGGTGTGATGGGCTGGACTCTGCCTTAACCAGTACAACGTTTACAGTTCTCTGTCTCCAAGGGTATGCTTTCAGGAGATGGTACAGAGCAGATGGAGGCAAGTGGGATACAGCTTAGAACATGAAACTGAGCCGCTGACTCCTAAGTGGGACTCCCTTGGGAATCTTTAGACAACTCCCTCCCCAGGAAAGGAGCTCTGGGTGTGGTACCTGCCCCCACTGCAAATACAAAGGCAGGCTTTATCTTTGCTCAGGGGAGAATGAGATGCTGAGCAACAGGTGAAGACAGATATCTGAACTGCCTTAGGGGACCTGGCTTTGGGTCACAAAAAACATAGCCCTTGGGCACAGTACTCAGAGGCCCTGAGAGCTCCCTCTGGTTTGCCCTTCTGTCTCCCTAAGACCCAACTACAGCTGTCAGTCCGCTCAGGATGCCATCTGCTGCCTTCTAGGTGCTCTGAGTACCTGAGTGCATCTCCGCCTTGACTGTGAAAATGGGAGATGGGACCAAGCACATGAGTTCTTTCCCGTGCTGTCCACAGGAAGCAGACACACACCACATGAGCCTGGGAGTCTCACTCAAGGAGACTAAGAGTCAACAGGTTTTAATTAAGAAGTACCTAGTGGGGGGCTGGAGAGATGGGTCAGCGGTTGAGAGCACTGGCTGTTCTTCCAGAGGTCCTGAGTTCAATTCCCAGCACCCACATGGCAGCTCACAGTGGTCTGTAACTCCATGATCTGACACCTTCACACAGACATGCAGGCAAGCAAAACACCAATGCACATAAAATAAAAATAAATAAATTGGTTTGCTTTTTTTTTAAAAAAAAAAAAAAAAAGAAGTACTGCTGGGCAGTGGTGGTGCAGCACGCCTTTAATCCCAGCACTGCGTGGGGGGCGGGGGAGGGGTGGGCAGAGGCAGGCGTATTTCTGTGAGTTTGAGTGTGAGTTTGAGGCCAGCCTGGGCTATAGAGTGAGTTCCAGGACAGGCTCCAAAGCTACACAGAGAAACCCTGTCTTGAAAAACCAAAAAAAAAAGTACTTAGTGGGACTGGTGTGGTGGTGCATGCCTTTAATTCCAGCGCTCAGGAGGCAGAGGTAGGTGGATCTCTGTGAGTTCAAGTTCAGCCTGGTCTACAAAGCAAGTTCCAGGACATTCAGGGCAGTTACACAGAGAAACCTGTCTCAAAAAAAAAAAAAAAAAAGTACCTAGTGCCACACTAAGTACCCTAGTGGGTCCAAGATGCTTGCTGACAATCCACTCTTTCTGTCCCTGACTGCATGTAACGTGGCAGAGGCTTCATGGCACATCTGGACTCTTTCCAGGATAGAGGCCCCTGGGGAGAGGCTCCTGGGGCTGAACGTGTTTAAAGAAAATCATGTTCTCAACAGCTGTGTCCACCTGTGAACCAACCACAAGAGGATGCGATTCAAGGCCAGCGAGCTGGATGGCATGGTGGAAAGCCAAAGAAGGCTCCATCTGAGGACTGACCCTCACAGCGGTGTGAAGGAGACCACGAGGCACTGGACTGCAGAAGCTGTTCACTGGGGTTCAGGACAGCTTCAGCCAAGAGCACCCTGATACAGCAGGCCTGGCTGCCCTGCCGAGCGGGGGATGGGCCAGAGGGAGCAGGGGCCCTGGACTAACTGAAGGGTCTAGGCACAAGGGCCAAGGGCCTCGGCTTAAGATTCCCGTATCAGTGTAGCCTCATCATCAAGGGCTCTGTCCCTGTGCCAACTCCCCAACGAGCCAGGATATAAGTAATCACTATTCTGTACCTATACTCACTCCATCGACGTGTCTGCGGGTGACTGAGGGGGAAATCCAAACAGTTAAAATCTATGAGATGCCAGAGAGCCATTGAGGCAGACAATGGGTACCCCAGAACTCGATCCAAGCAGGCGCTGATATCTTGCTTTTCTCTCCTCCTATTACTGTCCTGTCACCTCAGCTGTACTCCGAAGTTAGGGCTTAGAAGTCAGGGCCTTGCCTGTGGCAACAGGTGAAGAGTTGAGAGAGCTCAAGGCTCTCCCTAGACTCCCGGGAGGAAGATGAGGTGGAAGGGGAGAGGAGGAGGGAAGAGAAAGGAGGAGGAAGAGGAGGAGGGGAGGAGGGAAGCCACGCCTTCCTCCTGCATGTCCTCTACAGTATTCCACTGGCCACGTGCTTGCTCCACAAGCCTGGCACAGTGCGTGTACTTAACACAAAGAGAAAGAAAAGGCTTGCTTGGTGTTATTTTTAATTCCTTCCTCGGCACCTTCCAAAACTCCGCAGCAGAAGGATGAGCCGCTAAGCTTCCACCAGTCCCAGCCAAGAAACACGTGAGGCTCAGCTAAAATGGAGCAGGGGTGCCCTGTGTTCCCTCCCATAAGACAGCTCTGCTCCAGGCCACTCAACGTTATCCAGGGGTGCTGGGCCTAGTGGAACAAAGTCCTGGGTTTACGAAGGGCCTGGTAAGACACCCCTACTTCTGACCCCTGTATAATCCCCGAACCCCACCTTTTCCTCCACTTGCCTCCATCCATTCAGCATCACCCCAGGAGGTATCACCCTAACTCAGCCAGCCCTGCCTGAGCACTGACCTCGCCACAGGTTAGGGTCTGGGCCTGCTTTATAATACTGCGTTGCCAACTCACTTCGGGACCTCAGGCCAGTCGCTTTCCCCAGGCTGCACGTGACTACTTCACCGAGTCACTCTGGGCAATAGTATGGGAACCGGCTGGTACAATTCTCCACAGTCACTGGGGCAGAGAAGAATGACTCAGGATGACCATCACTCAGATCCTAACCACTATCTGGCTGTAATTATTAATGGCATAACCACAGTGTGCTCTTAGAAATACCCAGAGGGGGCCCGAAGAGATGGCTCAACTGTTAAAGAGTACTTGCTGCTCTTGCAGAGGACACTGGTTCAGTTCCCAGCACCCACACTGGGGCCCACAACCATCTGTAACTCCAGTTCCAGGGGATCTGATGCCCTCTTCTGACCTGCAGGCACCAGCCATGCATTTGATAGACAGACATTCATGCAGGCAAAACACCCATACACATACAACAAAAAATTTTAAATCATTTAAAAAAAAAAAAAAGCCAGGCGGCGGTGGCGCACACCTTTAATCCCAGCACTCAGGAGGCAGAGCCAAGCAGATCTCTGTGAGTTTGAGGCCAGCCTGGTCTACAGAACGAGATCCAGGACAGGCACTAAAACTACACCGAGAAACCTTGTCTCGGAAAAAAAAATTATATATATGGATATATATATGGATATATGGATATATATATATGGATATAGATATATATCTATATCCATATATATATATCCAAAGTGGTTTAATGTACCACCTCAATTCTAGAAGGAAGCATAAACCCATTTTCTGCTCATCCCTTTTCTTGAGACATAAACAGACTTCTTAAGGTCTCTGGCCTTAATTTTCTGATTTGAGAACAATGCTAATCTCATGGCTTTTCCTATCAGGATGCATATGATGTTCCTCTTTGGTGGCCACGGGGCAGAGAACAGACAGCAGCAGAGAGACTACTTGGCTCTGCAATGTCCCCACAGACTCTTTCCCTCAGCTAGAGATGTGGCGTGGGGAGGTTGTAGACCTGGCTGGTAGAGAGAGATCACCACAGGGTGGGCCTTTGAGGACGACGGCCTGGCCCAGCTTCTGTCCCGCACCATGCTTCCTGGTCCGCCAAGGCATCAACAAGCCGAGCTGCAAGCTCCTACCACCACAGACCAAGCTGCCCGTGCCACCCTATCTTCTCCTTCATGGTGGGCCACACCCTCTAAACAAACCCTGAGTCAAAATGAACCTGTCTTCCCTAATGCTGCTTCTAACACAGCTGTAAGAAAATGGCAGTCCCAAGGGGGCACGCCTCAGGCACCCGAACTCCAAATCCTGCCATTGACTCTCGAGGCCTCCAACCACGCCTCTGTGAACACCATGACTCACCTCTCCAGAGTGCTGCAGCGAACACACAGAGCAGCTGGCCGAGCCCTCACACTGCCATCCGGCCTGTAGTCTGAACTCTGTCCACACACCACACAACAGAATCACCTCACGGGAGACTCAGGACGTGCCAGAGGCCTACACTACCAAGCCAACCATCTCCTGACAGGAACAAGATCGACAGCTCGGCTGCTCTCTAGGACAAAGGCATAGGTGCCCACAGGCCCTGAGTTTACATTCCTATTAATGTTCGTACTGTCCATGGTCCCCTGAGGTCCCCATGAGAACCTGGGTGTGAACTTGGACACCTGAAAAACTGTGCATCATAAAGTCGAGGCGGGGTGACACAGCCTAACATGTTACTTCTTGCAAACAGCTCCACACAGAGTACATGAATATGCCCATGACAGAGACACTGTCCCTCTCTACCCCCGAGGACAGGGAAGCATTTGTACCTTATATGGAGAATCTGACATTCGAACTCAGGGCACCACACTGTCATGGGTTGCCTTGGGTCTCACCTAGATTTCTAGCAATGTCACACACTCAAAGGGGGGAAAAAAGTCCAGGGACACAAAAGCTTATCTAAAAAAGACAAAACTTATCAACTCAGATTAGCCACAATAGCAAGGGACTCTCAACAGATAAGGTAAATTATAGGTACTGTCCAGATAGGTGATAGGATTTCTGGTTTTTCTTAGTGATAAAGGGAAACACTTGTTTACACAAGTATTTTGCTCTCTTATTTTTTGTTTTCTTAATGTATTTATTTTGTATGTATGTGTGTGTGCAGGCCCAGATGTAGAGGTCAGAGGACAACCAGTAAATGTTCTCTCCTTCCACCATGTGGGTTCCAGGGATCGAACTCACGTCATGAGTCTTGGCAGCAAGCATCCCCAGCAGACCCCCCACTCCCTCCCCTCACTTTTTTTTTCTTTTTTAAGCCAGGGCCTTACTATGTAGTTCAGGCTGTCCTGGAGCTTACAATCCCCTGCCTGGATCTCCTGGGTACTGGCAGTGTAGATGTGCACCACCAAGCCCGGCTTATCTGACACACTCATTAAGAGACAAAACCTGTTTCTGATTCACTGATAACATTCGGAGTCTACTGGACAGTACAGCTCTGCCGGCTGGCTGCAGTGTGCTCTGGAATCAGAAACCTGGACCAGACAGCCATTAAAATGTGGTACACTGGCCAGAGGCAGTCAGCATAAAGGCTATATACCGGGCCTAGGGAGACCCAGAGGGGTCAGGATCCTGTCTTACAGACTTTGTTTAGGGAAACTGGGCATCCACAGAACCCAGGAACATTCCCCCTCATTTCCCAAGGAATCCATGACGTGAGTCATGGCTGATTACCTGAACACTCACTCTGGAGCCTCCTGGCTGAACAAGGCGTCTTTGCTACTGACGGGCAAAACACTATTTCAACGTGCTCCAGACATAGCCTAGAGCTGTCCACATGGCGGTGTACGGATTATGTCTCTGACCTGGATAACTAGGGCAGTAAACCTGCTGTTACTGGCCTCGAGGCCTGGGAAGGAAAAGAGGCAAGCAGGTTTTCGACACACACCACTCCTCTGCTTTAAAATCCGGACGCTTCCAGGGCCCAGACGCCGAGCTTGGCTGACCCAAGCGCTTGGCACCATCCTTTCCAACTCCTCTGGCCGCTCCCACTTGCTTGCTCTAGCCACCCTGAGCTGCCCTGCCTTTCCCAGACTCTAGCCCTCTCGACACTGTCTGGCCTGTACTCCATGCTCCCTCCTACCCAGCATGCATCCATAAAGGCCCAGCTGAGCGTTACCTCTTCTGTGAAAGCTGCTGGTGCTCAGAGGACGGCTGATCTCCCTCTGGGCTCCTAAGTGGCACTCTGTGGCCGTAACCAGACTGTCTCCCTCAAGGGCCCTTTGTAGTTTTACTGGTCCTTATGTCCCTTTTTGCCTCTGGACAGTTCACAGACAGGACTTCATTTCTGTGACCTGTGAGGCCCAACACGAAGTCAGTACTCCAAAATTAAATGCACAATCAGGGGCCAGGCTCCCCGTTCACTCTGCAGCCAGCCAGCGAGGTGGGCAGCATTTCACCCACCTCAGCCTGGGTTCCAGGAAAGAAAATCAATTCCTGAGATTTCTCCACAATCCAGTCCTTGTTACGGTGGGCTGGGCCTAGGCAGGGCCATTGTACTGAGCACATGGTGCTAAAACAGGCCTGCTACTAACATAGGTGGGTGGGTGGCAGAGCCTGCCTGCCCTATGGCACGTTCCAAAGAGACAGCACAAGGAACAAACCAGACTAGAATATCCAAGCACCCCAACCTTGGGAAATAACATAACCCACAAGTCCAGGTATGAATTTAGAATTCTCTGATACTTCGGTTCACAATGTGGAGACCCAGGAAAGCCAGCCCTGGGTCCCCCTAGGGACATCCTACACTTTAGGGGCCTCGTGTACTCCGTGGTTCCGTTCCATGCCACACTTCACATTCTAGGCAATTCTTTACCTAGTCCCCTTGCACCTCGTCTCCTCTGTCTGTGCCCCTAAGCACCTGCCGTCTGGGGTCGATCTGCCCTTAGATGATGGACCGGGAAGAGCAGATGCAGGCAGGGCACAGGCCTGTCCCTTGGTCCTGCATATGCTCTGTCCCACGAAGAGGAGCCCGGCCAACAGGAGGGCTGAACCTGGTTCCCTAAGCATGAGCTCCTTCTCCACGGCTCCAGATGCAACCAAAGGCCCCATGGCCCGTGGCCAGGCCATTCTGGAGCCGTGAGCTTCTGGTAACAGTCAAGCCAGCTGCTGAGGTGAAATTTCAGGAGGACAGCATTCCAACCCTGCCCCAAGAAAACACCAGCAACAATAAACATCACGCACTTACAGGCAGCTATCAGTGACAGGCGTGTGAGTCACAGGGCTCTGCTTGGGGATCTCACCCATCCCCCACCCAGGAGCACTGATTCATCAAAGTTTGTTTTAACGCTATTATTTTTAGTCATCCAAACAATGTTTTAAACCACCATAGAGGAGGGGGGAGGGGAGGAGAGGGTCCCTGAAGAACATCAACTACTTTTCTAATAGTCTACACCAAGGCCTAAGCCCACACGTGGCATAGCTTGGCACTCGGGTACAGGCATTGGAAACAGGTCCATCCCTTATATGAATTACCGTTCTTCCAGATGGTGAGCTCTGAGACCAGGGATCATCAAATTTCCTTCGTTAACAAGAAAGAGAGCAGGCCGGGTGGTGGTGGCGCACGCTTTTAATCCCAGCACTTGGGAGGCAGAGGCAGGTGGATCTCTGTGAGTTCAAAGCCAGCCTGGGCTACAGAGTGAGTTCCAGGAAAGGCACAAAGCTACACAGAGAAACCCTGTCTTGAAAAACCAAAAAAAAAAAAAAAAAAAAAAAAGAAAGAGAGCATTTACTGAGCACTTACTATACTCGGCGAGCCCCACCCATGGGCTGGGTACTTTGCCCCATCTTATCTTAGTACATTATTTTATGAGAGGTTGGTGGTCCTGTTCCCATCTGTCACATGGGAAAGCGGAAGCAGGTATGTCCAAGGCTACTAGGTTCTATGCTGTCCTTTTCTCTGCTAAGTTTTGGCTTCCTGGCTTCCTCTCCTGCTCCACAAGTAGTATGAGACAGACGCACTAGGGATCAGAGAAATGGCCACAAAGGCACATGCTTGGAGAGGCGCAGGGCATCTAGAGTCAGAGCCCGGGCAAGCAAAGAGTTTATACTGGAGAGGCTTTGGAGCAGAGAGAGAGGTCCAGTGTTCAGCCTCAGCACTCTGTAACTGGGGCGGGGGGTGGGGAGTGGGGGTGGGGGAGAAGAAACAGACAGACAGACAGAAAAGGAAAGGAAAGAGAGCTCTTTCTGGATCCATTACTCCACATTTGGGCTCAGCCCAGAGGTGATTTTTTAAGGAAAAAATGCCTTTTGGCATTTTTAAGCTGTGACAGTGTCAAAACAGACCTTTAAAAAACACACACCCAAAAAGCATTACTATTATCAAAAGCTTTAAAACACACACACACACACACACACACACACACACACACACACACACACACACACAACAGGGGCCCCTCTGAGCTACAACTGACTTAGTAATGGGCGATACAAAGCTTGGCAGAGAGAGCAATCAGAGGCCTAACTCTGGTTTCCAAGGCAAACCTGTATGCTGCTTTCTAAACAGTACTCACCCCAAACAAACGCCCAGCAGAGCACAGAGAACTCGCCAGATGTGAGCGGGGAAAGCCTTGGGACACAGAAAAAGAACCAACTCAAAAAAAAAAAAAAAAAAAAACCTCATTTTCCATTTCCTAGATGGGGTTCACATTTGTCCCCTCCCTGCTCCCCATGCTCACGCAATGGGGGGCAGTGTCTGTCTTTGTACAGACATTTGAAAATAAGCAAAGGGCGCTTCCTGGGTAAACGCTGCCATGAGCAAACATTTCCACAGGTATCTTCTAGAATGCCCACCTCTCGTAGTTAACCATTTTTAGGCATCTGTGGTCATTAGTTTAAGTCAACTTCCTGCTCCAAGAAGAGCCAAAAATAGCAACAAAGGCAGGCAAACCGCTCACTGCATCTGAAGACCACAATCTCCCGGCTTCACGCTAGTGTGGGGTATTTTTACATGCCTTTGTAGTTCAAGTGTAGCGATTTAGACCCCAGTGGTAAAGAAGGAGGAAAGGCAAGGGGAGAAATAACCAGAATTAAAGAATGAATGAGAGAACTCTTTTTCACTTTTATAAATTAATTGGCACTGGACCGATACAGTCTTGGAATAATAAAGAAGATTCATGACTCAATTGAAGAACTAGTTGTATGCCCCTCCCCCCGCCCCCAAAAAAATAACTTCTAAAAAGGGCTAGTGAGATGACTAGGTGAGTAATTGGTGCGTGCCACCAAGCGTGACAGCCTAGTTCAATCCTTCAGGGATCCCCACGGTAGAAGAGAACAGACAAGTGGTCCTCTGAACTCTACTTCGGCATCTATGGCACACACAAAATAAAGACAATGCAATTTGAAAATATCTTCAGAAACTCCTAGAGTGCTTACACGAAAATCAGATCAGAGTCCTGAGATCCCTCCACCAGAGCTTGCCTACCTAGACAATCTGCCAGCTGAGAACACCCGAGACCCAGAGAAAGTAAGTGACCTGCCCCCAGGTAACACAGCAAATCAGAAACAAGAGTGAGATCTAGAACCATCCATGCCCGTCATGCCCGCTTCCCAAAAAATCTGTGACCAGGTGCATTAAGTTTTCTTTGACAGCATTTATGTAGCCTGCTAACCAAACTTTTATCCTGGTCCAGAATTAGCCAAACTTCTTAATAGGCTTCTACTGTGTTCTCCATTTAAACTAAGTCTCTCTGTCAAAACATTGTGTAGCAGTGTGCTACTGTGGCAGGCAGCTGTTTGCAGCGGGGGCCTCAGATCCACCACAGCGGACAGAGGCACTTGTCCTGCAGATATGTTATTTCTCACACTGTTAATTAAGTCAACACAGAATAATGTGCTCTCTCTTTCTCTCTCTCTCTCTCTCTCTCTCTCTCTCTCTCTCCACACACACACACACACACACACACACACACACACACACACACACACACACACAGAGTCAGCTTTGTTAGGAGTTAATACATTTCAGAGTTTGAGGAGACTGGTTTCTTGGCACCAAGCAAACACTATTTACAAATTAGCCAGAGATAAACACACACAACAGTCTTAAAACTCCCAAGAAGCCATGTTTAACCAGCTGGTGGATGGGAAGCTGCAGAGGGCAAGGAAGGAGCTGGCCTTCTTCCTTATCACGTGCCTGTCCCCAGTGCAGGGAATGAGCACCTGGCAGGTGCACGGAAAGAAAACAGAACAATAAACTGGACAAGGTCTTCTAGAATCTTCTTTGTTCTAGAAACCACACTCCTGCACTGGGGAAGAGACCTCAGGGAGCAAAGGCTTTTGTCACCAAGCCTGACACCCGAGTTTGATCTCCAGGTCACACTTGGTAAAAGGAAACAACTGATTCCCACAACTGTCCTCTGATCTACCCATGCATGCATGGCACATGGGTACCCCACACAAATACATAAATAAAAGATCCCCATGGCAACTTACTACTGTTTCTAGGAACTACTGTGGGGAAAGCTGGACCCCTCCAACATACACCAGCTTCGGGTTCTTCCATACACCCCCATACACATAGCAGGATGCCTCCTCCCATGTCCTACCCCATGAGCTACCTTCTAACCAGCAAAACAACACTATCAGACACGGACCAGGGAAAACAAGTGGGGCCATTTTCTTGTTTTGGTGTTTAATCAGCTGTCATAGTTAATCTTGATTGTCAAGCTGATGAGATTTAGAGTCGCCATGGAAACAAACCTCTGGGTGTGTCCATAAGGGAATTTCTCAGTTGGGTTCACTGAGGTGAAGAGGACCCACTCTAACTGTGGGCAGCAGGTGTCCTGGACTAAATAAAAAGGAGAAATGGAGCCAGGCACCAGCAATCAGCCCTCTCTGCTTCCTGACTGTGGATGCCATGTGACCATCCATTCCGAGCTCCTGCTCCCGTGGCCTTCCCACCATGATGAGCTGTCCCCTGAAACTGCAGGTCAGAAGAAGCCCTTCCCTCCTGTCAGCTGCTGCTGTGGAGGTATTTTTGCACAATAACAAAAAAGATAGCTAATCGATCAGTACAGCAGAGGAGACAAGATCAGAAGTTAACTAGCTATTCATGACTGTTGCTATCCACCTTGAAAGTCTGATTCTAAGAGGGGGCTTGCAGATGAAGACCTTGGGGAAATACCATAACAAAATGAAGTCTCATTTCAAAGGAGCAAGCCCTGCCCAACCCTATCTATTCCACAAAGGGGCACACTAAGAATAATGGCTCCACAGAGTACCAAAGAGCATTAAAATCTCCTAATGAATTAATGACTAGAAATTAATAGTCATTCAGTCCATTAAATTGTGTTAGTTTTACTTCCATTATAATACAGCAGCAATCACAAATTTACATTATTAAGCCAATATTTATTTTTCAAAAGCTAATTTTAATTAGATTCCCGATGTGATAAGCTCAAACCTAATTCTCTCCACTTACATCAACTTCTTGCATTTCTCATCAAAACTGAATGATGGCTGCATCCATCCACTTTTTTTTTTCCTATCATGAAAATGGTCATTTAAATGTTTATGTCCAGGGCCTTCAAGATGGCTCAGCAGGTAAACTCTCTTGCCATGCATCTGATGGCCTGAGTTCAATGTCTGGAAGCCATGGTAGAAGGAGAAAACTAACTCCCAGAAATTGTCCTCTGACCTTCACACATGAACTATGGTGTGCAGGCACCCTCACTCACACACAGAAAACAAACTAAACATTTTCAGAGGCTGGAAAGATGGCTAGGTGGTTAAAAGAAAAGACAGGAGTTAGGGCTCCCAGCAGCAGGTTGGATGGCTTACAATTGCCTGTAACTCCATCTGGTGGGTGACACCCCCTTCTGGTCTCCATGGACACTGCACTCACAAGCATATACACACATGCACATAAATAAACAAGGCAGTTTAAAGTGTTTATATCCTTGCAAAGACTTCCTTATTAAAAGTTCCAAAGTCTTTTCAGAAACTGGGGTTCATGGGATTTTTTTTTCCCAAGCATGTCATTTAGGGACATGAAAAGTCAAGTTGTACCCAAAGGAAAGGCTAAGGACCCATAGTCACATGCTGGAGTCCCTGCTCCCACGGAAACCTGAATTTCAGGTTTGCAACACTAAGTTGCCTTTTACTTCAAAGAGAACACATTTCATAGTTGAGTCCTGGGCAGCATTCAGCTCACAAGCCCTTCTGTGCAAGTGACAAGAGACTCACAGCACCTGTCTGCTTGGCAAAAGTCAGAAGATAAAGGTGTCATTCAAGACACAGGGCCTTGGGTTCCGAGACACACACACACACACACACACACGGGGGGGGGGGGGGGGGGGGGGGGGGGGGGATGTTGTTTCAAGGAAAATGGGTAGAACTAGAGATCACAATGTTAAGCAAAAACCAGACTGAAAGAGACAGGCATAGTACACTTTCTCTCACAGGCAGGATCTAGAGTTTGTTTTTTTAAATATGTAAGAGATGAAAGTAGAAGAGGGACTAGAAGGAGACCAGTGGGGGATGGGAGATCAGGGAGGGGAATGGGAGGCAAATATGAGCAAAATGCAAGATATGAAAATGTCATAATGAAATCTAGTTTATACAACAAATATGCACTAATAATAATAAAGAAAAGACCAAGTTTCCATGGGCTTCCTGCAGTCAGTCCAGACTCCTCAGACCTTCAGTTTCCCAGCACAAATCAACCTCCCCAATACACACACACACACACACACACACCTGCTCCCAACACAGAGCACTATGCAACCCTCGGCCACCCTAAGAGGCCTGTATCTTGAGGCAGGAATGCTGAGCTCCATAAGTACCTGTGCCCGTCTCGAAAGGCCCTTGAAAAGTGATTGAGTAAGTCCGCATCAATGAGTGGTAAGGACAGAAGGCAAAACACACATCTCCCCAGCATGGGCACCAACGCTTCCGGTTCCTCATCTTACCCTGATTTTACAGGTGCAGACAAGGAGGGCTGGGAACCTGGTGGTCCCAAAGCCATCCAGGTGGCCAAAGGCAGGTTCTGGGCTGGTGAGATGTCTCAGCCAGTCAAGGTGCCTGCCACCAAGACCAGTGACCTAAGTTCCATATCCGGAACTTACATAGTGGAAGGAAAAAACAAGCTTGCAAGCCATCCTCCAATTTCCAAAGGTGCAGCACACACACACACACACACACACACACACACACACACACACACACACAAATATACTAATAGGGGTTGGAGAGATGGCTCCGCGGTTAAGAGCACAGACTGTTCTTCCAGAGGACCCGGGTTCAACTCCCAGCATCCACATGGTTGCTCATAACTGTCTGTAACTCCAGTTCTAGGGTACTAAAACACCAATGTACATAAAATAAATAAATCATTTTAAAAATACACTAATACAATAAAAACAAGGCAGGCCTGGGACCTGAATTCCAGGGCAGGTGAGGTTTATCTTCCCCTGAGAAAGCAGGTGGCTGTCACTGATTAATACTCTACTGTTGGGCCTTCACATTTAAAGCATCTATCATAAGCATCTTCCCCACCCCACCCCCCACTTTCCAAAAGTCCCTCTATCTTCTCCAATGTATCTCTGCATCTCCAATGTATCTCTGCATCATCCTTCCACAGGAGAGCTTGTAACACTGACTCAGAGACCACTGGTCTGGTTAATATCACCTAACACACAAAAAGCTAGCCTAGAATGTCTGATCACAAATGGAGAGTAAAAAACGCTGCCTGCACCAAGTACGGGTCCAAACATCCAGCCCCTGGGGCCAAGCAGCAAGGCTCAAAGTTCCCTCCAATCTGAGACTACTAAGTGACACTTGGGTCAGCCCTCTAGTCAGCTCCCCAATGTCCTGCAGCCCCTATCTTGAGGGGTTGCCCTGCAGGCAGCTGGGAGCAGGCTCGCTGCCAGCCCTTTACACGGAGGCGGGAGGCCCCAGGTGCTGAGACCTACAGGACATTATCTACAGCCTTGGTGTTGGTCCCCAGAAGCCTGAGAAAGCTGTGTTACAGGTGAAAGTACTTTTCCTCTCTCCGCCAGTTGAAGGTAGCCTAGTAACATCCCTGAAGGCCCCGGGAGGAGGTCACACTAAAAACGGAATGAACAAAGAGGTTGGAGATGCTTCCTATCAGACCTTCTTCACTTCTCGAATTTTCTCTGGACTTGGGTGCTCTGTTGCAAGAAAGCCCAAGATCCTTTCTAACCAGCAACACCTTCAGCTTGGTCCAGCTTCAAACAACTACCGGAGCCATGGACCCCACACACACACACACACACACACCACAAGGCAGCTCACGCACTGCTGTTGCCTGTAGGAAGTGGGGAGGTTAAGGCATGTTCAGGGCCAGTAGCTTCAGTTTCGCTTTTAGGAACTGGAGTGGAGGGCACCTGTGCTCCTTTCAGACTCTCAAGCAGGTGGGAGTGGGCTGCTGACATGGAGCTCACCCAAGCTCTGCCCACCCCTGCCAGATCTGAGATGCCCTGCTCTCCCCTCTGCGGAGTAAAATCAAACTCCTGCACCTCATCTCTGTGGTGGCAAGCTTCTATCATTCCAGCTCTCCTGATCACTCAAACTGCCTAAAGCTGGGGGAACCAAGCCGGCATGTGGCCGCCGACAGCTACCACAACCAAATGGTGCCACTGCTACTCAAGATGTCCATTACACATCTCAGACTGAGAGTCCTCAAAGCCAGCCTCCAGATTTGACAGAATGTGCTGAAGCACCCAGTGTCCCGCCTCCTGCCCCACACGAAGCGGGTGACTAAGTCACACACTTTCCTTTGTCTACTTTCCAAAGCCCCAGTTCTCAAAGACAGCAATGTGACAAGCAGCACGCAAGCCTGGGGCTTAGCAGACACCAGGATAGCACTAGCATGAAGCCAGCCAGTCGCCTCCCCAAGACGTGGCCTTTAGTTTTCTGCCCATGGCCAAAACAGCAGCAGCTGCTGCCAGGGGAGACAGGGTGACCCAGAGGCGTGGGCACAAAATCCAGGGATGGAAATCCACCTTTGTCTGAATCCACCCAAGCAACTGGGTCTCTCTAGATGAGAAAAGATAAAAGAAAACAATCCCAGGGTTGGCAGGATAGCTCAGTAGCAGAGTGCTTAACTAACATGTAGGAAGCCTTGGGTGCAACCAAAAACCCTGCTTCCACACCCCATCTTCCACGAACGAACGGGCAGGCTGAGATGCCTAGTCCTAGAAGGCCCGGGTGCTGTGGGGGTGATTAGCCTGATCTCTCCTTCACCTGCCCAGGGCTGGGGAGGGCTGCGGGGAAAGCAAGGTCAGGATCGTTTTAGACCTCGCTGCCTTTTCTGTCTTCCGGTTCTGTCATCTTCCAGGTCTTCATCGGGCCATATGACAGTGCCTTGTAAATTGTGAAACATTCTGCACAGCTGTTTCATAATTGATATCAACTGGGGGGGGGGTGTCAAAACATAAAGCATTCGGTCTGGGTGCACCCAGGCATATTAGGAAAAGGCCATTTCTCCGGATCTGACAGAGACCCGAGACTCAACCATCCCACTTTGTCAAAAGGATGAAGAAGAATGAGTAGCCAGAGCTGCAGCTAAAACCCAGGTGCCTCTGACCATCACATCACACCACCTCCCCTAAAGCCAGCTGGCAGAGGCTCACACGCCAAGCATTCTTCCCAGACAACATACTGCCTTCCCTCCCCCTGTACCACCCAGGGTTGGGGGGCTGATGGTTGTTGTTGTTGTTTTTAAACTATTTTTTAAGCATGCATTCCCACCATATGTGGTGTTTATTTCTAGGGAAGGCCGACCCTGGGTTCCTGTGGACAGATGTTGCTTTGTGCATGACTGTCAGGGCTGGCAGCATATACACAGCTGCCTTGAGCAGGTGGCCAAGGATGGAGGCCCAGAAGGATGATGACCTCTCTAGCTTAGGCCCTGGGAGCCCTCTCTGCATTCCTTTGCATCCTGGGACACGGACACACACACACACACACACACACACATACACACACACACAACATCCGCACCTGTCCCTCCTCTGGAATCAGTCTTTAAAGGTGTCTTGAGAAGTGGAGACAGAAGGCTAAAGTGCCCTCACCCCAATTCCCAGGCGCGGCTATGCTCCGGGAGGCCCCAGGAGTGAAGTCACTGACCCCTTCCATCAGCCATCTGTGAGCTCCCGTCGGACTCCTCTAGCCCGATGGGAAGGATAAAGGAGGTCAGGACAGATGGCAAAGCGTTTTGGGAAAAGAGGCTCTACAGGAATGCAGGGGCGGAGGGAGGCCAGCTCTGGGGTGTTTTGTTGTCTGGAGCTGCCTGCTCGGTTCTAGGCACCAGCAAACTCTCGATTAAAACGAAGGTAAACCAGGCAGAGGTGGAGTGGGAAGAGGGAATGGAGGAGTGGGAAGAGGGAATGCCCCTACTTTCTGCCACTTGTTTCTCCCGCTTCAAAGTCGGTGCTTTGCTCTGCAACTAAGTGCGTGCGTGCATGCGTGCACAGGGGGCGGGAGGCTGGCACAACCAAATCTAAAAATACTCGATAAAAATGCTAATCCCAAGGCAAAGAAAGAGCGAAGAAGGAATCTGTCAATCAACGGCTCCCGCTCCTCACCCACAGCTGTACCGACTGCATTCCTGTAGACGAGGAAAAGAAGTGGGGGAACAGAGCTGAAGAAAAGAAAGGGACACACGCCACCACCTCCACGAGCGCGGGGCGGGAGGCGGCGGCGGAGGAGGGGCTCGGCCGGCAGAGCCGAACAAAGCGGGGCCTCTACTTGGAGCCCAAAGCCCGGAGAGTGGGGGGCCAAGCTCAGCAGCACCCCTGCTGCCCGGAGGCGGCTAGCGATCCTTGAGGTCTGGAAGCCAGAGTGCCGCATGGAAGCCTGGGCTCTGAACCTGGGCAAATCCGAAGGTTTTGTTTGGGGTCCCTCCACCCACTGCCTGTCCCCTACACTAGCGCGCGCACACACACACGCACACGCCCTCCCTCTCCACCCCGGCCGCCCTAGGGGGCTGGGCCGGCGCGCCCCCCCCGCCGCTCCGGGCCCCCACCTGGGGATGGTAATGCACTTGGTGTTCACGTTCTGCGTGGTGATGGCCTTCTCCAGCTCGTCCAGCTGCCCCGTCTTCTTGAGCTTCTTCACCAAGCTCTTGACCGCCTTCTCGCACCACTTCTCCTCCTGCCCGTTCTGCTCGCCCTTCTTCCAGCCCAGCAGGCGCTTCACGATCGGGGGGGTGAAGGGCAGGATGGACGACATGGCTGGCACGGAAGGGTCACCGGCGCCCCCGGCGGGACTGGGCGCACTGGGGACGCCGGGGGCGCACAGGGGCAGCTCGGCCCGCGCCGCGCCCGAACTTCGCGTCTAACTCTGGAGAACTTGCCCCGGCGTCCGGGCCGGGGCTGCGGCGCTGCAGCTGCGGGGATCCGGAGCACGGCGGCGCCCGAGCAGCTCCACGAGGACCGACGGACTGACGGGCAGGCCCCGGGCGCGCGGGGCGGAGGCGGCGGCCGCGAGACTCGGAGTGGCAGTAGAAAGTTTGGGTTTCCGCACGGGGTAGCTGTTTGGGTGCCGCCTCCGGGAAGGAAAGTCCAACCCCCAGCCAAACTTTGCTGGCCTGGATGGCTGTGGTGAGCAGATCCCTCCGCCTCTGCAGCCCTCCTCCTCCTTCTCCTCCGCCTCCCCTGCGATCGCCGCCTCGCAGGGCCGGCCAGGGCCGTGCAGCCGCGCTCCCTACTCCTCTCCCGCCCGCTCCCAAGTCTACGTTTCACGCAGCTCCGCGTGCAGCCTCCTTCCCAGCGCTGTCGCCGCCCCCTCGTCGCCGGGGCTCCCCGCTCCTCCCCCGCGCCCTGCTCCGGGGAGGACCCGCGGCCTTCCCCGCCCCGCGCCGCCAAGCGCGCCCACGTGGGCCACCGGGCACAGCGGCCGTCACCTCTGCCAAGTGCCGCGGGACCGGACTCCTGGGGACTCGCCGCCCTCAAGACGCTCAGATGCAGTTGCAGGAACTAGAGAGGGTTAGACTCGGAGGGAACAGGCGCAGGCCGCCTAGGGCTCGCTGCTCCCCGGAGAGGACCCGGACACGATGAGGGGTTCAGTTCCAAGCCCAGGAAGCTGGGGCGCACTGATCTCGCTCAGTGGCTCGGGCTATTTTGCTTTGGTTTGGTGTTTTGTTTTTGTTTTCCTGCTGGGTGAGATCAGACCGGCTGACTGCCCCGAGACTGCGGAGGAGGGATTGGGAAGGGGGAGAGGGAGACTTAAAAGTGGAGTTAGAGACCTCAGTGACAACTTGAACAATAGCTGGAGCCAGGGGTCCCTTGGGCCTAGTGAACCAAGCTCTTTGCAGAAAACGGGCCTCAAAGACATCTGTTGCATTCCTGAAGGAATGAATGGGGGCGCTTTAGGATTTATCTTTGGGGGAGGGGGAGAAGTAACATTACAGGGTGTTACTGAAATTCGACGCCAAACAAGCAAGAGAGCTTTGTTTACAGAGCGGTGAACTCGCACACACAAAGTGGAGCGAAGCCGGGAGGATTCGGGAAGTTTATTCAAAGTTAGCCTAGGTGGGACGCCAAGAGAACCTGACTTCGGGTAGCCCTGGGGTTTTCCCCCCAACCAGCAGATTTCAGGGCTGGCTGCCTACGGGTCCCTTCCACGGGTTTGGGGGCGGTACAGCAGGCCCTCGGCTCCTTTACCCTATTGCTGCCTCCCCATCAGGTTAGCTGTGCTTGTTTTAAACAGTGGGAAACCCCACCACCACCTCCCGTGATGAGAAAGAAGTTATTTGCAAACCAAGAGCCGGTAGGAATTACAAAGCCCTATGAGGTCTGACCAGTCCCACAAAGTCAGCCCAGAAGCTGCAGGGGCCCCAGCTCTGTCACCCAGGATGCCCCACCAGCAGCCACAGCTTGCCAGAGGCCTCTCCTTCCACCTCCCTGAAAGGAGGATCCCTGAGGCCCAGTGGACCTTAACAAGCCGGTTCCTGCATTCCTGTTAGACTGCGGCTGTAGCCTCCCCCACCACCACTGGGCTTCCCAGCTCTTATCTAGAGACAGGAAAGGAAGATGGTCTTAACTGCTGTCTTCAACCCAGACAGTCCAATCGCTTCCCTCGAAGTCCACGCCCCTATTTGCCCCGGAGGCATGACCCCAAGGAACAGAGCCAGGATTTAAACCCAGGTTTTTGTTTTTGAGGTCTTGCTACTGGGCCTGGAGTTGCAAAGGGTAGCTTTGATACAATTTGCAAAACAAAAGCTCTTCTCACCAGGTGCATAATTATGAGATTGCCAGAAATGTTTCAGGCCCATCCCTCTCCACTGCCTAGGGTGTTGGGACTTTGCAACAGTCCAGTGCAAGACAGGAGTGGCCCCACTCCAGAGGTCAGTGCTGATGCCATGCATGAAGAAGGGGAGCTGGGTTCTGTCAAATCTCTCTCCAGCAATTCCATGTCACAAGTATGCTACTTGTTGGGACATCCACAGTGAAAACTTCCCGAATCCTCCCGGCTTCGCTCCACTTTGTGTGTGCGAGTTCACCGCTCTGTAAACAAGAAGCTCACAGCCCAGAGAAGCACCAAGAGATAGGGATGGCAGTGTGCTTAGGTGAGCAGAGAAGGACAGAAGGGGCTTGTGCAGTCGTCATCTTCCAGCCAAAAGTTCATTTGAACCCGGACACCAAACCCAGTCAGTCCCGCCTTTGTGAGGCAGCCAGGTCAAGTCCAAGGCGCTCGGACTCCATCCCTGATCTATTTGGATTTTGGCTCTTGACCGTTCCGTTCTTCACCTTGCTCAGTCTCCAGTCTCTCCGGTACCATACGGTGACTCGAGAAAGAACGTTAGAAGCATTAGCATTGCTCTCCAGGACAAGTCCCTCACTCACAGGTGAAGCCATGTCTGAGGGAAGCTACATACATAAGGGAGCCTGAAGAGAAAAGCTGAGGGGGGAAGAGGGGTCAGTGTCGTGGAGGAACCTTTACATCGTGGAGGCTCCAGAAGGAACCGTCATCCACCCCTTCATTTCCCTGTGGGAAGGAAATAAGCAGGGCAGACCCTCTTGTGTGACTGAACAACCACTTCCTGGGCTTCCCTCCTGTGCCTGCATCAGTGTGACACGGACCACCTGGGTGGCAAGAAAACTGATGAACCCATCTGTAAATCTGAGAGTATCATTTCTTTCTTTCTCTTTTTTCTTTCTTTCTTTCTTTCTTTCTCTCTCTCTCTCTCTCTCTCTCTCTCTCTCTCTCTCTCTCTCTCTCTCTCTTTCTTTCTTTCTTTCTTTAAGTTTTTCAAGACAGGGTTTCTCCATGTAGTCCTGGCTGTCCCGGAATGTGCTCTATAGACTTGAACTCGGAGATCCACCTGCCTCTGCCTCTTGAGCACTGGGATTTTTCCTCAAGTTTCCCTGTGAGAACATTGGGGGGGGGCACAAGGGCAGTTTCACAAAGCTCTGAAGATGGGGAGAAGCAGACCCCTCTACCCTGGGCAGGGAAAGGGTGGTGGCTCGGGATTGGTTTTAACCTCAGTTGGCACCTGCTTTCCTGGGACCCAGCCAGGCCTGCCTTGAAGACTTTGTCCTTGTCCTTGCAAGGGAAACATTAGCCCAGTTAATTTTTCATCACGGTAAGCGCAAAGTTCAGGAGAGGCAGGATAGGGGGTGGAGGCAGCTATATCTCCCTAGAAATAGAAAGTACGCTCAGGTCAGAGCCAGGGACATCCACATGCTAAAGTGTACCCGGCCGGTGTGGTTCCTGGAGGAATCATGCATCATGCAAAGAAACAGACACCTGGCTGCAGTGAAGATATTTAATCATCAGGTGGGAAACCTGGGTAGAGTGCTGAGAGGCTTCTGCCTATGTGTCACACAGGAAGGTGACATCTGGTGAAGAAAGGTGGACAAGCCAGGACTGGAATTGTCATCAGAGGACCTCAATCAGCAGGCAGCAGCTTTTTGTAGCCCCTACACATGGGTTGCCCTCCTAGAACTCAAAAAAACAGCTCAACGTGGAGCTCCATGTCAGCTGAGAACCAACTCCTGAAAGTTGTCCTCTGACCTCCATATGCAGGCCATGGCACATGCCGCACCCCCCAAAAATGAATACATATATATACACAAATAAGTAAATGTCATTTTAAAGAAAAACACAGTTCCAAATGAAATCAATAAGTTAAGAGTACAAGGCTATTTTTGTAAAATGTAGAATGACCATGTGCACATTGCCACCAGGAATATGAAATGGTGTTGCCTTTGTGGAGAACACAGCATAATTACTCAAAAAAATATAATTACCATAAGGTCCAGTGATTCCACTTCTAGGTGCATGCGTGTGCGCGCACACACACACACACACACACTGAAAGCAGGAGTCCAAAGAGAGTATCTGCATACCAATACCAGCATTATTTCACAATACCCAAAGCTGGAATTCCCACAAATGACTATGAATGGAGAGACAAAGTATGGTTAGAACACACAGTGGAATATTATTTAGCTTTAAAAAGACGTACTGATTGTGTTGTGACGCAGAT
The DNA here is from genome assembly GCF_007827085.1 of Peromyscus californicus insignis. Classification (NCBI taxonomy): domain Eukaryota; kingdom Metazoa; phylum Chordata; class Mammalia; order Rodentia; family Cricetidae; genus Peromyscus; species Peromyscus californicus. The sequence goes on from NW_026294402.1 coordinate 58,468,156, forward strand.
AAGCCTTGCAAACTAACTCTCTGCCAAGTGAAATAAACTCATCACAAAATGACTAAGAGGGTGTGATTCATATTTGCAGGGACAGAAAGCAGGTGGTGTTTGCCAGGAGCTGAGAGGCAGGAGCTGAGGTGCTATTAGTTTGTGGGCATGGAGCTTTTAGTGGGGAAGATGGAAGATTTCTGAAGGTGGATGATGGCGAGGGTTATTCAACAGTGTAAGTGTGGACCATACTCAGAACTGTACATTTAAAATGTGTAAAGTGTGGCTGGCAAGGTGGCTCAGCAGCTAAGAGTACTGGCTGCTCTCGTAAGGGATGCCAGTTATGTTCCCAGCACCCACATGATGGTTCACAACCGTCTGTAACTCCAGCTCAAGGAGATACAGTGCCCTCTTCTGGCCTCTGTGGGAACTGCATGCATGTGGTACACTTATGCAGGCAAAACGTTCATACCCATAAAAATAAAATATTTAAAAAGGATAAGATATCTAATGTATTTTTTACTAAATAAAAATAGGTAGGAATTAGCCAGGCAGTGGTGGCGCATGCCTTTAGTCCCAGCACTTGGGAGGCAGAGGCAGGTGGATCTCTGTGAGTTGGAGGCCAACCTAGTCTACAGAGTTAGTCCCCGGACAGGCTCCACAGCTACACAGAGAAACCCTGTCTAAAAAAAAAGGGGGGGGGGGGGTTGGGGATTTAGCTCAGTGGTAGAGCACTTGCCTAGCAAGCGCAAGGCCCTGGGTTCAGTCCTCAGCTCTGGGGAAAAAAAAAAAATAGCTAGGAATTAAAATTTTAAAACTATATTGAGGGGGCTGGAGAGATGGCTCAGTGGTTAAGAGGACTGGCTGCTCTTCCAGAGGACCCGGGTTCAATTCCCAGCTCCCACATGGCAGCTCACTATCTGTAACTCCAGTTCCAGGGGACTTGGCACCTTCACACAGACATGCATACAGGCAAAACACCAGTCACATAAAAACATGCCTTTAAAATCAAATGGGCACAGATGCTCGAGGGTGGATATATACGGACAGGAAAATCAAGGGTAAACAGGAAAAATAAATGCAGGGATCTGTCCTGATCGGTGTCCTGTGTTAGGAAGAGCGTGCTTAACCAAACTCTTTGGTCCAGCTTGGCAAGGTTAAGAAGCTATGTTCAGTACATAGCATTGGTAAAAATGCTAATTTCTATGGCTTGCCCCAAGGACAGTGCCTATGACTTCCGGCCCTACCTAGTTCTAGGATCCAGGTCTCTCACATATGGAAATGTGACTATGATGTGAAAATGATGATAAATGCATGCTTATCTAAATACCTCCCTAGGGATGTGCAGACCCTCTGACATCTTAAGAAGCAGAGGGCAGGGGACAATGGCATCTATGTCGCTCTATGTGCGGCTCTCAAGGACGAGGTCATATTTAAGGTTCTTATAGTCATGGACTGAGGATGTGGCCCGATTGGTTAAGTGCTTGTCTAAAGTCCTGCACAAAGTCCTGGATTCCACATCCAGCACCGGATAAAACAGACAGTCACACATGCCCATAATCCCAACACTCAGACGGTTGAAGGCCGGAGGAGCAGAAGTTAAAGATCCTCGGCTACCATAAGAAGTGTTCCAGGGTAGCCTTGGTTCCATGAGAACCTGTCTCAAAAATAAATAAATAAGTAAATAAAAAGCTTTTCCTAGTCTCTCTTGTTAACCACTGTTTCATAAAAGACAGACTGGAACTGGCCGGGCAGGGTGGCAATAGGCCTTTAATCCCAGCACTCGGGAGGCAGAGCCAGGCGAATCTCTGTGAGTTCGAGGCCAGCCTGGTCTACAAAGCAAGATCCAGGACAAGCACCAAAACTACACAGAGAAAGCCTGTCTCGAAAAACCAAAAAGGAAAAAAAAAAAAAAAAAAAAAAAAAAAAAGACCAGAGACCCCGGAAACTGAGCCACTGTTGGCCCAAACTAGACTGACTATGGACGGCTGGTCCATGACTGCCAGCTGGTCCCCTCTGTCATCAGATCCCTCAGTGAGATCTCTAGTGCTCATCACGGAGTGTTCCTGGAAGATCAAGACTCCGACAGAAAGAGCCAATGTCTCCGCTGTCTGGGGAAAGTCCTGAGGGGACGCAGGAGCAGGGCCAAGGCTGCAACAGTGAAGACATGTGTGTGGGTGGGTGATTAGATGAGTTCAGGTCAGGTTTGTGGAATCATTTCGAGATTGTTGTTTGTTTGTTTCAGGATCTCCCTCCTGTCCTTAAGAAACTGCAGCTTGGCCGGGCAGTGGTGGCGCACGCCTTTAATCCCAGCACTCGGGAGGCAGAGCCAGGCGGATCTCTGTGAGTTCGAGGCCAACCTGGGCTACCAAGTGAGTCCCAGGAAAGGCGCAAAGCTACACAGAGAAACCCTGTCTCGAAAAACCAAAAAAAAAAAAAAAAAAAAAAAAAAAAGAAACTGCAGCTCGGAGATCTCGGGGGTCCTTCCTGTTCATGTCTCATGTTTTCAGAACCCAGCCCCACTTGTTTTTAGTGCCGTGGATACCTGCTGTGTGGGTTTTCCCCAGTATTCGCATGGTCCTCGTGTCTGGATTTATCTCGTGCAAATGTACATATCTGCATAGAGGTCACTGTGTTTTCTTTTCCTTTCCCGGGACAGCTACTCACTAACATGGCCTCGGCTCATATGCCAGCTTATCACATAGACCTAAAAAGTAGAAGTTAGAAAACCACTGTCCCATTATCATTGCATTATTTTCAAAAACAGACATGTGGATAGCCCCCAGAGGGATGCGCTCAAATGAACTGTTCTAGAGAAGTGACAAGATTGTGTGCTTTTATATTACCTCACTAATGTCTTGTTATTCTTCCACTAAAATCAATAGTCATATATCCTCAAAGAAACTGAATTCAGGGTCTTGAACAAATATTTGCACACCCATGTTCACAGAGGCTTCATCTACAAAAGATGGAAGCCATCCAAATGTCACGAGCAGATGGATGGAAGCAGAATGCAGTGTGTACAGACATACAATAGAATATTGTTCGGCCCTAAGGAAGGAAGTTATAACATGCCATAGCCTCCGCGTACCTTGAGAACTTCATGTGCTCAATAAGCCAGTCAGTAACGGGAGAACAAAGGTCTGACCCGCTAAGATGGGATACTTAGAGGAGCGAAAATAGCATGGTTTATAGGCACATCAGGGGAGGAGCAGGAATCGGGGTCAGTGTTCAACAGGTGTAGAGTTCTGCAGGATGAAGAACGGAAATGGATGGTGGACTGGCAGGATGGCTCAGCAAGTCAAGGGACTTGCCGCCAAGTCTGACAACCTGAGTTAGTTCCACATGGTGGAATGAGAGAACCAACATCCGAAAGTTGTCCTCTGACCTCCACATGTGCACTGGGACATGCATGCACACACATGCACACACACACACACACACACAGAGAGAGAGAGAGAGAGAGAGAGAGAGAGAGAGAGAGAGAGAGAGAGAGGATGTAATTAGAAACTGATAGAGATGGGGGAGGAAAGCAAAACAATGTGAATGTATTTCATGCTGTGGAAAGTTCTTTTTTGAGACAGGGTCTCATGTGTCCCAGGCTGGCCTTGAACTTTCCATGTTGAAAAAAAAAAAGAAAAAGAAAATTCCAAACTGAATACAGAGTGCCATTTAAAAAAAAAATCACTGAATAGAAATGAATTTTAGAGACAAAAAGCAAACAATGAGCAGGTGACAGCAGAGGGGTCTCCCCTGAGTCAGGCAATAGACCCTAGTGTCTGCGGAAGAGGGGATGATGGCTGTCTGTGTCTTTCATCAGGGCCTCGGAGGGACACAGAGCTCCTGTATGTGTCCGGAGGGAGAGTGGAAACCTGGCCTCTCCAGATCCCACGTCCATCTAGAATCTTCTGCCCCTTACTGACCACCCCACATCAGCAGGCTGTGGGAAGTCCTGGCTCTGATTGGGAGAGGATGAGGTAAGGTTAGAGAGACAAGGGAGAGCTACCCGCCCCCAGCAACTCAATCTTACCAAGCAGAGGAACAAAAGCTTCAAGTTAAATATGCCTGGTGGGTATTGTGAAAGCAGACCATTTTCATCCCAGAGAGACACTTTTAAATTTCACAATGACTTTTTTGCTCATAAAGACTTTCTGTTGTAAAAACAAAAAGAAACCAAATGCTGCCTGTGTTGTGGCCTTGAAAGCTATTCTTATCGGAAAAACAGGTCGCAGAAGACCACGGACTGAGCGATTCCACCCCTAGGAAGGTCCAGGAGAAGCCCATCTTAGAGACAGAAAGACTAGTTGTCAAGGACTGGGGAAGGGACTGGGGAGTGATGTGATGAAAATGTTCCCAAACCGGCCACCAGGCTGCAGTTGACGTTGACTTGGACTGGGTCAACGCACTGAGAATAAGGGACTTTTCAGGGCTCAACCTTAGACAGGGCATCAATAGCCACACCCTCATGGCTCGGGACCTCCTCAGAAGGGACGCTGCAACAACTCTAAGAGCCGGAGGATGGAGAGGAGTACTTCGAAGTACCATCTCCTGAACACAGCATGACTGTGGCTCTTATGGGCTCCCACAGTCATGGATACCTGCACAAGGCCTGTGCACCCACGGTCCAGCCCACAAGATCGGCCAGCGTGCCAGCAGGTGGCACTAACTGGACTCTGGGTTACAAAAAAACAAAGGAGAGGACATGGAGGTGGGAAGGGCACATGTTCAGGTTGTGCCTGCGGGGAATGAGAGAAGAGTTTGGGATGGAGCTGATCAAGACCCGCTGTAGCTGGGCATGGCGGCGCCCGCGCCTTTAACGCCAGCTCTCGGGACGCAGAGGAAGGCAGATCTCTGTGAGATCCTGGAGGCCAGCCTGGTCTATAGCGCAAATTCCAGGAAAGCCAGAGCTGTACACAGAGAAACCTTGTCTCAAAAACAAAAACAAAAACAAAACAAAACACCAACAAACAAAAAATATTGTATATACATGTGTAAAGATATCAAAGAATAAATAAAAGGTAACATTTTTAAAAGTTGGCTTCTGAGGTCGCTTAACTCTGAATATCCTAAACACTGAATATGCTAAACACTGCTGAATTGCCCATTTTCAAATGGGTGATGTGGGGCTAGAGAGACCGCTCCATAATTGAGAATGTGTGAGTACTGATCCTCCAGAGGACCCAAGTTTGGTTCCAGCATCTGTGTCAAGCAGCTCACATCTGCTTGTGACTCCAGCTCCAGGAGCTCTGACGCTCTCATCTCCTCACACACACATAGACAGGCACACAGACACATAATTTAAGATAAAGTATGACCTGAAGAAATGACTCATTAGTTAGGAGCACTTGTTGCTCTTGCAGAGGCCTGAGGTTCAAGCCCTAGTACCTACATGGTGGCCCACAATCGTCCATAACTCTAGTTCTGGGAGATCTGATTTCTTCTCCTGACCTCGGAGAGCACCAGGCATGGCTGTGGCACACTTGAACACAAGCGGGCAAAACACTCCTACACATACATAAATACATCTAAAAGAAAACATCTATGAAAATCTAGTCTTTGGAAAACTAATATATTGAATCTTTAAAAAACTGGGTGCTTTGTATGACAGGACTGTATCTCACTGGGAGTTTCTTTTTTAAGTAGCACAAGTTGGCCCCTACTGAGATCTCTTGAACACTAGGCCCTGTTTCAGCCAGATGAGTGAACGTGTTGAGTTTTAACTACCCATGGCCCACGCCATGATCAGTCCCTTTGTAGAAGACAACATTGAGACCAGCAGCATGGTGTCTGTGAGCAGCCACATTCTGGCAACCCAGACAGTTTGCTGGGTAGCCCTCGCCCTTAACCATACTCAATTAATGGTCAGCACACTGAAAAGAATCCCTCTGCAGCCACCTGCTTTCCCGTTGAACACACCGTGAATGTCTCACTATGTCCATAAATATGTGCACCTGATGGTGTCCTGAAAGTCTGGAGTGCATACTGTCACATGGGTCTACCCTGACTTATTAAACTTGTTTCCCACAGTGGCTTCCACTTCTATTTGATGTCACAGAAGTGACTCTCCAACATGTCTGGGCAGGCACATTAGTTTCTATTCCTGATTATTTACTTTAAATAACTCCTAGAAGAATTGCTACTTTTCATGACTTTGCCACGTGGCCTTCAGAAAAGCTATGTAGTCAGCCCATTCCCCCCACACCGCCTTATGAGAGGGTTGGCGCCCAGGACAAAGTCTATTCTTGAAGACTAGGAAGTTTTGGTGAAAGCTCTCACTTTGGTTGTTTTGGTTTGCTCTAAAACCAGCAAATGAGAACAAGGGTCTCTTCCAAAGACTTGCCAGCATGGAGCTGAACACTACCTGCCTCACAGTGTGTCAGTGTTGGGCAGAATCTCCTTCCTACACTCCCATAGCTACTAGGGTTCCCAGAACTCAGTCCTCTCCCTGGGTGACCTCATTTGCCCTGAGTCTCAGGATAATATTTTCAAGGGTTTTTTGTTGGTTTTTTTTTTTTTGTGTGTGTGTGTGTTTAGTGTAAGCATATACACATGTGTTTGTATGTGTAAAGGTCAGAGATGGCCCCTCTCACTTTCCACACTGGCTGTTGAGACAGAGTCTCTCACTGAATCTAGAGTTCACTGATTGAGAGAGACTGCCTGTCCAACAAACCCAAGGATCCCCCTGGCTCTGCCTCCTGGGTGCTGGGACTTCAGGAGTTTGCCTCCATGCCTGGCCTTTTACATGGGCGCTGAGATCCAAACTCGGGTGAACACTCAACCAACTGAGCCATCTCCCTGGCCCCTCAGGGTAACTCCTAGAAACCAATACCCAAATACGAATATACAGCCTTGAATCTCAACAGAGCACTAGCCTTTTCCCCAAGCCTACCCACTGGGGGATCCCAGGCATCTCGGCATCACTGTTGGCTACTGAACCCATCAGCTTCCTCCAGGGCCACAGCTTTGGTCTACAGTCAACGTAGTCAGCAGCCCTGAGGCTTCTCCCTCCACACACCCCTCAGCCCAGCCATCCCTAAGCCCCAAACAAGGTCATCTCCAATGGCAGCCTCCTTCTCATTCAAACATCTGGAGCGCACTCCACCAATGACTGTCATAGTTCTCTATCGTCTCCGTTCTCTGCTGGCTGTCGGAGTCAGGGTGCTCAGGCACAGACCCAACCTTCATCTCCTTTGCTCACTGAAAAACCATTGTCAGTGATGTCACATCACTGCTTCTATTGCCCAATAGGAATATAATGTGTGTGTGATTTGAAATGTTCGAGACCATGGTAAGAATGAAAAAGAAACACGTGGTATTGCTTTTTAAAAAAGTTTTATTTTTATTATTGTTCTTTTAATTATGTGTATGCATGTGCGTCTGTGGGGAGTTTTGTGTAGGTGTGAGTGCAGGTGTCTATGGAGGCCAGAAGAGGGCATCAGATCCCCTGGAGCTGCAGTTATAGGTAGTTGTGACCTGACTAATGTGAGTTCCGGGAACCAAACATAAGTCCTCTGGAAGAACAGTGTGTGCTCTTAACCACAGAGCCATCTCTCCAGTCCTGGAGTGGTATTAATTTAATAATGTATTTTTTAGCTGCACCTGTCCTGTATATTGTCATTTCAAGATGTAATCAATACAACAGTGCTGATTTTGTACACATGCAGTCTTCCTAATTCACTGTATGTGTCACTTTTGTGTCTCATTAGGACTGGCCACAGGTGCTCAGTACCCACATATGCAAGCAGCCATCCTGTGGGAGAGCAGAGAAGTAGAGGATGAGGGTACCGGAGATGCGATCTGGCCCACCTCATGTGTCATGCTATACCCCACATCCCATCTTCTCTCCAGGCAGATCACATGATTTCTGGTTCTTTTGTGCCCCGTGCCTTGACTCACTCACTTCCTTCCTTCCTTCCTTCCTTCCTTCCTTCCTTCCTTCCTTCTGAGCCCCTCTCCCTCCCCCTCAATCCTGAACCTCACATGCTAGGCAAGTGCTTTTCCACTGAGTTACCCACTCCCAGCCCCTCTGAGTCATTTCTATATCTCTAGTCCCTACCCAGCTCTCCAACTAAACCAGCACCTCCTTGTCTGAGGCCAAGTTTGAGAATCACCATTGTTCTTATTTCCAGAGTAGGACTAAGCCTCACTCTACCCTGTTTGGGACTCCACACCAATTAATACCTATAGTTCATTGGTGCACATACCTATTGCCTACAATGATCTTGACACACAAGATTTAAACCCCTTAGTGTCCAGGAACTTGACTTGCTTTTCTGTCTACCATGCCAGTGCCTGAGCTTATCAAATGTGCTAACAAGTGTTCGGACATCCCACTCCACAGATACTAGCTAAACAATGTTCACTGATGCCCTGTTCTAAATACGTAAGAAATGGAAACAACTTAAATGTTCTCCAACAGATTAATGGACAATGGATAATGTGGTACATATACACAATGGAATACTATTCACCTCTAACAAAAAATGAAATCATGGCATTTGCAGGTGAATGGACAGAACTAGAATAAATTACATTATGTGAGGTAAACTCAGGCCCAAAAAGACAAACACTCTCATCTCAGCTCCTAGCTCCAAATCTTTATATATGAGTATACAACATGGAATAATCCATCACGGAAAACCACAGCTGGACACAATGAAGAGATCAATGGATCATGGGGAGCCCAACCCCAACAGAAACATCTACATCACAGCTCCTCATCTCTGGCTCAGGGAACATCACTAAAGAAGGGGGAGAAAGACTTTAAAAGCCAGAATACCAAGACGTCTGCTGTGGAAGAGTCTCCCCTAAAACTGGTGTATAAAAAGACCCGAACAATGGCAATGTCCACAGACATACCAACGGAGCAGAGGGGGCGTTTCACGGGGTCCTGTAGCTAGAGTTTCCCTGCCTGGCCCACAGTCAGGACAAATCTCTCTCACCTGCCAGTCCCACAACCCCTCAGACCCGACCAAGTAAACACAGAGACTTATATTGGTTACAAACTGTATGACCGTGGCAGGCTTCTTGCTAACTGTTCTTACAGCTTAAATTAATCCATTTCTATAAATCTATACCTTGCCACGTGGCTTGTGGCTTACCAGTACTTTACATCTTCCTTGTCCTGATGGCGGCTGGCAGTGTCTCCCCCACTCAGCCTTCCACTTCCCAGCTCTATTCTCCTCCTTGTCCCGCCTATACTTCCTGCCTGGCCACGGGCCAATCAGTGATTTATTTATTGACCAATCAGCAACACATTTGACATACAGACCATCCCACAGCACTTCCCCTTTTCTTTTCTTAAAAAGGAAGGTTTTAACCTTTACATATCTCCAAAGTCAGTTTGGTATATTTGGGAATTTGGGCATAGCTTTTCTTACTACTTCCTGCTGGAGGGGGGCGCTGTATCTTATGGGGACATAAAGAATACTTTAGGATTATGGAGTAGTCCATGAGGGTGTATCGTCTGAGCCAGTTGCCTTGAAATGGTTCTGGATGTTGGATCATCTGGGCCTTGGTGTCATCGGAGACCTTTCAGGTGGTCTTGGCTGGTCAAACCTGATGTATCTTATTTTGGAACAAATCCATAGCCTCTGGCTTTCTGTGAGAACAAAACCAGAATCTCCTTTTCAAAGCAACATATCCTTATATCCAAATATTGAAGTCAAGGTACCTTTAAAATATATATTTTGGCATAATTCAACAGCTTTTGTAATCAAATGTTTTTCTTCAGTTATGAATATCAAAGAGAACATAATCCAGATTCTCTGTGTGGTAGCCATCTTTATGTGGCTTATTTTTTTATATTAGCTTGAGTCTATTGCTTTGAACTGTAGCCTTCTAAGCCTGAAACAGCGCTGGCGCTGCTGGCTCTGCCCATTTCAGCTTCCCAATATGGAGGTGATACGTTTTCCGCCAGATCTGGGAGCCATCAACTCTCAGAAATAGTGGGTCTATGCTTTTATCAAAGCAGCATATAGCCCAGAAACCTCTTTTTTTTTTTTGTTTTGTATTAGCAAAGGCTAAATCCATCACATAGCTTAATGTGCCACTTGCAGAGGCCTCATTCCCGCCATACTGCAGGTCGAGCATGCACATACGTTAGAAACCCGCCAGTAGCTTAAACTGGCAGCTGCCGCTCATTTGAGAGAGACAATTAGGAAGCTGTTTTTAGCTCCGTTTTAGAATCTTTTTTTTAGTTTTTAGGTGGAAACTCTTGCCCCACGTTGGGCGCCATTTGTAGCTAGAGTTTCCCTGCCTGGCCCACAGTCAGGACAAATCTCTCTCACCTGCCAGTCCCACAACCCCTCAGACCCGACCAAGTAAACACAGAGACTTATATTGGTTACAAACTGTATGACCGTGGCAGGCTTCTTGCTAACTGTTCTTACAGCTTAAATTAATCCATTTCTATAAATCTATACCTTGCCACGTGGCTTGTGGCTTACCAGTACTTTACATCTTCCTTGTCCTGATGGTGGCTGGCAGTGTCTCCCCCACTCAGCCTTCCACTTTCCAGCTCTATTCTCCTCCTTGTCCCGCCTATACTTCCTGCCTGGCCACGGGCCAATCAGTGATTTATTTATTGACCAATCAGCAACACATTTGACATACAGACCATCCCACAGCAGGGTCCCAACCCTACACAAAGACCTACAAGCAACTAATGATGGCTGAGAGAAGGAGAATTAGCCTCTCCGAGGAAGGAGCCCCTTAACCAAGTATCTAATACAAAGTGGTCAGCTCTGAAACCATATACATATAAACCACACAGCAGACTCAGCAGGTTGTATTTGTATTTTTGTGTATATATACATATGTAAGTCTGTGTACATAACAACAACAATCAAAGAAAAAGAGGTTGTTGACCTGGGAGTGGTGGTGCACACCTTTAATCCCAGCACTCAGGAGGAAGAGGCAGCGGATCTCTGTGAGTTCGAGACCAGCCTGGTCTAGAAAGTGAGTTCTAAGACATCCAGGAATGCGTGGAGAAATCATGTCTCAAAAAACAAAACAAAGGAAAGGAAAGGAAAGGCTGTCAATTGAGAGTGGTAGGATGGCCATGGAAGGTGGGGGGAGGGGACTTGGGAGGGGCTAGAGGGAAGAAAGGGAAGAAGAAAAGTAATACAATCATACTTTAATTAAAATATACTTTAAAATGGAAAAAGCAAATGTTTGGAGTGTGGAAACTGAGGTCTCATAGTTTAAATAAGGCATCTGTCTTATACTGCAGGCCTTCCCTCAGCCCTGGGCACCCACAAATGTCTGGGCTGAGGGGTATCAGCAAGCCCAGTCAATTGTGTATGCACATTGCTGAGACGGGGCCGTCTGGATCACTGCCTTCCTGTGTCTGGTATGAACTCAACTTTAGTATGCTGTATTTTGCTGCCCTTAGATCCTCGCTAGGAAATGACAGGGACCTGCTCATTGCAGGGTGATCAACAGCTCTCCATCAGTGTGGGGTTCACTCACAGATCCAGAGGGTGGCAGAGGCTCCAGGGAAGAAATCCCTCAGCCTGAATTAAAAAAAAAGTTGAAGTTTAGAGCCTTCGGGGAAGTGGCAGGGGAGTAGACTAGCCAGGCTCTCTCAATGGACCCATTCTCAACCTGCACCTACACTCTTACCGTCGGTGTCCATGTCTGTAAGATCAAGGAATTGCAATCACCTTGGGCCATGTAAACACGGGACTCCGTCGCCCTTCATTACCTTAGCCACAGCAGACATTGCTAATCAATTACCCAGTTCTTCCTTTCCTTGGAATTCTTCTTAAACTCTGCCAGCTCTCAGGCTGCTGGCTGAAACCTGTTTGTCTTTGAGACTCTGGCTCTGGCCTAATTCCACCAATGGAGACACATTCCTCTGGCCTTTGGGAATCCCCCTCCAGATACAAATGAGGGTGGGAGAGTAACACCTCAGGTTCCTGTCAGCTTTAATCAACAGCTGAACTCTTCAGGCTGATCCTGCCAAGACCACCCAGGAGGCCCTGGAGATAAGAGCAAGAGAGAGCTGATGGAAGGAAGCCTGGTACCATGAGGGCATCCACATTCATGTTGGGCCTGAGTATCCATCTTGGGAGAGTACATCCAGGGCATTTTATGGAGGAAGTGCCGGATGATAATAGCATGGCCTACTGCCCTTGAGTGGTGGCACACAGCTTCATGCCACAGCCAGAGCCTGTGGGCTGTGTTCCCATTCACTCCAGCAGACAGGGCAGGGACTCAACTGTGTAAGCAAAGACTGTGTGGCCTTGGGTAGCACCTGGCCCAAGGCAGTCTCTCCATAAAGGTTCCAATGGATGAACAGAGGCACACTCCACTCTTGGAGTCGGCTGCATAACCCCAAGCTCCCAGCCAGCCAGCTGCAGATGTCTTCACAGGGGCTCCCTCCTCCCCTCACATTTTCCAAGCAAAGCCCTGTTACCCTAACTTAATGCCCAGAACACACACAATTCTAAACTCCCCCTCAAACTCAGACCCTCTCCCTGTGGTTTTGTGGTGTGTGACACATCCATTAAGTGTGTTTTTGAAGTAGATTTAAGCCAGGTTGAGGCAGAAATGCATTTATCTTTTGGGGGCTGCATCAGGGAATCTAAACATCTCCTCTTGGACTGAAATTCTCTTGGAAGGTTGGGGTTCCAAGCCTAGCACCCCAGCATTCCAGCTATTCGTTTCAGGGTTGGTCAATCCTAATGTGGGGTTTTGTTCATGAAGGATTAGTCAGCACCAGGAAGGGGTCTGACCACATGTGGAGACTCTAAGTAGATATATTAATTATGAGAAGGAACAGCATGTTCCTTTATTTCAAAATAAAACTAAGGAAGCTTATTGCTCCCACACATGAGTGCTCCCCCCACCCCCGTGTGTCTGTCTGTCTGTGTCTGTGAGCTGACTGATTTCTGCCCATACTCCAACATAGTGCTACTTGGAACAAGTGTCCTTTTGGGAGTGGACATACCTTATTTAATTTAGAAGACATGATCTACCCTGAGCATCTACTCCAAGAAAGCCCTCCTTGGCTGACCAGAAGACCAGCAGGGCAAAACAGGGAGGCCAGGGGCAAAAGTCCCCACCCATACCCCAGTCCATGAAAACAAAGTTGAACTCAATTGCATCAATCCTGGATTTTGTAATCAGGATCTCTAGAAGGAAGCCATTCTGCGCACAGCATGCAGTGGCTGGGTGGTGCACTTCCGTTCCCTTTAAATCAGAAAACAGTTTGGTTTAAACCTCCTCAAGGAAGGCTTTATCTTCTAAGGTGTCTCCTTAACTCAGCCCATCCTCTGGGCAGTGCCTGCAGGCACACAGAGATGAACCACACAAGAGCCAACCAGGCACCAGAACCCAACCTCTCGAGGCTCCATCCTTTCGGCCCAGAGCTGATGAAGAGGGAAAACAGTCTTTGTTTCTGCGCAGCTTGGCTGCCACAGTTCCAGAGTCCTGGGACAGATGCTGTGAGTCAAGCCACGTTCCCGGGGAACTGCGCTCACATCAGGGCATTTGGGTATCAACACACACACACACACACACACACACACACACACACACACACACACACACACACACACATACACAGAGGCACATGCATGCATGCATGCATGTGTATGTCTATATGTGCATGCACCTGTATGTGCAGGTCCATATGGAAGCTAAAAGTCAGTATCAAGTATCTTCCTCAATCACTCTCCACCTTAGCCTTTGAGACAGGGTCTCTCATTGACCCTAGAGCTCACCAATTCAGTTGGGCTGGCTGGGCAGTGATCCCTAGAAATAATCTTTTGGAGTTATCTGTTTGTTTGTTTTTTGTTTTGGTTTGGTTTTTTTGTTTTTGTTTTTTTTGTTTGTTTGTTTTTTTTTTTTTTTAGAGACAGAGTTTCTCTGTGTAGCTTTGGAGCCTGTCCTGGAACTTGCTCTGTAGACCAGGCTGGCCTTGAACTCACAGAGATCCGCCTGCCTCTGCCTCACGAGTGCTGGGATTAAAGGTGTGCGCCACTACTGCCCAGCGTAGAAATATTCTTGTTCCTGCCTCTCCAGCACTGGGATTACAAGCCTGCGCTGCTTTATCTGGCCTTTTCTAGAGGTGCGGGGATCTGAACTCGGGTCCTCATGCTTGTGTGGCCAGTGCTTTACCACTGAGCCGTCTTCACAGCCTTCTCTAGGGATATTTTATTGGCCTCAGAGTCTGATGATGGAGGGGTTAGAAGACATTGCTTGCTTTGCTATCTCCGCAAGGAATCCCATTTGGATCCTTTGTAGACACAAACCCCAATTTCCATGGCTCACAGGCAGCATCACAGAACTCTTCACAGTTGGTTCCTCACCTTCCACAAAGAGGTAATGAAGGGAAGGCACCCTTGGGGCTGAGACGCCCTGCCCACTTTCACCCTAGATTTATTTTCATTTTGTGTATGTGCATAGGTATGCTCCCATGAGAACAGTGCCTATGGAGCCCATAAGAGGACACTGAAGAGGGCATTGAACCCTCTGGAGATGGAGTTATAGGAGGTCGTGAGCCACCGGGCAGTGGTGGCGCACGTCTTTAATCCCAGCACTCGGGAGGCAGAGGCAGGCGGATCTTTGTGAGTTCGAGGCCAGCCTGGTCTACAGAGCGAGATCCAGGAAAGGTGCAAAGCTACACAGAGAAACCCTGTCTCAAAAAACCAAAAAGAAAAAAAAAAAAAAGAGGTCGTGAGCCGCCTGACATGGGTGCTGGGAACCAAACTCGGGCCCCTGCAGGAGCAACAAGAACTCTTAACCACTGAGCCATCTCTTCACCCTTGACACCCTCCTTTAACGCCACCCATCTTTCCCACCACACACCCAGTCACCTCCCCACGTGTAACAGCATCCACCCATGTCCTCATTTACACAGTGGCGCTGTAAGGCCCTCCCCTGGTCCAGGAACCTTCCTGTGCAAGGTCGGGCTTCAGACTTGAAGGCATTTAGTTAAAGCCAGAAGAACTAGGTACGGCTTCTCCTGTCCCATACGTGTGTCTTTGTCTCTCCTGAAGAGGATCATGGGAAGACTGTCTCTCTTCTTTGGAGCCCCCAGCCCTCCTTAGGCTCAGGTGGGCTCTGCCTTTTCTATAGGGGGTTCAATAAGCAGATGGGGTGCCAAGGAAAAGAGACTTTGAGTTTTGCTGCTCAGGGTCTAAAACTCCATTTCCCTGGGCTGGCATGTAGCATGCATGTCAACACTACAAAATAAATACAAAGTAAATAAAATGGAGTTGCTAGCTGGTCTTGCCCAGGTTAAGTCAGGGTTACGGTGTGAGCAGATTTCCCCATCCCTGGGTAAATGCCCTTTCACATAACTTACACATGAGTAATGAATGGGGCCATGTTTGTGCACTTTATTTAGATAAGAAAACAACCTCAGCCTCCTGGGAGGGGCCGCCGCAGAGGGCAAGGCACAAGTTAGTTATTAATCACCATTTGGAGGAGGCAGTGCTCTTAAGCCACAGAGCAGCAGAGTGGGCACAATGCTGGAGTCAAAGGCCTGCGTCCAAGTCTCCGTCCCACCTACCATCTCTGTGTTCAAACTGCACTTTGTCTTCAAACCTCAGTTTCCCTCTTCGGTGAAGTGGGGAGTGGCATTTCTCTGACCCTGGAGGCTCTCAGGCAGCTAGGGTGATGGAAAGGACAGACGTGAATTGTAAAATGTGATGAGAAGGTGTCATCCACCAGTGTGCACTGAGCTCCCGCCGAGGCACCAGGAGACAGGGCCAAACCAGGAACAGAGCAGGGAGAGCCGCACAGGAAGGCTCCTCGACACAAGGCCCAGGCAAGCTCCAGTGATGAGCAGCCTTGCTGCGGCTGGCCGGGAGTGAATCATACACACACACACACACACACACACACACACACACACACACACACATGCACACACACACACACACACACACACACACACACACACACACACACTCACACGCCCTCCCCCACCCTGCAACACTTTGGAACAAAGCCCTAACTCAGTTACTTTTTGTTGTGGTTTTAAATGGGGAAGGGGAAGGGGTCTGCAGTTGAAGCCCATGTAAGCAAGAGGACCAAAGTTTGGGTCCCCAGAACCCACATAAATGCCAGGTGTATGTGTACGGGAGGTGAGGTAACCTACCTATAATCCCAGCCTCAGAAGGCAGAGACAGAGGATCCCAGAGCAAACTGGCTAAGGAGCCTAGGCATATGGGTAAGCTCTGAGTTTGATTGAGAGACCCTGCCTCGGTGAATAAGGTGAAAGAGCAATCAAGGATGGTTCCCAACGTCAACCTCCAAATAAATGTCATGTCGCCACAAGCATGAGTACATGTACCCACATGTGAGAATATGCACACACAGAAACCATACACACATACAGGTAAAAAAATTTTTTTTAATGTTTTGTTTTACTTTTTGGTTAAACAGGAACTATTTTTCTAACAAAGAGTTAAAACACAGCCTGAGGTTATACAGCTCAAAACTCAAGTCTGCTCTGGCTGAAACAGCTCTGGGCCTAGAGCCAGGACTATCTGCACCACAGTTTACCCACCCACCCAGCCAGCTCCCTAATCCCACTCCTCAGCAGCCCCCAAGGTGCCTATCCTAAGCACTGCAATTCTCAGCTCCCAAGCAACCCCCATCTGTGAGGTACACACTCCAACCATGTTCTTTTTATTTTTTTTAAAGATTTATTTATTATGCATACAGTGTTCTGCCTGCATGTGTCCCTGCAGGCCCGAAGAGGGCACCAGATCTCATTACAAATGGTTGTGAGCCACCATGTGGTTGCTGGGAATCTAACTCAGGACCTCTGCAAGAACAGCCAGTGCTCTGAACTGCTGAGCCATCTCTCCAGCCCCTCAAACCCCAGCCATGTTCTTACAAAGAGGAGTGTACACAGATCTTCTGAGAAGCTGTGACTTTGAGGGACACTGGGCACTGTCCAAGTGTCTGTGTGCATACTGTGAGTCCCAGGGGTGCGCGTGCACAGGACAACTGTGAATGTGAAAGTAAATGTGTGGGAGCCACAGTGAGCAGCAAATAGGGGTCACGTGAGTGTACCATGGAGTGCAAAGAGCAAGCTGAAAGATATGGGGTTGTGTAAAGTCTACATACATGCAAAATGACAGTACATGCTTGGTAACACATAGTGAGTATTAAGTTGTACATGGGAAACAAGGAAGCTTCTAGAAGGAATCATAAGAAAATATCTTTATCTTTGGAATAGACCACATTTTCCTAAGCTAGGCACAAAAATACACAAACTGTAAAATGAGATCAGTAAGGTGGACTTCATTACAACTAAGAACCGTTCACGACAAGAAATATTGAAAAGATAGTTTACGATCTATGCGTCTAAAAATCTCATCCAGGGCTAGCATGGCAGCTTATGCTTTAATCCAGCACTTGGGAGGCAGAGGCACACATGCAAGGTGTGCGTTCAAGGTAATCCCAGTCTACATACCAAGCTCTAGGCCAGCCAAGGCTGCACAGTGAGACCCTGTCTCAAACAAACAGAAGAACTTTTCCCAGATTATACAATAAATTCCTACAAATTAGTAAGAAAAAGACTCACTTTTTAAAAATCAAATTTGAATGGCACTTTTTTTTTTTTTTTTTTTGGTTTTTTTTTTTTTTCGAGACAGGGTTTCTCTGTGTAGCTTTGCGCCTTTCCTGGAACTCGCTTTGGAGACCAGGCTGGCCTCGAACTCACAGAGATCCGCCTGGCTCTGCCTCCCGAGTGCTGGGATTAAAGGCGTGCGCCACCACCGCCCGGTTTGAATGGCACTTTTAAAAAGAGGCCTTTTCTAGCCGGGCGGTGGTGGCGCACGCCTTTAATCCCAGCACTTGGGAGGCAGAGGCAGGCGGATCTCTGTGAGTTCGAGGCCAGCCTAGTCTACAGCGCGAGATCCAGGAAAGGCGCAAAGCTACACAGAGAAACCCTGTCTCGAAAAACAAACCAAAAAAAAAAAAAAAAAGAGGCCTTTTCTATGCTTATCAAAGGGTTGCCAAGCATACAAAAAAAAGTGTCCAACATCATTAATCAGCCAAAACACACAAACCAAAGCACAAAGCCACACACCACTGCACACCTATCACCATGGCTGAAATTTAAGCCAGTAACAACATTGGTATCACCAAGGATGTGGCTCACCAAGCCTCTTAGATGTCACCAGTGGGCTGGCAGTATGTCTCAGAGAGTAAAGGCGCTTGCTACCATACCTGAAAATCTGAGTTTGGTCCCTGGAACATGGTGGAAGGAGAGAACTGGCTCCTGCAAGCTGCCCTCTGACCTCCATATTCATGCTGTGCACGTGTGTGCACACACATGCACATACATACACAAAATTAATGTAAAGACTGCCTTCATGAGAGTGTGCTATGTGGGTAAAGAGAATGAGGCCTGAGGAGCAGGAAGACTTTCCAACTTGACTTTTATGTATGCAGACTAGAAAATGGTCATTCCAAAAGTCCAGTAGACAGTGAGGGCGCACACCCATGTGTTCATGGGACACAGAGAAGGGGCGTGGCTAGAGCAGAAGGTGAAGTCAGGTCAGAACAGAGGAAAAAGAATAGAATTAGCTTGGTAGAAAAGGGTTGGACAGTCTAGAATCCCAGATCCAAGTCTAACTCTACCACCAGCTAGCCTGGTGACCTTGGGGGACAGTCACTCCAACTCTTTGGTCTCAACTTCTCTTTTTGAATAGAAATGGTCTGACCCACACAGCAGAGCTGCCTGGTGTGCTGGGTGGTGTTTGATACAATAATTGCACAGGGGTCCCTCTTAGTAAGGGCGGCACAGTAAGTGTTCACTGCCTTTATCCCAGCAGACCCAAGAGCCCAGAATAACACAGGGGCACCAAGAACCTCCATGTTGGAAAGTAAAGGCTAGACTAGACCATCTGAGTGGGGTGAACACATCCACCAGCACTTCCAGGGGAACAAAGACCGGAACAGAAAGAAGAGTGTGAGGGAAAGTCTTTGGAAAGAATTGCCAAGTGTGTGACAGGGTCCCTGGACATGCAAGGGACAGGAGGGAGCACTTCAAAGACTCCTCAGAGAGCTCGCCATGTGACCTTGGAGTCTGAGGGACACAAAGACTGTCTGGCTCATACCTAGGAAACCTAAAAGCAAGAAGCTGTTGAGAGCAGCTGGAGCAAGGATCTGGGACTACCCCAGAAGGAAGGGCCCTATGCTGCCCCATGGGGGATGGCTTGCTAAGGTATCCCAGGCTAAATTGTATCGTTTGTGACCCCTGGGAGCAGCATATCCATAGGCCTAGGGAGACCGCGGCAGGGAGGAAAAGGCAGTGCAGGAGGTATAGGAGGCAGGTACTCAGAATGGAGCTGCACCCCAGGGGACGCCTGTGTAGCTTGAGTCAGCTGGAACTGAGGATCTGTGTTTCCTGTGCCTAGAATGACCAGCTCATAGTAGGTATGTACCATGTTCTCCAGGGTGCACCATATGCCAGGATATGCTGCTTCCTTGGGCAGCCCCCCTGGGCCTGCTCCGGGCCAGACTTCCACTCCCAGGAAGGTTTTGCCCAAAGCCGGAGGCCAATGTAAAGTTGGAGAGACTTCTCTGAACATGTTGCTTCGGCTTCCAGACTCTGCACCTGCCCCACTTGAGTCCTCCGAACATTCCTGCTTGGAATTCCAGCCTGACCTCCAGAAACAACTGCTCTGTGAAGTCCGGGGCTGCGCAGAGGCTGGCAGACCTCTCCCGGCTTCCGAGCGGCCATCAGGGGCTATGGCTTCACTGCCTTGCCTGCTCTAGTGTGGGCCTCTATACTATCCTGAATGCTTGAGGGACAGAAAGGCAGCAGCTTGGGCTCGGCAAAGGTGAGCACACGCGGCTGGGGACAGCTGAACACTGCTGGGGGTGGGGCACCAGGCTGATCCCTTCCTGGTTTGGAGACTCAGAGCTAGTGCTTTAAGTTAGAGGCTTAGAGAAGGGGTTATTCTCTCGGTTTAGCTTTGGATAAGTAAGAGGGGAGAAAGGAGTTGCTATTATTGAGCATCTACTGTATACCAGGTCTTTGTGCCTGGTGCTTTGTGTGAACTGACCAATCATCCCAAGAACAATCACGTGGGGTAGATATTGTCATTTCCAGTTTACACACGAGGAGAAAGATGTCCAAGAAGTTAGGAGTGTAGCCCAGTGTGTCCTTGAACTCTCTATGTAGCCAAGCTTGACTTTGAACTCCTGATCCTTCCTCCTGTCTCTATCTCTCAAGTGCTGAGTTTACAAGTGTGTGCTGCCATGCCCAGTTAATGTGGCGCTGGGGATCAAACTCAGGATTCTGTGTATGCTAAGCAAGCACTCTAGAAGCTGAGGCACATCTCCCACCCCTCAGAGACGATGTCCTCTGGCAAGCACTGCTAACTGATGGTGTACAGTACTGCTGAGGAATGAGGACCCATGTGCCTCATTTCTACCACTTAGGAGCCAAGTGCACTTATAGGAGTCCCTTCTCTGACCTTGGGCTCCTCACCTCTAAAAAAAAAATGGCACCTTCTCTGAAATGCTGTAAAGATGACGTGTGACCAGGTGTGAGCATACTATGTATGTTCAGTAATCTTTACCGCTGATAACCCTTATCATGACCTAGTGAGAGGACAGGATGGAAACCATGGTTATCTCACAGGGGACAGACGGTTAGGGACCCTGAAGTTCAAGGTTAGGTGATGTCCAAAGTTACATGAGGGTCCCCAAGGTTGTCCCAGCCCTTGGTCGGTGGCTTGTGGAGTACCAACTCCCTCCAGAGTCCCTGCCCACTTCTGGAGCCCTGGGCTGAGTGTCTGAGCATGTGCCTGTCACACTCCCCCATCCCAGAGAGCGGCTGAGCTGTGTGCAAAGGCGAGGCTGTCTATGTAGGTGGCAGGAGCCGCAGGCAGGCGGCCAGGAACGCTGCTTCTGTGTGCTTTGTGCTCCGGAAGTCGCTTGCAGGGGTGGGAAGAGGTGGCTGCTTGGAATAGACAGAAAAGTACAAAAGACTCCACAGGGAAACGTGCTCCCCACGTGGCCTCCGCTCCTCTGCTCTAAGCTGGTGAGGCCCCCTCTGCCCTGGGTGAAGTCCTTCGCGCACATTCATGCTAGGTGAAGTATTCTTCTAGCTCCTTCTTTCTTGGCCCCTTCCGATGAGCTTCTCCTTCCTTTTGCCTCCCCCCAACACCCCTGCAGCACCCCTTAACTACACAGCAGTATTTACTCACACTGCAGGTCCATGCTCCCCAGGAGAAGCTGGGGCCCCTCCCCCAACCCCATCCTCAAGTGGGCGACCAGCCCACAACTGGGCATCTGGACAACCGCTGGCCGAGACTTCAAGAACGATCACATCCACAAGGCGCACAGAGGAACCCGGCCATTCAGAGTAAAAATAACCTGTGGAATCAATTACAGCGGCAGCAGCAGCAGCAGCAGCAGCGGCAGCAGCAATTAGGGTGTCCGTAGGGGAATAGAGACGCACTGTTTAACTGCATCTCCTTCCTGTTCCAGCAGCGTGCTGGGCGGCGTGACTAAGACAAACGCAGGTTATGTAACTGGTATTTCTCATCATCAGAAGCTGCTCCATCCCATCATCCTTCAAAGAGGAAGAAAAAGGGAAGGCAGAGAAGATGGCCTCTGAACTTGCACAAGCCATGGGGAAGAAAAATCTAGGCCTCTAACTACAGAAGCCAAACTAGCGACTCCATTGCCTCAGGCAGATCACTTTGCAGAGGAGAAACAGGGGCTTTGGGCTTGGTGGTCAAGCCAAAAAACCTCCTGAGTTTCCACTCCTCAGAATACCTTTGACTCTAAGATCCTCCCAGCCAGCATGGGGGGGCTTGTTTGTATTTGGGGGAACCCCATTGTTCCTTTGCCAGGATCTGTGTACACAGGTGGTCATTAAGCACTTGCTAACCAGAATTCATTTACTAATCTTTACCATGTGAGCAGGCTCAGCCTCTGCCTCTAGCTCCAGGATGTTGCCAGGCACTGGGAAGTAAACAGCGGGGTGGGAGGAAAGAGGCCTGGGCGAGTTTCTGAAAGTGACCGAGCCTGTGTGGTGAGGCTAGGGTTTGCCATTGTCAACAGCTGCTCCAGGGACAGAAAAACTTGTGCCTCTGGGGTATTGTATCTCCTTGCTTTTCTCAGAGCTGTGACAAAACCCATGTGAAAGCATCTTAAGGAAGGGACAGTTTATCGTGGCTCATGGTCCTAGGTTACGGTCCATCATGGTTGGGAAGGCATGGTGGCTGGTGCTTGTGGTGCCCTGTCACGCTGCGTCTACAATCTCATCTTTTTATTCAGTCCATGACCCCAGCCCATGGGATGGTGGCACCCACAGTTAGGATCTTCCCACTTCAATGAACTCATCTAGAAACTCCCTCCCAGACATGGCCAGAGGCGATATCCTAGGGGGTTCTAGATTCCCATCTTGTAACAATCAGCCTAACCATCATGGACTACCTTAAGGTGAAGTCTGGAGAGGATGAAGTACAGAGTCAGCCTTGAGGGTATTTTGAATTCCAACAGGTCATTTGGGTAAAAGATACTCTGAAGCTGGTATCAGAAGTGGGGAGGGAGAAAGCCCGGCAGAGGGCAGGGATTTGTGTTGGGAAGCAAAATCTCACACAGTACTCAATAATAACAACACAGCATCTCAGAAAGGGCCTGAGATAAGCTTCGGAGGCCAGCGAGGTAGGTGAGCTAAGATCCTGACTGGCCAGGAGAAGAGGGCAGGGTCTCACAGAAACTTCTCCTGGGTTCACCACTCTAAAAAGCTGGAGAACTGCTCTCAGCCCTGAAGGACTAGAGGCCTGGAGTCCTGGAAGGAAGAAAGGTTCAGGTCCATCACTGAGGGTGCAGAGGTATGGCCCTCATATCATTCCAAGACCCCAAGTTTATTGGCAATGACCAAGGGTCCACTCCCAGAATGTAAATTCCTTTATATGGGGGTAGATGATGTCAACACCCTGCCCCACTCAGTAGGGCCAAATACACTGTGCCCACTAATGCCCCAGAGATCAGCCCTTGACCACGAGCGGCGAGGTCCTGGAGGACAGCCCCCCAGACGGGGAAACACTGGGTGTGTTTGGCTGTCTCCCTGATCCCCCAGCAGGATGGAGCTCAGGTTCCTCTCTGGTGACCCACTGAATGCCACACCTTTATGCTTCCTTCCCATGTCTGCCTCTTCCCCACACCTTCAACCACAGCTCCCGGGGATCTCCTCCAAAAGCAGCTCTTGCAGCTTGCACCTCGCCTCAGGGCCAACTTCTGGGAAACCCAAGCTTAGAGAATCAATAGACTTCCCTCACGACATAGCTGGGGAAACTGAGGCCCAGGGAGAAGATGATTGCGCTTAGTCCCCACACAGCTGGCTAAGTCTCAGGAGATCCCAGGTGACCAATCCTGTCTCAGAGTCTCAGACCAGCCACAAAGTCTGTCAGTGCAGAAATGACTGCTGTCCCTGTCCCGGTTTTGAACAGAAAGCAAGAGGCCCCAGCAAAGGGCAGAGTGACGCTGGGGCCCCAGTGTCATTCTCACTATCCTGTCTCCATGGTAACCAGGGCAGTGCCCATTTATCTGATGTCAGCAAAACAGCTGTGGCCTTTGGGTCCAGTTGCTGGGGCTGAAATGACATATTTGCCAAATGGAGTTATTAGCCCTTCTGAAAGAGGGGGAGGGTGGGTCTCTTTTTTCCCCCGCAGAGACAGGGCCATGTAGTTCAGGGGTCACTCCATGTCAACATCACAGAAGTGCAAGATCCACAGAAGTGACTTGGAGGGGCCAGAGGAATGCTGTGTAGACACAGCAACAAGTGATGTTTAAAGGGATGGAAGACACCCTTTTAAAAGCAAGTCAATCTTATCCTGGGCGGGGGGGGGGGGGGGGTCGTCTCAGAGGGACAAAGGCTGGTTCTCTCTCTTTAAATAACTCAAGGCAGCTTGACATCTTTGTCAGTGGAGGGACCAGGGGTATTGTGTATACAGAGAAAGGACTAATTCTCTCTCTCTCTCTCTCTCTCTCTCTCTCTCTCTCTCTCTCTCTCTCTCTCTCTCAGGTTATGTGACCTGACTCTGGAAAACTCTGAATAACCAGGCACAGCCTGGCTGTCTGCCAAGTTCAGTCACCAATGCTGGGGTGTGCTCAGCACCCCTCATGGAGCCCCTCAGTGACAGGAGTTGACCAACTAATTATTCTGATCCTGTCCTGTTTTGGAGTGTTTGTGAAGAGCTAACTGCAGACTCATCTATTTGTTCATTCACTCATTCATTCATTCATTCAGAAAGCCCAGCATTTTCATTGCCTTGCTTGAGAAATACTGTGTGTATAGAACATGGTAAATGGGTCACAGTCGGTGGTGCAAGCTCACCCAGTGCACCAGGCAAGCCAGGGGGGGTACCGCTGTAGCCTGTGAAAGGAGTGGGAAGAGCTCATGGATCTGTTGGATTCAGGTGCTTTGGGGAAGACTCTGAGTAAACAGCAGGGGTGGATGGGCTCAGGATTTGGCGGGGGGCACAGTACGGGGCTGTCGAGGTTAAATCAGAAAGGCAACTTGGGTCCTAGTGTGAAAGACCCAAGATGTCATGCTCGAGAAAGTACCTAGGGAGAGTCATTGAATGTTGAGGGTCATCTTGGGGGAACTCAGCTCCAGCGGTTGCCTATTTATCCCAAAGGACAGTAATAACATTCTTGCTAAGTATTAATATGAAGAGCCAGTTATCATGTCCATTTATGCAACTGGCTCCTTGTCTGGTGTTGATGGAAAGGAAGGAAGGAGTCAAGCTATTAAAGAGATTCCAGATTCTGTGTGCGTGTGTGTGTGTGTGTGTGTGTGTGTGTGTGTGTGTGTGAGAGAGAGAGAGAGAGAGAGAGAGAGAGAGAGAGAGAGAAGGCCAGAGGTCAACATCAGACAGGGTCACTTACTGAACCTGGACTCAACAATTCAGCTAGACTGTGTGGCCAGGGAGCCCAGGGATCCTCCTGTCTCCTCCTCCACAGTGCTGTGGTTATGTGTCTCTCAGCCCACTTTTACGTGGGGCCAAGGATCTGACTGAACTCGTATCTCCATTTGTGTGGCAAGCACCTTACCTGACTAAGGTATCTCTCTAGCCCCACCCCTTACTGTTAAGTATATTCTCGGTGTGAACAGAGGCCCAGCCGATGCCCAGGACTGGCATGAACCACAGACCTAGTATGGCACCCATTTGAGCTACTGGTAAAATTCCCCTGGCTTTCCATGATATGTCTGGAACACTTGACGTTTTTATAACCCAGCTACTAACCTTCTGTTTCAGGCCAAACATCAGCCTGCTTCCACCTGGATGACTGCTTCCCATCGCCCCTCGGACACCTATTGGAGGGGAGAAATTGTCACAAGGTGCTTGCCTGGTGTTTGCATGCTCTTCAGGCTGCTCCCCTCCCGGTCCTGAGGCCAGGCATGAGAAATGCATGTTTCCATCAATAAGGCACGAAGCAGAAAGCTTCGGGAGCCGGGGACATGAGATGATGAACTGGTTGGGGTGGTGGAGGGCTCCGTTCACAAAACTCCATTGGCTTCTGTACTCGTGGAGCAACTGGTTTTTAAAAAGTGCCTGAGTTGCTCTTCTGCCTTCTGACGATGATGAAACTGAGCCCCGCTGAAGTCGTTTCTTACAGGTTACGGAGGGACAACCTGGCCATCAGTAACCACTGGCCATAGACATAGCCCAGGCCCTGAAGAGCCTGCAGCCGTGGGTCCTTCTCCCCCGTCACCAGATTGGCTGGCTTCAGGGCATACTTTCCTCATCACATCTTCAGCTAACTTCCACCAGGAAAAAGCAGGTGTCATTTGGCATGTTGAAGAGAACTTGCTTAAAATGGCAAAGTCCAGGGGGAGAGCTCAGGGGTTGGGGCACCCTGGGTCAAACTGTGTATTATTAGCATAAGCTTCGTAATGTGAACAGGAGGGATTCATTTGTCCTCTGACTCTGCTGTGTGACTCTGGTGTTATCCCTTTGGGCCTTGTTATCTATCTTTACAGGAAAGAGTGGCCTACGGTCCGCAGGCTATGTAGCTGAAACATGGCAATCATGGTGCAGCCCGTGTGTTCCACTGTGGAGCCAAGAAACCAGGAGTGGGTTTCCTGGAGGGGCATCCCCCCCCATAGCTTTCAATGGCCAGGATGCAGCTGGAGAAGACCCAAGCCTGAGGACTGGGAAATGTCAGGTGGGCAACCTGACCCTCCAGTCTCTACCCAAGCACAGTTCTCCATGTTTCTTCCAGTCTCCAAACTCAAACCAGAGCCGAGCTACACCCTGATCTGTTGTCCTGGGAGACAAACATGAGCTCCACCAACTCTAGCTCTTCTCCCCACGGGCCCAGCCAGCTGTGTGCCCCTGGGAAGGCTGTTTAATGTCCTTGAACTCAGTAGCATGTGAGCATGAGAGGCCATCTAATGCTTCCCAGGGGGTTCCAGCTGAGTCAGGCATGGCCCTCCCCTGCACCTCCTCCAATGTCCAATGCCTGTCCATAGAGAGGCTCTTACAATGTGACATGGACATAGCTAAAATTGTGTTCTTTTCTGTGTGTTTTTGTCAGGAGCTCTGAACACCTGCACTCAGCACACCCTAACTTTAGGAGAGGAGCCTCTCTCAAATCTGCTCTGGCTCCCACACAGCTTGGGGATACTCCCCAGCCTCTGACCTTGAAGTTCTTCTGTTCCCATGGAGGGCGGGGTTGAGAGAACCACATCTCCTCAAAGGTACAGAGAAACTTCTAACAAGCTGAATATGTCAGAGGATAGGGCTGTGTCCTGGTCCCTTGAACTGAACCTTGTAGTGAATTTGGCGTTTGTGTGCCGTCTCTACTCTGTCTCCAGCTTCAGGACAATGGGGGGGGGGGGGGGGGGGGGGCCATTTATAACTTTGGAAGTGGAGGGAAAACATCTGGTTCAAATAACACACACACATGCACACTCTCACACACACACCAACAGGAATACATAACAATACACATAAGCAACCTTAACCACAAATGCACACTCAGCCTTTTCATTGAGGGACCATGGGAAACAAGAAAACACAGGCCCTGGGGCTGGAGAGATGGCTCAGCGGTTAAGAGCACTGGCTGCCCTTCCAGAGGTCCTGAGTTCAATTCCCAGCAACCACATGGTGGTTCACAACCATCTGTAATGAGATCTGGCACGCAGGCAGAACACTGTATACATAATAAAAATAAATAAATAAATAAAAGAAAAAGAAAACACAGGCCCTGTTTGTAGGAGTCATAGACTGCTGGTTCTAAAGGTAAAGAATCAGAGATGGCAAGTAAGCTGTTTAAGGTCACACAGCATGTAAAAGATATCAAAAGGCCTAGAATCCTGGTGGCCCAACTTCCAAGCTCCAAATGACAAGACAAAGAAAAAAGGTCCCCTGCCCATCTGAAGTTCTAGACACAGAAGGAAAGCCACTCCCACCAAAAGGTCAGAGGGTTCCAGGGCCCCAGGGAGTACAAGGCTTTAACAATGGCCAGTTGGGCCACCAGATCCTGTCACTGGAACCAAAGAGACTTCAGAGTCATGGGCTCTTCTGGGACCTGGTCCCAGACTCACAGTGGCCACAGAGCCCATGAGTGAGGGACATCCCAGGCATCCCAGATACACATGGAGAATGTGCTGCCCAGACCAAGTATCCGAGGGATGCTGAGCTACACCCCCCCGGGGGGGGGGAACAACAGACAGAGCAAGTAGGACAGTGAAAGTGGCCGGCTCACATGCAGTGGGGACAGGCCTGCGGCCACGGTCACCCCCAGAGGCTCCCCTGGGAATAGAGCCTCTGCTGCAGCACCAGTTCTCCAGGGAGACACCATCTGGCCTGTGGAGGCGGCTGGCTGGCCTGCCTTCATCTTGTTCCTCTTCCCTGGTTATTCTGTTCTCCCCTGGGCTAGAGTCCCAGATCCACCATCCCAGACCCTACTTGGATTCTCCCCAGGACAGGAATCCAGGGAGGTTGTGGAGCCTGTACGGCACCCTACCCTGCTCCCACCCAGAGATGGTGGGTTCCAGAGCCTGGAGGGAAGGACCATGCCCCTTCACAGATACCTGTTTCCACTCCCCCCATGCCCTGTGGCCCACTCCATTAAAACCGAGCACCCCACAATGAGGGCAGGAAGAACCTCACTTTTGCCTTCCTGCTCGTATCTCCTGGCCCCCTTTACCACCTACCATACGACTGAGGAGCTGAGGACCTCGGTGTGCCTCTGGCCAGCACCATCACTAAGAGGGAATAGTGAACCACATCTCTGATTGTACCTTCTAGACCAGGGCCCTTTGACAAGCATTTTTTCTCCAATTCATGTGAGAGACATTTACCAGGAAGCTTCCAGGTGTTTGTTTCAGAGCTACTGAAGTCACCAGAAGACAAGTCCTGGATGATGGATGAACTCACACTTTGGGTGGAGCGGCAGACAATAAACACACACATTCACCCAGCATCAGCGGAGTGAAGGACGTAGCGGATCGAAGAAATGCTGTGTGGCAGGGACAGCCTCTACCTCACTGACGCGTAGCAAACACTCAAAGGAAGTGCGGAAGGGGAACAGGAAGATAGATGCGGAGAGCGGAAAGTGCAAAGGCCCTGAGGCAGGAGTTTGAAGAAGAGAGTGAAGGGGGACATCAGTGGGTGACAGCAGATAGGAAAGGAAGGGGACACATCGCACAAGCCTGTAGGTAAGGATTTTGAACCTGTGGGAAGGGAAGCTTCTGGAGAGTTTCAAATAGTAGGGTGACATGATGTGGCTTCTACCCTAATGGCAGGTAAAGAGTAGAGGAGGTCAAGGAGGCCAGTGAAGAGGTGACCTCACCCATGCAGACAGCTAAGAGTGAAGGCCCCGTGATCGCGATGGGGTAGAGGCAGAGCACCTTCAGAGACTGGGGTGCACTACAGAAGGATCTAGGGTGAGGTCGCCTTCTTTCAACTGAGTGCCTTGAAGAGTGGCATTGCCACTGAGTGGGAAGATGGGAGGTCAGGTCAGGACAGGCTGATAGATACCTTCTGGACACCCAGCAGGCATATTGAGCAGGCATCTGAACTCTAACCTTTCCTCTCCATCGGCATCTTTGGTTCTGTAGAACACTCTAGCAGGCTTGTCTGACCCATGGCTTGTGATCCACACAAATTTGTAAACATACGTAAAACATGATTTATTTTTTGCATTTTTTTTTTTGTTGTTAACTCCATCTTGTGGTTTTTCACAAATGGACTCTGTAGATGACAGTGTCATGCTTGATATGGAAGGGCTGGGTGAGTCTGCTGGGGAGCCAGAAGGCCAGACACTGATCTGGAATTTTCATTGCTTCCTCTAGAGAGGTCTTTTTTTCCCTTCCGATAGCAGAGCTGGAAAGGCTCCAGGAGGCCATCTGGCCTCCTGCTTCAGCATTTGCACAGGAGGAAACTGAGTCCCAAGAGAGGGATTGACTTGCTGGAGGTCACAGGCGGGCTTTGGTGGGGAGGTTCCATGCATAGGCTGAGACAGCTGAGAGCAGCCCAGGGCGGCTGCCCTGTCCATCACCTTGCCAAGACCACATCAGCGTCCTTAGAAAGATGGAGAAGAGCTTGTCTCTCTCCCCTGTGGCACCTCGGGCTATTCTGAGGGCCGTGTGTACAAATTACTAAATGGCCTTGGAGACATCTGGGCGCCCCCTGTCCACAGACTTCTGAACAGGCTCTGGCCCCCAACTAAACCCCTCTCCTGTGATGGTTATTTATTGATTATCACCTTGGCAGGTTCTAGAATTACCTAGGAGGCAAACCTCTAGGCACATTTGTAAAGGAGTTTCTAAACTGGATTAACTGAAGTGGGAAGGCACATCCTAAATCAGGCTTATGTCCTGAGTATAAAGGCGAGCCGAGCACTGGCGTTCGTCTCTCTCTGCTTCCCGACTGTGGATGCGATGTGACCAGTGGCCTCATGTTCCTGCCGTCATGACGTCATGACTCCCCGGCCATAGTGTGCTGTTCCCTTGAACTATGAGCCTGAATAAACCCTTATTCTCTTACATTGCTTTGGTCAGTAATTCTGTCACAGCACAGAGAAAGTCACCCAAAGCTCTCACCTTGCTTCACAGGGAAGGCTTTCCTCACCTTTCAAGTCCAGCTTAGATGCTCCACCCATCAAATGTCCCTCTTAGCATCTCATAGCTCTGTGGCCAGGTCCTGTGCTTTCTCTGATCTCTCTGTCTCTCCAGGGTGTGGTTAAACTAATGGCCACATGCTGGGAAGCAGCAGTCTAAGCTCAGGGGCTGAAGCTGAGGCCAATGGGGATGCTCCCCCACCATACCCGGGGAGGGTGTGGGATCACAGCTTTGGGCGGCTCTGCCAGGGCTTTGCTATTTGGTCCATGCATCCTTGCCCGTAAAACAACTTGGTGAACACATCACTCCTGGCATTGGGGTGAAGTTATTTGGGCTCCAACCTGAGCCACCGTAGGACTCAAAATTAGAGGAAGGAGCTGTAGGATTTGTTGTTTGCTTGAGACAGGGTGTCATACACACCAGGCTGGCCTTAATCTTTGAGGTGATAACCTTGAACTCCGATCTTCCTGCCTCTACCTTTTGGGATTATAAGTATACTCCATCAGGCTCCATTTAAGTAGTGTTGGGATTGAACCCAGGGCTTCCTGCACACTAAGTAAGCACTCTAACCCGGAACTTTATCTCCTCCATTTTTTTTTTTTTAAACAGGTCTTGCTATGAAGACCAGGCTGGCCTTAAACTAGCATTCTGGCACTCTGAATCCTGCTGCTTCAGTCTCCTGAGTGCTTAGATTACAGGCATGCACCACCACAGTAGAAATTCTTTTTCCTGATGTTTTTCAGCCTGGCCCAGTTCTAAAATGAATTTATCTCGAAGGTCCTCATACAGAGAGCCCTGTGCACCCTACAAGAAAATACTGAGCATCCTCGATACAGTGACGGTAACCATGGCTGCATGCTTAGCTCAGCAGCCATGGCTGGGTCTTATACCTCCTGGAGAGAAGCTAAGAGTGACAGAAGGGTGACAGACCCCGGCTCCAGCCACCTGATATGTGCTTGGACATCACTTGCCAGCAGCCTGGAAGGCAGGCCCTCCCTCCCTCCCTCCCTCCCTCCCTCCCGCTCGCCCTCTGCCTCTATGTTCAGGTCACTCTCCCTGCCTGGCGCCCAGCCTGGGCCATTTCCTGTCTCCTGAACATCTTTCTTCAGCACATTCACGCTATTTCTCAGATCATTTATTACCCCTTCCAGAATCTTCCTAGAAAACTCCTACATAGCCTTCAAAACTCACCTCAAGAACAACAACGTTCCTTTGAGGTGGGGTAGAAAGTTAAGTGCCCCTCACCCTGGAATTCAGTTAAGCCCATCACCAGCAAAGGAGCAAGAATTCCAGCTGGAGAACAACTGTTTACAACTTTTCTCCCTGGCCAGCCATAAACCTGCCATTTTCTAGAAATCTCAACAGAAACCACTTACAGCGAAGGGACCAAAGCCTTGTGCAACCCCAGGCTCCTGGTCTCGCCTTATCTGTTTGTGATTCTATCCCCAGGATCTCCAAAGCAACCCTCTGATCTCACTTATTAAAAGGGAGAGAAAAGAGGAGGAAAAATGGGTTTCTTAGCAACCTTTGGCGAGGTACCTTGAGAGCTACTAACATGCCATATACAGCTAACACTAACCATTGTGATCCCACCTTGATTACTGTGCCTCACTCTCCTCTGCTCTCCCTTGGGAAGCTCATACCCCAATTTGGGCATGCCTGTCTTTCCTCTGAGTGCCTCTCTTCCTCTTAACCTTCATGCTTAAGGCTATATTAAAATACATTGAATAAACTCTCCAATGCCACTTTGTCATAGACAGCCCTGAAATTCTTTTGTGTCAATGCCATGAACTCCAGTTTGGACCAAGTCACAGTCTCTAAATGTCTAGGAGAACTCCTTAGGCTGCTGAGGAGGCCACTGTGGAGCTATGTCCCTGAACCCCTCTCTGCCCATACTCTGACTTCCCGGGTCCACTCTGCACCTTCTTCTCCTCCAGGATGAGTGACAGCAGTGACAGTGACGGAGGTGGCGGTGGTGATGGCTGGGTATGCAAGCGGGCTGCGCCTCTAGGCGCTCCTTGAAGCTCTCCCATCATTTCAACTAATCTCTGAGGAAGGGCCATCCTTGCCTTGTAAGCAAGGAAACCAAGCCATGGATGGGTCCAGAGCTTGCTTGACCCCCAAGGGTAGGAACAAAAGTTGTTTGTCCTCAGGCCCGTGTCTGCAGCCACTGAGGAGCTGCTTCCCACATGACACCTTGGTTTGGCAGCTAGAATCACTGTCCATTGCAGAGGGGTCTGTTTGCTTTGTCCTCGCATCCTCAGAAACTGCCACCAGTGGGCATGGGAGAGACAGTGGCTGCCGATCAACCCACAGTCAACATTCATTTCCAAGACCTCTTCCCCCACCCACCCTGGTCAGCTCTTTTCACAAAATTGCCTATGGCTTTGAGCATCTCCTGTGCCCCTTTGGGTCCTGCGATGTCCACGTATGCCAACTGAGGATTGCTCCCGGGTACTCCCAAGTGCTGTCATGTTGTAAGTCCCTGCTATGTGTCAATCCCAATGCTGGGGACTTACATAAAATCAGGGCTTGGGAAAGAGGAGCTGGCCCAGTCAGTAAAGCATTTGAAGTGAAAGCGCGCCCACCTGAGCTCAGGTCCTCAGACCCATGCGAAAAAGCCAGATGTGGCGTCTGACATCTACAGTCCCAGTGCTGGGAAGGTGGAGATAGGGGGGTCCCTAGGGTGGCTGGCCAGTGGTCTAATTGAATTAGGGAGCTCCAGTTCAGGGAGAGCGATGTCTCAAAACTAAGGCAGCAAGTGATGACGGAAGACACTTGACCTCAACTTCTGCCCTCCTCCGCCCTTGTCATTTGAGTCCCAGATAGTATGATGAGGTGGACAAGAAAACCAAAACTTTCTTGTACAATACTCTCACCCCACTAGGGTCTGGTACTCTCCATGCCTGGCCCCAAATCCTAGACCTCCCCTATCCACACCTCACTCATAACCCAACCCTTTCCCATGATTCCCATTCCCCAATTCTGCACCTAGCACACAACAGGCCTGCAGCAAATGTGTGCTGAATTAAATCTAATGGAATATGGGTGGGTGGTCTAAGAAAAATGTGCCACGACTCAGCATTCCAAGAGAAACACAGAGGCTCCGAGCCCAAACCTGGAGAGGCCCGCTATTTTGGGGTGGCCTTCAACAAACATGTGGGCTTCCTCTTTGTAGAAAATGTCACTGCATTAGTTTCCTAGTTTCATTCTCCTGCCTGGGCTGGGGAGGATTACGAAATCAGAGGCTCATGGTGAGTCATCTCCTGCTCGGCTGCCAAGCCATCCACAACTGCTGATACGGGCTATGGTGCACACTCGCACCGGGCTCGTGGGTGGCTGTGTTTCATGTGCACAGTTTTCTTTCTCTCTTGCCCCGACTCCTTCCCCCATCCTTTTCTTCTTTTCTTTCCCATCTTTCTCTTTCTCTTTGATGAGATCAGATTTCAGCACCCAAGCCTTTCCGGCTGTGATCACAATGCAAATGCCACCCTTTATGTATGCCACAGAGGGAAGAAGTCCCTTCGGGGGACGACATCATGGGAGGTGACACCAGGGGGTAGGTGGGTGGCTGGACCATCTTCTCAGGGTAGACAGAAGTTGCTGTCCACTGAACCAGCTACCACCACCACCACCCTCAGCATCCTGGGGGGGGGGGGGGAGAAAAAGAAGAATTGGGTTTCTGGGTCCCCAAACCATGGTCAAAACTCAACACACAGGCCTGGTTACTGGGTTGGGTGAACTGGGCTGTAGACTCTAGGGGTCTCAAGCCAGGGCAGCTCTGTGGTCTCAAGCCAGGCCCCAAGCCCCACTGCTGAACCAGGCTGCCTTAGCTAGCAGCTGCTAAGGGACATTCGGAAGGTTAAAGCCCAGGTCCCCAGAAACAGTGGCTCTTGTGGCATCACTGATTCTCTAGAATGCCACTGGACAGTCCGAGGTATGGAGGTAGGCTTGGTGTTTGGGTGTATTTCCCCTAAAGCTGACCCATTGACCCAGAAAACAATGAATTGGCATGGGAGAGGTGGGACAATGGAAACCAAAAGCTGGCCCTGGTGTCTTCATGGATGACGGCCAGCCACTAGCAGTGCTGAAGAGAGAGCTTGGGATGCTAGCAGCCCGGGTCCACAGGAATCACTGGAAGCTTCTTTCTCATCTCTCCTAAAACTTGCCAAAGATGCAACACTCAATGGTCTCCAGGGTACTTCCCACACATGATCTCATACATGCGATGCTGCAGAACCAAAGCCCAACATCCCGCATCAAGGATCACCAGTGGTACCCAGAGGCCCCCTTCACAGCCTTAGGTCTCTGGACTCCCCCTGGGCAGCTGAGAACACTCCATATAGGAGTGGACAAGCCTGCAAGGAAGGGAGAGGACCAGGCCTTCGCTGTGGCAGTTCATACTGAGTACCCACAGGTGACTCTACCTTTTGGGACCTCACTTGCCAGCAGCACACAGCTGATAAATAAGCTAATGTGGCTTATAACGTGAGACACCAGGTTTCTGCCTGAAAGCCTCTGATGGCTTCCCACCTCTGTTGGAGCAAAACCTGGAGGATTTGCAAGGCAGTTTGCCTCTTGGCCCCTGCTCCCCCGCCTGCCTGATCCCCAGCCTATCCACTGGCCCTCCACATATGCCAGCTCACCCCTACCCCAGGCCTTTGCCAGGGGTGTTGGCTTTGGAGACTCTTGTGTGTGTGTGCAGCACACCCTCTGGTCTTTGTAGAAACACAGGCATGGCAATGAGGCCTCCCAAGAACTCTCTAGAATGGCAGCACTCCTCCCTCCCAGAGCCTGCCCACTCTGACTTCATTGTTCTCCGCAGCTCTGAGCAGCATCACAGACTGCCCCTCTTTCTGGTTTCCATCCTTCCCTGCCCGCTTCCACTCCACTAAGCTCCATGAGGACAGACCTTTTGTGTTTCATTCCCCGGTGCCACTTCGGCACCTTCCACAGCCACTGGGCAGCCAGGGCTAGGCCGCTAGGGTGTCTTGATCTATATATGCCACGAGAGTGGGGAGGGAGTTCCTGGGACGCCTCTACAAGATGACTGTGCCCTGAATGGCGGCATATTTGAGCTCTTCCCTTCAAAGATAGACTTGGGCTGGATTTGACTACATCAGAAGAGTGCTTGTCTAGCATGGACAAGGCCCTGGGTTCCACCCCCAGCATTAAATAAACAATAAATAATTGTTTATAAATAATTAAATAAAGCAATAAATAAATTGGGAGGTGGAGGCAGGGAGTTCAGAAGTTCAAGATCATCCTTGGCTACATGGAGAGTTGGAGGTCAGCCTGGGTTACATGAGCCCTAGCTCAGAAAACAACGAAGACAGAACTTTCACTTAAAAGAAAAGCCTGGCTCCTTGTCCCCACCACTTCTCCAGTAAAAATGTTTCTCATTTTATACAAATTCTAGAGTTTTTAATATTCTCTTTTCCTGCTTCCTCTGCCACCTAAATAATGAAAGCATGTCAGAAAATGAATAGATTTTGATAATAAAACACTGGGCCACTGTGTTCTCAAATGTTATGTAAGAAGTCAGGAGGATGTGGGTTTTCCACTGCCTCTCTCAGCCTACACGCACGTGTGCGTGCACACACACACACACACACACACACACACACACACTACCATCACATACTCACACACATACATACCACATACACACACACGCCATACACCCCATACACATACCATACACATACCCCCACACACATACATGTGCACATCCATACCACTACATACTTACCACACACACACACACACACACACACACACACACACACACACACCATACACCTCATACACATACCACATACACCCCCACATACACACACATACACCATACACACCCCACATATACCATACATACCCCTCAGAACACAGACACACATACATACACACACCTTACACACTCCACACACACCATACACACCCCCTCACACACATACATATACCATACACATCCCATACACACATATACACCCCCTTACACATACACACACACACACACAGTCACTGAGCACGATCCTTGGCTGTTTGGTGTTTTGAAGGATCTCGGGTATACATCAGTCATGGCTAAAAACTAGATGAGAAAAGTGTCATTCTCCAGTGTTCGCTGGTCCTCTGGCTGGACAGGAAGTCAGCTGAGGACATTTGGTGGACAGCATCCATCCTGGGGTCAGCTGAGGCCACAAGATCAGCTTCAAGAGAATGTGTCTGAGCCCTGACATGCTAGAGAACAGCTGAGTGCGAGCAGCTGGTGTGCAGCCCCCAGGAGGACAGCCTGGTTGGGGGCAGTCTGGGGAGGTTTGGGAAGCCTGTGGAGGCCCACAGAGAAGCAAGCCTGGGATGCTGTGGAGTGAGCAGCCAGTCCATCCAGGGGCAAGGCTAGAGCGTGCGAATATGAGTCTAGAATAGCATGAAGTTCCTATAACACAGAAAGGCCAAGCCTGGACTCCAACATGACGGCTTCTAGATTCTGCCAAAGCTGATATGCAAAGGTGCATGTGCCTAGAGGTGATGCTCTGAGAGGTGGCTCAGCGAATGTCCCTGACACCTCATAGATAAGAACAACAATGATACTCTCTGGAGTGCATTAGCATGTAACAGGCTGGTGCCATTGCTTTCTGGTTAATTCCTTCTTTTGTGAGACTGGGGTGAGGGAGTGTTGCGTGTGTATGCATGTAGAGGTCATAGGACACTTTAGGTGTTACTCCCCAGGTACCGTCCTTTTGGTTTTCTGAGACAGTCTCTCACTGGCCTGGGTCTCACCCTTAGTCTAGACTGGCTAATCATTGACTCCCCCTATCCCCAAGATCCACTGACTCTGCCTCCCTGGAGCTGGTGTTACAAGCATGCATCACTACACCCGGCTTTTGTACTACCTGGGACTGAACATCAGTCCTCATGCTTGCAAGACAGGCGCTTAGTGACTCACCTACCGCCCACCCTTGATTCTTTACGACGCAGCAAGCAGACACGAACGCTAATAGAAAGGCTTTGGCAGCTGCGCTACCCCAGAGCTGCATCTCTATCCTCACTTAGGAGCAGAAAAGTCAGCCGTGTGGCAGTGGCTCATGCCTTTAATCTCAGCACTCGGGAGGCACAACCAGGTGGATCTCTGTGAGTTCAAGGCCAGCCTGATCTATAGAGTAAGATTCAGGACAGGCTCCAGAGCTACACAGAGAAACCCTGTCTCGAAAAACCAAAACAAAAAAAGCAGAAAAATCAAAAGCTGCCCTAAGTGGCACTGATACATGAAGCCAAGGAGGCTGACCTTAGAGTGAGGTCTCTCTACCTTGGCATGAAGAACCTCTTGGAGCAAACCATTCTTGGTTGTGGAGGCCAAATTGTGACGTTTAGAGTATGTGACGGTATCTTTGGCCTCCAGCCCCTCCCACCCCCAAGCTGTAACAATCAGTAGTACCCTCTGGCATCAGCAGCTACCTCCCCATTGAGATCCAGGCTCTGCAGTCAGGATTGCCCTGGTTCACATGATTCTCGTGCAGGTTCACAGCGTTCAGCTATAAAAATCCCACTCTCTATCATTTAGAATCAGCATGGCAGGGAGAAAGGGAAACAAATTCATCCCAACCCAGTTGGGAAGACAGGGTAATAAAGTCCATCTTGTCTATGTGGACTCTCTTTGTAAAATGCTGCTAAACATTTTAAACTTAGCTTTCATTATCACATCTTCATACACACGTTATTTTACTTTGCTGATGGACATCTAGGCTAGTTCCATTTCCTGGCTGCTGTGAATGGGACAATAAACCTGGATATGCAAGTGTCTCCATTATAGCACTTGGTGTCCTGTATACCCAGGCATACCAGATCAGAGTCATGTTATAGATCTACTTTAGCTCTTTGAGGAACTTCCGTACTGATTTCCATATTCCGGCTACACCAGTTTCCGTGCCCACCAACAGTGTGCCAGGGTTCCTCTTGCTCCACATCCCCGTCAGTATTTGGTGTCCTTCATTTCGGTGATGATAGCCATTTTGACTAGGTCAGTAGAATCTTTCAAAGCAGATTTAACTTGCATTTCCTTGGTAATTAATGTTGTTGAATTCTTAAAATAAATATTTATTGGTCATTGAGAACTGCCTTTTTAGTTCATTATTTCACATATTCAATGATTTGAGTTTTAACATTAATTTTTGAAGTTCTTGTGTGTTTTGGATATTAGCCCCTGTCTGATGTATAGTTGGCAAATGTTTTGCCTGTTTTATATGTTGTCTTTGCTCAGCTGCTTGTTTCTTTTGCTGCACAGAAGATTTTTAGTGTCAGGTAATGCCATCTGCCACATCCTATGCGATCAGAGTCCTTTCCAGAACATTCTTATCTGTGCTTGGATCTTCAGGTACTTCCCTTTTCTCTGGGAGTTGCAAAGTTTGGGGTCTTTAAGGCTTTTGGTCCATTCTGAGTAGTTGGTTCCCAGCTGATGACGGTGTTTAGAAGGCTGCGGAACTGTTGGAAGGTGGGGTCTTACTGGGAGTGGGACTTAAGGGTTTTGTTTGGTTTTGCTTTTTATTTACTTATTTTAGTTTTCTGAGACAGGGTCCCTCTGTGTAGCCCTGGCTGTCCTGGAACTCTCTCTGTAGATCAGGCTGGCCTTGAACTCAGAGACCCACCTGCCTCTGCCTCCCAAGTGCTGGGATTAAAGGTGTGCACCACCACTGCCCGGCTTTGTTTTCATTTTTTTGTTGCTTTTTGTTTTTCAAGACAAGATTTCTCTGTACAGTAATTTACTTATTTTTAGAGGAAACACAACATGGTATGCATGAGGAAGTCTGAAGGCAACTGGTGAGCCAGCCTGCCTCCATCTTAGGCTTTAAAACCATCTTATAGTGAAAACAAACTAGGTTCATTCCTGTTTGTGATTAACAATCTGTTTCTCAAGGACTGGGCTGTCCCCCACCTGTAAACTTAACTACAAATGGTTCTGTACTACTGCCTGTTCCAGGAAATGGCAACCATGTCTTTGTTCCAAAAGTTTATAATGACCACATTGTTGTAAGCATCTTGTTATGACTACCTTGTTGTGACCACATTGTTGTGAGCATCTTGTTATGACTACCTTGTTATGACCACCTTGTTATGACCACCTTACAGCCATGTCTTTGTCTCAGGAGTTTGTTGTGACCAATTTGCTCTGCTTCTGTAACCCCACCTATTGTCTTCCAAACCCCCCATTTGGAAATCCCTACTCCTGAACTATAAAAACCCTCACCTTCCCCATGTTCAATGCTGATCTCTCCAACACCACCTTTAGGGAGAGACAGCCTGTGTACACAAATTAAAAAAAAAAAAAGCTTGCTTTAATTATTACTTGCTTCAATTGATTTGGCCATGATGATGTGAGCCAGTGGTCTTTCTCCTTGTGTCTGTGGGATTAACATGAGTTGCCTAAGTCAGTTCTCTCCTTCCACCATGTCGGGTCAAGGGATTGAACTCAAGTCATCAAACTCGGTAGATGGGTACCTTTACCTGCTCACCCCTCTTGCTGGCCCAAGCCTTGAGGTTTTACAGGCCTGCCCAACTTCTTGTTTATTCCCTGCTTCCTGACTACAGACACAATGTGACCAACCACTTCAGTTCTTGCCGCCATACCTCCCCTGCTGCTATGGACTCTGTCCCCTCACAGTGCACTCCTAATTAGAAAGGGCTGTGGGTTGTCCAGGTGGCCAGGCTAAAAGGTCTAGCATTGCTCTGGGCCTGGGCTGGACACACATAACATCATCGTGCATCATCACACACATCACATGATTGAACTGGTGGGCAGGTAAAGTGATGCAGGAAAGAGAGCAGGAGGCTGGGACTTGAGGGAAAGCAAGCTCTCACTTTCAAATTCCTATCAGTCATTGGGACCAGCAGAGGAACTGTAAGATGGGGAAGCCCCGTGAGATTTCCCCCACGAAGCTGCCGGAAGACAGCTTCCGGCCATGGGTAATCCCACTTCCTCTGCTGCCTCGCCCACCTTCACGCACTCTTCTCCCAGCCCTGATTCTGTCCGGCGTCACCTAGCTAGGTTGGCATATGTGTAAGGAAAGGGAGTGGAGGGAGTCCAAGGAAGCAGTGAGGGGAGAAGACCCTGGGATTCAAAGAGTAGGACAGAGAGATGGAATTCATACCCAAAGCTCTCTGGCTGTCAAACTGGTCCATCCTTGCCAGCCTCTAGCACAGAGTATCTGAAGCTTCTGGGGGGGTGGGGATTTCCTCCCTCCCTGCAGTGACAAGGGCTCTCACTGGCTGTGCCCTGTCCAGTTAGGGTGGGATGTGGAGTGGCTGCCACAAGCCCAGTGATTCTCTAGTTTCTTCAGGCCTCCTGTGTCAGCTCCAGAACACATGGTGATTTTACACCCTACTCTGTGATGAACACTGGTCCTTGTATGCTTTGGCATTTAAAAATTATATTCTAGCTCAGTGGTTAAGAGCACTGGCTGCTGTAGCCATGCAGTGGTGGTGCACGCCTTTAATCCCAGCACTCGGGAGGCAGAGGCAGGCGGATCTCTGTGAGTTCAAGGCCAGCCTGGGCTACAGAGGTCCAGGAAAGGCTCCAAAGCTACACAGAGAAACCCTGTATCAAAAAACAATAAACAAACAAACAAAAAAGAGCCCTGGCTGCTCTTGCAGAGGGCTCAGTTCCCAGCATCCACGTGGCAGCAGCTCACAACCACCTATATAAGTCCAGTACCAGGGGATGCAATGCCTTCTTCTGGCTCTGAGAGGAGCAGGCAGGCACACGGTGTGCTTACATACATGCAGGCACTCACACACACATAAGATAAAAATTAATATTTTAAATGACAATTATTATTATATGCTAGGGCAATGAGAAGGCTCGGCCAACAAAGGCATTTGCCAGTCTCCCCAGCCCCACATACTAAGCATTTTCTATGCCCTGCTCTCAAGAGGAACTACAATCGCCATGGTACAGATGAGGACACCAAATGCCCCGGAGGCCCCATGGCTAATTCAAGTCACCAGCTGACATCCTGTGGTTGGACCAGAATCAGGAACCACTTTTCAGCCACCATTTTTAAAACTGCCTTCAGGGTGAGCAAACTTCCCTAGGCTTTCCTCCAGAGCAGTTGGACTCGCTGCTGACCCGGTCACAGCCACATCACACCGTGGTGTGTAAATAAAGTAAGAGTGGGAAGAGGGACCACCACCCAGGGCCTGAAGCCTTGCACCTCTGCCCTCCGCTGCCCCACTGCAGGCTCCTTGAGCTTGGATGCTCCTGGGAATTCCTCTGCCTCACCATCAAGGCCTCCAGAACAAAAGCTCACACCACAGGAACTTCCTGCTCAACCCCTAGGAGGGGGCTCCAATTTCAACCACACTGCATGACGTCATCCGGCTTAGGCCTGTGTTGGGGGTGGCTCCACTGCCAGAGCCTCTCAGTGAGACACAAGTTGTCCCCCGTGGACAGCGGGGGTGTGTGTGTGGGGGTGCCAAGGCTGGCCAAAGCCTTTCCAATCTCTGCCTTCA
Organism: Peromyscus californicus insignis; assembly: GCF_007827085.1. NCBI lineage: Eukaryota > Metazoa > Chordata > Mammalia > Rodentia > Cricetidae > Peromyscus > Peromyscus californicus. The sequence continues at coordinate 58,509,707 of NW_026294402.1, forward strand.
TCCAGCTCCCAAACACTTGAAGTCATGGAGGCATCGTGAGTATGCCTGTGTCCATTTGCCAGCGGGAAAACTGAATCCACAAAGCAAAGTCAATGACTCCACATAATTAGGAAACTAGAGTCTGAGACAGAGGATGAGAATTCTGTTCTCAGTCTTTCCTTTAATTCATGCTTGAGTGTATGCATGTGTGTGCATGTGTGTGTATAGGTGTGTGCACACATGTGCACGTGTCAGAGGCCAGCAGACAAGCTCAGGTGTCGTTCCTCGGTTACCATCCACTTTGTTTTGAGACAAGGTCTCTCAGTGGCCTGGCACTCACTGAGTAGGCTAGCTGGTTGGCCAATGTACCCTAGAATCCCCCTGTCTCTGTCATTTTAGTGCTGGAGGTGCAAGTACTGCCATTATGCCCAGTTTGGGGGTTTTGTTTTTTGTTTTTTGGTTGTTTTTTGTTTGTTTGGGTTTTTTTGTTTTGTTTTTTTTTGGGGGGGGGCGTTTTGAAACAGGGTTTCTCTGTGTAGTTTTGGTGCCTGTCCTAGATCTCACTCTGTAGACCAGGCTGGCCTTGAACTCGCAGAGATCCGCCTGCCTCTGCCTCCTGAGTGCTGGGATCAAAGGCTTGCACCACTGTGGCTGGGACAGGTCTCTCCTTTGAGAGGTCTTAGACACTTCCTTCATTCAGGTGGGTAAGTCCCTGAGGCTGTGTCTGTACTGAAAAGTTCTGCTGCTTGGTTTGGGAAGGAACATGTGACCAAGCTGGACCAATCAGATTCTTGCTAGAGAGTCTTCTCTTCAGAACCAGGTCTGGAGGGAGAGATGCAGAAAGTGAGAAAAAAGTGCCTCACTTGGGCTAAGAGTGATAGAGGGTAGGCAGCACTCCTCCAGGCTCTAGGCCAGGGCTGGCTGCTTTTCTGCTGGGACTCCCCAGACTCACCTACCTCTTTACAATGCTTCCTGGTTTTGCTCAAGCATGGCAAAGTTAGTTTCTGCCACTCACATGGGAGGATTGCTAAGGACAGGGAAGTCTGTAATGTCAGGAATAGATCTTCTTCATCCACATCTCCAGGTCCTGGTGTGTGCACTTGCACATGCACGCGCGCACGCACACACACACACACACACACACACACACACACACACACACAAACAGTTCAATAAGTCTTTCTTGAATTACTGTAAAGTGCATTTGGGGATGTTTATTGGTTTAGACCCAAGTCTTACAATAATGGCTGGAATTTGCACCAGGTCTACCAAACTGGCTTTGACAAATTGCTGTTATTACTATTACTATTATTATTATTATTATTATTATTATTATATTAAAATCACATACACTTGGCATCACAGCACTGGGAAGGTAGAAAGACAGGAGGATCAAAAGTTCAAGGTCACCCCAGCTGCATAGAGTTCAAAGTCAGTTTGGTCTACAACGGACCTTAACTCAAACAAAAGAAAACAAAATCAAATCACAGGTGGCTGGAGTTGGACTGAAAGATGTTTAGGTTTTACTTGTTTCTCTTCTGGATGAGAAATCAGGGGCTAGGGACAGGAGAAGGCAGAAGCCCTCGATTTTCACACAACCCCCCCATCCCAAGATGATAGATAGATGCAGCCCTTTCCTGCTCCCAGCGTGCTATTCCTGGGAAGCTTCAATTCCTCGGGGACCGTTGTTTTGATAGTCTGATAGCCAAAAGGAGGGGCACAGGTGTCTCTTTAGATTATGGTCATCCTCCCCAGCCAGCTGAACTCCCCCCATTCTGATTCACCCCACTTTCATCCTTTCTTTCATTCCATAAATATCTACTGAGCACCCATTCTATGCTAGATTTGGGCCCCCAAAAGTACTTGTTCCCCACCACCTAAAACATAAATATTCTTGGGAAGGAGAGCTCTGAAGTCATTTGGAATGGGGTAAGGTGGTACAGACCCCCAAGTGAGATTTGGCAGCATGCGAGAATTACCCACTGGGCTAGCCAAGCCATCACAAAAGGCCGGCATTGAATAGGCAAACAAGTGAACCAAATAAGCCAAAGAGGAATGCAAAGGTAAGTGACTGTGTATTTTTAGTAAATTTGTCATGAAAACACCACCTTTAGGGGCTAAGGAAATGGCTCAGTGGGGAAAATGCTTCCCATGCTTGAAGAGAGTGGATTTCCAACAACTGTAAAAACTGTGACAGCAGCGTCCATCTGTAGCCTCAGGGCTCTGGGAAAGGGGAGCAGAGAAAGGCGGAATCCACATGCTTAGTGACCAGCCACCCTAGCCATAAGAGCAAGCCCCAGCCGGGCGGTGGTGGCGAAAGCCTTTAATCCCAGCACTCGGGAGGCAGAGCCAGGCGGATCTCTGTGAGTTCGAGGCCAGCCTGGGCTACCAAGTGAGTTCCAGGAAAGGCGCAAAGCTACACAGAGAAACCCTGTCTCGAAAAACCAAAAAAAAAAAAAAAAAGAGGGGCTGGAGAGATGGCTCAGAGGTTAAGAGCACTTGTTGCCAGTTCCCAGCACCCATGTGGTAGTTCACTACTATCCATAACTTCAGTTCTAGGAACTCCTATAACCTCTTTCTGATCTCCTTAGGCACAAGGTACGCACATGGTACACATACATATATGCAGACAAAACATTCATACATAAAATAAATCTTAAAAAAAATTTTAAAGCAAAATAGAGAGTAATAGAAAGACACCTACTGGCCGGGCGGTGGTGGGGCACGCCTTTAATCCCAGCACTCGGGAGGCAGAGCCAGGCGGATCTCTGTGAGTGCGAGGCCAGCCTGGGCTACCAAGTGAGTCCCAGGAAAGGCGCAAAGCTACAACGAGAAACCCTGTCTCGAAAAACCAAAAAAAAAAAAAAAAAAAAAAAAAAAAGACACCTACTATTGACCTCTGGCCTCCCATAGGCACATGCCTGAAAGTAATGCACATACACCATACAACACACACACACACACACACACACACACACACACACACACACACACACACACAAAGCCCACTTACTTTATACATCTCTGATGTCATTTTGTTTTGCACCTATTAGAAGCTAGGCACAAAGAGGACTTGGGGGCCTTAAATGTCTGAATTGGGTGGAACCATAGGGCAGCTGAGAAAATCCAGGACCACAGGTATGTGGGCTGAGCTTCCCGGAGTGAAGTTCTGGTGGGAGGAGCCTACTAAGGACTTGTTCATGGCCATTCTTCGGTGCTTCGTGGGTTTACGTCATGTTATACTTAGGTCATCGCAGCCACAGGTTAGATCATTTCCTGCTATGGATGGAGGACACTGCAATCCAGGATTGCGGAGCACCCATCACAGGTGGTTTCATTGCCCCGGGGTCTAATAATTAGTAAGTACCTGTTGAATGATTGATGCTTTCGTTTCCCAACTCCATCTGCTCATTTAGAAGTAGCTGGCAGAGATGGTGAAGAAGATTCCCCAAGTCCAGCACTGACCCAGCGTGATTTGTGAGGGGGGTCGGTGTGGTGCAGGTGGGTGAATGCACATTTGGACGTCTGTGCAAGCACTTCCTATCAGCTCCCTGAAGCCTCATTTGACATATAACCAAACTAAACCAGGTGGAGAGAGATGAAGCCCTTGCCTAGGGTCCCAGAAGGGGCCCACACTGAAGAGTATATCCTCAGCCCAGCAGACTAGGGTCCCAGAAGGGGCCCACACTGAAGAGTATTTCCTTAGCCCAGCCTAGGGTCCCAGAATGGGCCCACACTGAAGAGTATTTCCTCAGCCCAGCAGCCTGGCTTGGGGTCCCTCACCCTGTAGCTGTTGGTTTGCATAACTGTCACTTCTGGTGAGCCCCATACTTTTTCCATGGTTTTATTTGCCATCCGTACTTCTGCATAAACTGTTCATCTCCTCCACTGCTTACTGAACAGAATTTGGACACTGATTTTAGCTTTTAGTTAAAAAAAAATAAAATAAAAAAGCAAAACTGAATAGGCTTCCAGTGTTCCAGCAGTTTGTTATTCCTCCCAGGTTATTATTTTCCTCTTGTGGCCCTGCTATGTTTTAGTCAACAAAAGGTTTTGACTTGTGTGTGCACACATGGGGCTATGTGTGGGTATGTGTTTATGTGTGCACACACATGTGTGGGTGTGTGTGGAGGCCAGAGGTCAGTATCTAGAGTCTTCCTCAATCACTCTCCATCTTATTTTTTTTTCAACTTAAAAAAAAATGCTTTATTTTGTAAATATTTTTGCCTGCATGGTGTGTGTGTGTGTGTGTGTGTGTGTGTGTGTGTGTGTGTGTGTGTGTGTGTATGTGTGTGTGTGTTTTCCATGTGTGCCTGGCACCTCAGGAAGCCACAAGTGGCCATCAGATCCCCTGGAACTGGAATTGCAAATAGTTGTGAGCTGCCATGGGGGTGGGGAACTGAACCCAGGTCCTCTAGAAGAGCAGCCAGTGCCCTTAACCACTGAGCCATCTCTATAGCCCCAGCATTTTCTGTCTGTTGTTTTATGACTTGTTTCTCAGACATGCTATGGAAAAAATAGTACAGAGTGTAACTTTTCTCTGCATACCAATTATTTCCAAAACATTTAATCCATAACCATCACTTTCCTTGTTGTTAGTTTATCCCCAGTGTCACTATATATTGGGTTAGTTTGGGCTTCCACTATCCACTATCGCTTTTCTCCATTACCATATGGTTTGGATAATTGTTACTTCGTAATATGTTGTGAAATCTGGTAGACTAAATTTGTTCTGATCCTTTAAAAAAGCTTCAGTCTTTTCCATCAGTTAGTCTACAAGCTTCCTTCATCCATTTACCATGCACTTGCTGGCACATCCTTTAAGAGCCTGAATAGGTAGTGCTATATCATCTCTATGGTAACCAGAGGCAAACTCTTGTGGGCCTCAGTCTGTTAGGCTGGAGTGGACATGTGGTCAGTTTTTTCATCTTTATTTCTCTTGTTATGGTCCTATAACCTTTTTACAAGAGGTTTTATGGGGACTGGGAGATGGCTCAGTTGGTAAAGTGCTTGTCATGCCAAATAGGAGGATCTGAGTTCCATCCCCAGCAGCCATGCGAAAAGCCGGCGGGCACTGCGGCACATGCCTATAACCCCAGTGCTGGGAGGTGGGGACAGGGTTTGCTGGCCAGCTAGTCTAGATGAATCAGTGAGCTCCAGTGAGTCAGTGAGAGACCCTGTCTCAAAAAATAAGGTGGTGAGAGATAAAGGAAGACACCCGACATTGATCTCTGACTTATACACACATGCACACCATATGCCTCGATACACAGGCAAGAAATTTTATGATGTGAGGTCAATTCATGTCCACATGTTGTATGTCTGGCACTCAGTGAAGGTGGTATGTGCTTTCCAGCCCAGCATGCCTTGTGTGCCAGAAGGGAACTCGTGGCTCAGAGGAAGGTTTGAAAGATTTAGAAACTGTACACTCTCTTTGGGGCATGAACAGTGCCCTGATAGCCATAGGCAGTGAGAAGATGGGGCATGGGATGGAAAGACCTGGGGGAATATGGGAGTCCCACAAGAGGGATAGGGGCCACCACTGAAGAAGGAGTCATGTGAATGGACTTGGGCTGTCACACTGCCATGCAGAGAAGCTGGGAAGGAGGCCTGTTTGGCCCAGGGGTTCTGTTTCTGACATCTCCTGGAGAGGCCTTTTATAGTCCCTGGGTCCTTTGGAACAGCCATTGGCCAGTGTCTGTGCGGCTCTCCACCTGGGTGATTGCCAGGACTCTATGCTGAGGTGCAAAGGAGGCACAACACTTCCTCTTTGTTGTTATTGGGACAGGGTCTCGTGTGACCCAGACTGGCCTCGAACTTGTTATACACCTGAAGATGACCCTGAACTTCTGATCCTCCTGCCTCTACCTCCTGAGTGCGTGAATTGCAAGCATGCACTATCACACTTAGTCTGTGCCACGCTGGGGCTCAAACCTAGGACTAAGTGCATGCTGGGCAAGCAGACCACATCCCTAGCCCCTGTGATCTCTTTCGAGTGCTCTGTACACATGTCAAACACCCTTGTTAAACCTCCTCACTGTCTGGTGAGGTATATATCAGCCACCCTGAACATTGGGAATGAAGACCACAGGAGGTTAGGGGTGCAAGCCACAGGCACAGAGCCACTGGGTTTCAGACTGTGGAAATGAACTTGGTAGTGTCCTCAAAGCCCACCTTCTTTCCACTCTCCACTCAGCATTCTTGGATGCAGTGTCTCAGCAAGAGGCCCAGACACTTGTGAAGGAATGAAACAATAGCAATTCCCAAGTCTGGGCTGCCACATCAGTCCCTCAGTCATCCAACTGTCTCATACCAGTCACATCAAGCCTCTCTAGGCAAAATCATCCATCCACTCTATGGTTTCCACCACCTCTGTCTGCCAGTTGTGTCTCCTGGTCCAGGTTTCTAAGCTTCCCACTTGCAAAGCCGCTTCCTGCTGCTAACCTAGAGGACATCTCCTGTCCTGGGGAGCCCGAATGAGCTTACCTCTCCCCCATCCCAAGCGGTGCCCCTCCCTCATTCTCTCTCTTGACCACCTCTATCCTGTCCTTCGTTCCTTGTGTGGGTTGTTCCCCAAGAGTCCCCAATTTAATCCCGTAGTCTGCTCAAGCCAGTGTCTTCCAATGGGCCTCAATGACCATCTCCTTGGGTGAATCCCTGTGAGTTGCTGGGAACCTGGCCCTTGGCTTTCTGTTCCCCTGACAACTTCAAGCTGTCCTACCATCCTTTGTGTTGTCTCAGAATTCTTTGGGGCCATGACCCTTGAGATCTTTCCTTGACTGACAAAAATACACCTGCAATTTTGACACAAACCTTGCTGTGGGATGTCCTGTACGCTGTGAATGTGTGTTGCTCTGGTTGGTCGATAAATAAAACGCTGATTGGCCAGTAGCCAGGCAGGAAGTATAGGCGGGATAAGGAGACAAGGAGAATTGTGGGAAGAGGAAGGCTGAGTCAGGAGACGCCAGCCTGCCTCCCGGGAAGCAGCATGTAATGGCACACAGGTAAAGCCATGGAACACGTGGCAACATATAGATGAACAGAAATGGGCTGAGCTGAAGTGTAAGAGCTAGGCAGTGGTAGCCTGAGCTACTGACGGCACGGGGAACCTTTCCGCTACAAAACCTGAGTTGACTTTCCTGCCAGTGACCATGTCAGTCACCAAACCTGCCTCAAGTCCCTCTCAAAGGGAGCAAACCTATTTCCTTTACCTGTTCATAAGAACCCAGTTTGGGGCCAAATGGTCCTGCTAGCCAGTAGATTAGCTGGCCATTAACAGATGTCATGGTCTGGTAAGGCATGTTAGGGGCTGGGGAGGTACCTCAGTCAGGAAATCACTTGTCTGGAGGACCTGCGTTCAGATCCCCAGGATGCACATAAAAATCTGGATGTGGCAGTGCTCACTTATAATCCCGGCAATGACGAGATGGGCGACAGCCGGATGCCCAGATTTACCAACCAGCTAGCCGCCAAAGGGGGGAAGGTGCTTGTGGAACGACCTTGAGGTTGTCCTTTGACATCCACGTCTGCACGCACATGCATGCACACCCACAGACATGACCGTGTACACACATCCAAAGAAAGGCAGGCGGGTTAGCTGTCTGGGTTTTCCAGAGAACATGTAAACATAGACACACTGAGGGGATGAGGCCAAGAGTGGAGAGTAAGAGGAGAAAGGAGAGCAGGGGTGGGGGCGTGGAGAAGCTGCAGCCAGGCTTCCTGCACCCAAAGGGAAGCTGAGGTCCAGGGAAGCGGCTGATGGGAGCAAGTCTCCTTGAGAAGGAAGTTGGGCATGACAAACAGGATCCACTTGTGAAAACTCTGACATTGTCTTTCTTATTTTGTTTTGGTAGCCACCAGTGAAGATCACTGTGGGATATTGGGGGGGTCCCCAAGTCAGATCAAACAAATTTCTGGTCAGGCAGTGACCTTGGGGGAGGTGGCAGGAGGAGAGGAATAGCCTTAGATGTTCTCTCCAGGGAGTCTGGACAACAGCCTGTGGTTCTCCTGAACGGGACTGCCAGACTGAGCCACCTGTGAGGCATGGATGCTTGTGGAAGCCTGGGGTGTTTGTTATGGTGGTGGCTGTGGTTTTGAGAGGCCCCACTGTCTTCGGCTGGGAGCCTGGTATTCACACAATCCCGTCTATTGTCTTGCAGGTCCCACCAGCATTAGGTCACAGGGCTGGGTCTGCACTGCTCTGTGCATTCTGATAAGACCCCGGGAGGCTTGGGGGCTGATCCAATTCCCTGGTGGTTCAGGGGGTTGAATGTGGTGCAAGTACCAGGACAGCCATCTCTGGGTCTAGATAAGCAGATCACAGGCACTGGCTATTGCAAAGACTTCTGGGTAGGAAACCTCATTTCATTATTAACCAGGTGTGTGACCTTGGGTAAGTGACTCCGTCTGTGTCTCACTCAGTCTCTTCATCTATAAAATGAGGATCGTCATAACATGTCACAGTACACCTCATACTGTTGTCATTAGATAAAGTCATCTATTAAGTTGACTGATATGGAAGTGTCAGCTTTATAGGTCAAAAATGGTTTATAGCAATGCAATTAGCACACAGCAAGTGCTTTATAAATGCCAATATAAAATGTGTTGGGCTAGGAAGATGGCTCAGAGGTTCAAATGCTTGCCATGCAAGCATGGTGATCTGAGTTTAATTCCAAGAACCCATGAAAAAACCCTAGGTGGCATACACTTGTGATACTGGTGCCAGGGAGGCAGAGTCAGGGGGACCCCTGGAGCTCCCTGGCATAATTGGTGAGCCCCAGGCCAGTGAAAGATCCTGTCTCAAAACCAAAACCAAAACAAGGTAGAGGGTTCCTGAGGAACAATTCTTAAGATTGTCCTCTGGCCTTCATATGTACTCCCACACATGTACTCATGCACGCACATATGTGCGCACGCGCACACACACGTAAATACAAACAGACTGAAGTGTAAAATTATTAAAGTCTGTGAAGGTTAACTTTGTCAATTTTACACAAACTAGAATCTCCAGGGAAGAGAGTTTTAATGAGCGACCGTCTACACTGGGTTGGCCTGTATGCATGTCTGTGAGAGACTGTCTTAACTAAATTAACTGATATAGGAGAACCCAGCCCAGTGAGGGTGGCACCATTCCCTAGGCATGGGACCCTGAGTTATATAGAGCAGAGAAATGGAGCTGAGCACCAACAAGCAAACAAGCAAGCTTGTGTGCACTTATTTTTCTCTGCTCTTGACAGTGACCGTGATGTGACTGACTGGCTGTTTGAAGTCCTGCCTTGACTTCCCCATGATGATGGACTGGGACCTGGAACTGTAAGCTGAAACAAACCTCTTTGACCTCTAAATTAGTATTGGCCGGAGCATTTTATCACAGCCACAGAGACAAAGTGAAAAGAAAGCTCAGTATCCCATCACTCTCACAGAGCAAGTGGCAGCTACTTTGACACAGGCCTTCCTGGAGCTGACCTTGAGAAAGGAAGTCTTCATGGGCTGCTTAGTGCTCAGCCCCCTGGAGCCACAGTGCTCCTCTGAGTTCTTTCTTTTCCCCCTGACCAAAAGCTTACGTTGTACCATCTTATATAAAGCTTCTTCTAGCTCAGATTCCAAGTGCCCTCAGGCCGTGACCCTTCTCAGCTGTTACCTGCTGGCCACTTACAAATGAAAAGCTCTAGAAGTTGCTGACATGGTTTCCCCTGGATTAGTGCTCTCTCTCTCTCAGGGAGCCTCAGTAGCTGGTGACCACACGGTGAACCCCCAGTTCCACTTACTGCTCAGGTGACTATTTCAGACTTACATCCCGCTTCAGTATAAGACATACAGGTCTCAGAGCCAGTGAGGCGGACCAGGAGGTAAAGACGTTTGCTGTCAAACCTGAGTTTGGTCCCTGGGATACACAGGGTGGAAGGAGAGGACAGACCCCCACTAGCTGTTCTCCTACCCACACATGCCTGCTGTGTCATGCCCCCAATACAGAGAGAGAGCAGGGGGGGAAGAGGGAGGGAGGGAGGGAGGGTGGGAGAGAGGAACAATAAAAGACACACATGTCTCTTCCCGCTGCCTCCCCAAATGATAGTACCAACCACTCCTTGCCAGTCTTTGTTGGCATTGTTCTATATTTTCCATGCAGTGGCCCATGCACCCTCTCAGCAGCTCCTGGGACGAGCCATTAGGTTGTTGTAAAAACTTAGAGAAAAAGATGCCTCATCCAATGTCACATGGCCAATCAGTGACAGAACGGGAATTCAAGCCAAACTCCTTGTTTTTGGCCACTTTTCCTCTCTTGGAATTCATTGAGAATGCATACCTCTGCTGGCTATTTTGTTCTATTATTATTATTTAACATAATTTATCAATTGATTCTTTGGGAATTTCACATTGTACACCCCAACCCCACTCAGTCCTTAGTCCTTCCATATCCGCCCTCCACCCTTGTAACCTCCCCCTCAAGAGAAAATTTAAAAATAAAAATTAAGATTGAAAAAAAAAAAAAGCACATCTCACTAACCCCTCTGGGCAGCGACCTGCTCTTCACTCAGTCGCAGCCTTCTGACACCAGTCACAGCTGCTACCATACTTGTACCACTCCACTCCTCCATCTTTCCCGACTCTCCATCATGGACTCGTTTGTGACAGTGGCGTCGGGTGCTGCGGTGTGTCACACAGTATATCCTTTTGCTCAACCAGCTTTCACTGCAATGAGTTGTTGGTCTGGTTCAGGGCCTCTGGTTTCTGCCGCACCATTGATACTGGATCACCACTGAGAATCCTCTCAGAAATCCTGCTGTTGTCCAGAGTCATAGAGATCCTGCGGCTATGGTTCTGCAGGACCAGCTCCTGCATGTGCTAGCAGCTCATAGATGGGGTAGTGTGGTGATATTGTGTTCCCCAAAATATTGTGCACCCTAATAAACTTATCTGGGGTCAGAGAACAGAACAGTCATAATATTAAACATAGAGGTTAGGCAGTGGTAGCACAAACCTTTAATCCTAGCATTCCAGAGGCAAAGATCCGTCTGGATCTCTGTGAGTTCAAGGCCACACTGGAAACAGTCAGGCATGGTGACACACGCCTTTAATCCCAGGAACTGATGGCAGAAAGCAGAAAGGTCTATAAGGCGTGAGGACCAGGAACAAGGGCTGATTAAGCTTTTAGGCTTTTGAGCAACAGTTCAGCTGAGATTCATTCTAGATGAGGACTCAGAGGCTTCCAGTCTGAGGAAGCAGGATCAACTGAGGAATTAGCGAGACGAGGTAGCTGTGGCTTGTTCTGTCTCTCTGATCTTCCAGCGTTGATCACAATACCTAGCTCAGGTTTGTTCTTACTAATAAGACCTTTTTAAGATTCATGCTACAGGGTAGGAGTTGGGGTGGGCCAACTCAAGGCCCTAGATCTGGCCCTGGGTGGTACCTGAGTTGGTCAACCCAGGTCTCCAAAGCAGGCCCTCCTCCCTGTCACTGCTGGTGTGGGGCGGGGCCAGCACGCCCATGCCCATGCCATTGGGTCCAGTGTCCTGAGCCACCCCAGCAAGGGTTGAGGCCAGTTTACCCATGCCCACCTCCACCTCGCAGCAGCTTGTTAGGGGTAAGGCCAGCTCTCCCACATTGGGCAAGGGGCGGGACCAGCTTTTCCACAGGTGAGGGGTGGGACCACGTGCTAGCTAGTTTTATGTCAACTTGACACAAGCTAGAGCTATCTGGAAGGAGGGAACGTCAATTGAGAAAAATGCCTCCATAAGATCTAATTGTAGGGCATTATCTTAGTGATTCATGGGGTGAGAGCCCAGCCCATTGTGGGTGGAACTTTCCCTGAGCTGGTGGTCCTGGGTTCTGTAAGCAAGCAGGCTGAGCAAGCCATGCGGAGAAAACCAGTAAGCAGCACCCCTCCATGGCCTCTACATCAGCTCCTGCCTCCAGGGTCCTGCCCTACAACTGCTTTTGATGATGAACTGTTATATGGAACGTTGAGCAAAATAAACCCTTTCCTCCCCAAGTTGCTTTTGGTCATGGTGTTTCACCACAGCAATAGAAACCCTAACTAAGACAATACCTGTCCACACATCCCTACTGATGTCCCTTCTCATATTATGCAGTGTTTTGGATCCAGAATCTAGTGACTTAGCTCTACTTAACACAAATGAGCAATCTTGCAGGCTGTACTTTCGACCCTTCTTAGGTTTGACAAATGATTCTACAGTTGGACCTTGACCCATGGAGAACAATTTCCTGAGGGGGTTATGGGTTTGTCTCTGTTCATAAAATGTGTCTGCACTGCAGCTCTGATCACCGACTGAAGAGATGGGAATTGAACTACGTAGCAAGCCCTGTCTCCTCTTTCTTTTTATGCAATAATCTTTTCCAGAGTGTTGTACTATATGAGCAGCACAAAGGACGCCCGGCCTTCAACGGCTTGGGATAACAGCCCTGAGCCCAGGTCCTTGGTTCACTGGGGGCATTTTCTACGGCCCACAACAGGTGACTACTGTAGTGTACAGGCAGGATCACTGTACAGGTAACACGTTGCTCAGCTCTCCACTTTACAAGAGTCTTCCCTCCTGCGGGTTCTAATCTCATTCTCTGTTCCTGTCAAGTCCTTACCTGCCGTCTCCTCAGAGTCCATAGAGCCCCACCCTGTTCCAAAACTGCTCCCATATCTCAAGTGTTTGCAGAAACCAAAATCTGTGTCAATTATCCATTGTTTCATAGCAAATCACCCCAAGCTTAGTAGCATATACAAGACACATATCATCTCCTGCAGCTCCAGGAGCCTGGGGCAGCTGTAATGGTGACCTGGCTTGGGGCTTCCATGAAGTGATGGTCAAGGTTCTGGTCAGGTGTTACAGTTTCATTTCTGTTGCTGTGATAAAATGCCCTGACATAGAGGAGGTTTGGTTTGGTTTACAATTTCAGGTTACAGTCCATTGACAGGAAGTCAAGGAAGGAACTGGAGAAACCAATCACATCACATCTACATTCAAGAGCAGAGAGAAACGAACGGGCCCATGCTGCCTGCTTGTTTGTTCTTTACTCTTACACAGTTCAAGGTCCAGCCTATGGAATGGTGCCACCCACAGTGGGATGGAGTCAATTAATAATCAAGTCAATCCCCCACAGACATGCCCATATGACAACCTCATCTAGATAATTCCTCAATTGAAATTCTCTTCCCCGGTGGGGCTAGGTTGTGACAAGCTGACATATAAAACCATCACACCTGGGATGGAATTGAGATTTGCCTGGAAATTAGCATCTTTCACATGGCTGTTGGCTAGCAGCTGAGTTCCTCAGTGACCAACCAAAGCATCAGAGTCCTTCAGCACATGCGTCTCTCCAGAGGGCTGCTTGGCATTGTATCTGGCTATCCCCCAAACAAGTGATGCTAAAGAAAATAACCAAGATGGAAGTCACAGCATTATGGTCTGGTCTCTGTGCTCCACACCACTACCACAGCATTATGGTCTTGTCTCCGTGCTCCACACCACTGTCACAGCATTATAGTCTGGTCTCTGTGCTCCACACCACTGCCACAGCATTATGGTCTGGTCTCCGTGCTCCACACCACTGTCACAGCATTATGGTCTGGTCTCTGTGCTCCACACCACTGCCACAGCATTATGGTCTGGTCTCCGTGCTCCACACCACTGTCACAGCATTATGGTCTGGTCTCTGTGCTCCACACCACTGCCACAGCATTATGGTCTGGTCTCCATGCTCCACACCACTGTCACAGCATTATGGTCTGGTCTCTGTGCTCCACACCACTGCCACAGCATTATGGTCTGGTCTCCGTGCTCCACACCACTGTCACAGCATTATGGTCTGTTCTCTGTGCTCCACACCACTGGTTTCCACTTATTGACCACAGAAGCCAGTCCATACATTTGATACCTAGCCAGGATTAGAGTACCGGTAAGTGAGGCTCTCTGGAGCCACCTTGGAGTCTAACTGGCACAGTAGCAAGGCTGGAATGTTTTCCACTAAGACAAGAGCAGGGATGTACATCCCCATCTTACCATTCCACATGTAGCAAAGGTCTAGTCAGTGCACTATGGCAAGAAAAAGAAATAATATCCACGTCGATTAGAAAGGATAAAACCACACTCTTAATTTGCAGATAACATAAGCATCTGGGTAGAAAATTTAAAGGAATACACAAAAATCTCTCAGCATTAATACTTGAATTTAGGAAATTCACAGGTTATATATTATTTTATTATATTATGTAATATACTATATAATTGATTAATATTTATTATATGAAATATTACTATTTAAGTTCTCACTCTGTAGCTGAGGCTAGCCCAAGACTCACTGCATTATGTTGGTCTGGAACATAAGACCCTCCTATGTCTACCACCTGAGTGTCAGAACTAAGGAGGTGTGCCACCATGCCCAGCTAGTATTAATATTTTTGATAACCAACTGTAGCTTGTATACCAGCAACAATCAGAAATTAGAAATGTGTCATTGTTTAGTGAGGTAGCAGGTGTTTACAGCGGAGTTGTCACGGTGTTGTCCACTGGTAGGAGCAGAGCACCCTACAGAGCCTCTGTTCACCTTCATGGTGGTTCTTTCCTTCAGTCTAACCCATAAATATTTCTACATCTATAATTCTTTTTAAACCTTTGTGGGCCACCAAAATACAAAGTAGGGATCTGGAGAGATGGCTCAGTGATTGAGAGCCTGTACTGTGGATCATTTTCCAGTACCCACATGGTGGCTCACAACCACCTGTAGCTCCAGTTTTAGAGGATCTGGCACCCTCTTCTGGCTTCTATGAGCACTGCACTCATGTGCACAAACTATACACAGGTACACATTTTTTTAAAAAATCAATTGATCAATTTAAAAAATATAAAGTATGAAGGAACAGGACTAGTAAGACATGGGCAGGATCTTTACACACATTGTGAGAGTAACTGAAGATGACCAAGCAGATGAGGAGGTCGATCTCCCTGGATCAGAAATACTAACATCATGAAGGGCTGATTAATCCTCCTGAGGCCAAGCTACAGATTTTGCACTATTTCAATAAAACCTTAGTGGTCTTTTTATGTTAAAAACTTAGTAGATTCCAGAAAAAGACATAGTATAGTCCAAACAACTTTGTGAAGTGTGAAAATAATTGAAAGTGCACTGCTCAGTGTTCAGATCTCTAAAACTTTAGGAATCAGAACAGTGTAGGATTAGCATTGATATGGATAAAGTATCCAGTGCAACAAAGCAGTGTAGAAGTAGACCCACATGTAGCCAACTTGTTAAAAAAATTAGATTTATTTATTTGATATGTATGAGTGTTTTGCTTAAATGTCTGTATACCATAGGCATGCCCTTGGAGGTCTTGTTTTTGTTTTTATGTGTATGGGTGTTCTACCTGCACGTCTGTACACCACAGGCATGCCCTTGGAGGTCTTGTTTTTTGTTTTTATGTGTATGGCGTTCTGCCTGCACGTATGTCTGTGCACCACAGGCATGCCCTTGGAGGTCTTGTTTTTTGGTTTTATGTGTATGGGTGTTCTGCCTGCACATATGTCTGTGCACCATGTCCATTGTTATCTGCAAAGACCAGAAAAGGGTGTCGTGTCTCCTGGGATTATAGTTACAGACAGTTGTGCATTATATAGGTGCTGGGAATTGAACCCAGGTCCTCTGGAAAAGCAGCCAGTGCTCTTAACCACTGAGCTGTCTCTCCGATTATTTCCTATTTCCATGGGTGTTTTTGGTTTTTTGTTTTGTTTTAGTCTTAGTTTTTTGAGACAGGTTTCTTGGTGTAGCGTTGGCTGTCCTGTAACTAGCTTTGTAGCCCAGGCTGGCCTCAAACTCACAGAGATCCACCTGCCTCTGCCTCCCAAGTGCTGGGATTAGAGGCATGCACCACCACCATCACCCAGCTTATTTCCATGTTCTTGATGGCTATTTGTATGTTATATTTGGAGAAATGTCTGCAAATCCTTCGCCCATTTTCCAACCATGTTTTCTTTCCCATCACTGTAGAATTTTGTGGTGGTTTTGACACATCCTATATATAAGTCTTTTATCAGATATGCGACTTACAAATGTCTCCTCTGGCACCATGCCTTGTCTTTTCATTTTCTGGAAGCTAAGTCTTTCTAGCCCCAAGCTTTTAAATTTTGATGTGAAAAATGTGTACACTCTAACTGTTGTTCAGACCGCAGTTTTCATATCTAAGATGCTACCACCCATCTCAAGGAAACAGTGTTTCACTGCTATGCTGTTGGCTGAGACCTTTATGGTTTTAGTCCCTGCCTAGAAGTCTATGACCTACCTGAGTATACTGCATACGGTGTGAGGTAGGGGTCCAGCTTCATTCTGTGGCACACAGGCATGTGGCTGTCTGTAGTAGAATATTTCAAGGTGTATTATTTTTGTTTATGTTGCATCTGTTTAACTCTGTGAAGCTGTGATACTGTGCCTGTCTAAAACAGCTGATGGTCTAATAAAGAAGTGAACAGCCAATGATGAGACAGCAGAAAGGATAGACGGGGCTGACAGGCAGAGAGAATGTATAGAGGGAGAAATCTGGAAAGGGGGATCAAGAAGGAGCCAGAGAAGGGGAGGACATCAGGAGCCAACCACTCAGCTACACAACCAGCAAGCCACAGAGTAAGAGTGAGATTTATGGAAGTAAGAGAATAGGGAAAAGCCCTGAGGAAAAAGGAAGACAGGATAGTTTAAGATAAGGAAAGCTGGCTAGAAACAAGCCAAGCTAAGGCTGGGCATACATAAGTAATAATAAGCCTCCGTGTGTGAATTTTTTTGGGTGCTCGGTGGTGGGGTCCCCCCCAAAAAAAGAGTAAAATATCTATAACAACAGCTGTCTAACATCATTCACTGACATTGTTGTTCTTTTCCAAGGTCAATTAAGTTTTGACCAAAATGTCAAGGCAGTTTACTAATAAAAGGGTGAAATTTCCAACAAATATTGTTGGAACAATTAGACAGTACATAGAGAATATGACTCTCTTCCCTTAGAATGTATATTAATATACATTGACCTGGTTGGCTTTAACTGTCAACTTGACACAGCCTAGAGTCACCTGAGAGAAAAGCTTCTACTGATGAATTGTCTCCATCAGGTTGACCTGTGGATACGTCTGTGGGGGTTTCCTTATTAACTGATGAAGAAGGGCCTAGGCCACTGTGAGCAGCACCATTCCCTAGGCAGGTGGTCCTGAGCTGTATAAGAAAGCTAAGCATGAGCCTGGGAATGACCCAGCAAGTGTTCCTCCATGGTCTCTGCTCCAGGTTCCTGCCCTAACTTCCCTCAACAACGGATTGTGACCTGGAAGTGTAAGCCGAAATAGCCTTTTTCTTCCAACTTGACTTTGCTCATGGTGTTTCTCACAGTGTAACAGAACGAGACTAGAGCAGATGTCTGTTCTCTTACCTCACATCAAATAAGCTAGTGTATGCACGGCCCTGTTGCCTTCATACCAAAAGGAGGGCATGTCTCTGAATAAATCATAACCTTAGGAGCTGAAAGTAAAGCTAAAAACCTATAAAATACAGAAACAACTGTAATGCCTGTGACCTGAGGAAGGCATGAAGTGGGGAAGTTAAAAAACGAATAAATTGTATGTTTCAAAACTTTAAAACTTTCCCTTGCACCTACCATGTTAAGAAACTGAAAAGTAAACCACAGGCTTATTTGCAGATTCTCTGTGAACAGACCTGTGTTTTGAATAGATAGCCATCTTTTGCACATCAGTACGATAAGGAGCAAAAACTTGGCTTTAAAACGGGCAAGCAATTTGGACAGTTTCGCCAAAGGTTAAACACAAATGCAATCACACAAAGAACAAAAAATCCTTGGCATTATTAATCACGAAGGAAAGAAACACAGTTCCGAAGCACAGCTCATCCCCATCAGATGGGCTGGCGTTACAGAGCCTGGCCACACATGTGCTGGCAAGAATGTGGAATGTGGACATTCCGAAGCGTGTGTGCTCCCGGTGGGGATGGTGTCACATGGGGCAAACACTTGGGAAAACAGTCTGCTGGCTACGAAGAAGTTAAGCCCATATTTGCCCTCACTTCTGGCCATTCTATGCTGAGGTATTAGATGAGTGAAATAAACATACAAGTCCACACAAAGACTCTGTAGATAAGTGCTTATAAAACACTATAAAGACACACATGGGACTCATTCATTCATTCATTCATTCATTCATTCATTCCATATGGGGCCTCACACTTCTACTCACTGCTGTAACCAGGCTGTCATCCTCAAGCTCATGTAGCCCAGGATGGTCTTGAATTCTCAGTCCTCCTGTCTCGGCCTTGCAGGTGCCTACCACCCAAGATGAATTTTTGTTTATATGTGCGTTTGCCTGCATTTATGTCTGGGCACCATGTATGTGCAGTGCCCTTGGAGGCCAAAAGAGGGCAGTGGGATCCCTTGGAACTGGAGTTACAGATGGTTGTGATCCACCAGGTGGGCACGGGGTTCCGAACCCAGGTCCTCTGCAAGAGCAGTAAGTGTTCTTACCCACGGAGCCATCCCTCCTGCCCCTCCAAGATCTACTTTTGAAGTGGTTTATGGGGAAGGTCAGGCTAAGTTATTACTCACATGGTGTCTGTGGCCCAGTGAGCAGTGGATCAAATGTAACCAGCTGTGCCCTGATGGCTCCTTAGCTTTACACAGCTGCTTTATGCAATCTATTGCTACACGAAATGCAGGAGTTATTTGTGCAAAAACAGCAGAACTACACTAAGAAATGAAAATGAAACTGAAAATTCAATCATGATCTCCTTTCTGGACAAAGCAGCCCATTTATTTCCCCTTGTTCCCATCTGGCACTTGTCTGCATGCATAAACCATTTTTACACAGCTATAAAAATCCAATTTTGCATTCAGCCCTGTGAAAACAATTGTCATATCACAGACTGTTTTTCACTCTGTTACTTCAGCCTCACAATTATTTTTAATGATGGTGTCAGTCTCTCTGCAGATCTGCCCTCTTTAACGTTTCCTCTGTTGCTGGACATGCATGCTTTTTGCTTCTTGTTTGTTTGTTTTCACAGTTACTATGAGAAAACAATGTTTGTAGCTAGGGCTGGCAAGATGGCTCATTGGGTAAAGGTGGTTGTGGCTAAGACTAATGACCTGAGTTCGAATCCCAGTACCTACATGATGGAAACAGAGAACGGAATCCCATATTGCTCTCACACATATAGCATGCCATGTGTGTTTTGAATGTAATGGCTAATGTTTTCATGTACATTACCTCAGTTTTGATAACTTTACTGTGTTACATGACATTGATGACTTGAGTACAGTCCCAGGAAAACTTCAACTACACACAGTGGAAGGAAAGAACTAGCTCCTGAAAGACTTCCTCTGGTTTACACACACCACACACTGTACCATGAACTCGTGTGTGTGTGCATACATACACACATGTATACAAATATATCATACACAGTAGTACTAAAACAAACATTTTTAATAAAGGTATCTGATGGAGAGATGGGCACAGGGGCACGTGCCTGCGATATCAGTGCTTGGGAGGTGCGAACAGGCTGATCAGAGTTCAAGGTCATTCTTGGCTACTGAGTGAGCTACTGGCCAGCCTGGGCTACATGAGACCTTGTCTCAAACAAGACATAATCAATCCCCCTCAAAGCATGCTGGCAAGGGAAAGGTTTTCTAAGAAATGAGAAAGATAAGATTCTGTGATGCCAAGAGGGGGAAGGAACGGAATTCTAGGCAGAGGGCACAGCACTGTAGATTGGCCAAGTTTAAGGAACCAGAACAAGATGGTGCTGGAGCACAAAGAATCAAGGGACGTGGGACAGATGGCTCTAACTGTGGGGCGTGGGAAGTGTTTGGCTTTCTCCTGAGGGCCACGGGTTCCCACTGAACTGTGGAGAAGCCTTGAGCCACTCCAGCTCAGTGTGATGGGAAGGAGGGGAGCAGGCCGGAGGGAGCAGGCCTGAGGGAGCAGGCCGGAAGGAGCAGGCCGGAGGGAGCGGGCCGGAGGGAGCGGGCCGGAGGGAGCGGGCCGGAGGGAGCGGGCCTGAGGGCCCTGATGGAGACTACACAGTGGTCTAGCTGAGAGACGGGCGTGGCTCACATGACAAGAGACGGGGATAACTGGGAAAGTGCCAAGGAGGTGACACTGACAAGACCTGATGGTGGACGTAAGAAGTGGGCGACGGGAGGGAGCAGGAAGGAGTCACCTTTGAGTCCTGACTTGAGAAAGAGAATGGAGTGGACATGGAGGTGCATGTCTTTAATCCCAGCACTATGGAGGCAGAGGCAGGTGGGTCTCTGTGAATTTGAAGCCAGTTTGGTCTACATAGTGAGTTCTAGGCCAGCCAGAGCTGCATAGTGAGACCCTGCCACCAAATGTATATATAAATGTATAAATAAGAGAGAGAAAGAATGGAGCTGGAGAGATGTCTCAGTGGTTGAGAACACTGGCTGTTCTTGAAAGGATCCAGGTTCAGTTCCCAGCACCCACATGGCTCACAACCATCTGTAACTGCAGTTCCAGGGGATCTGACACCCTCTTCTGGCCTCTACTTAGACCATGCAGCAAAACACATGCACATGAAATAAGAGTAAATAACTCTAAAAAAGAGAAAGGCAGAGCCAGACAGACAGACAGACAGAGGGAGGATTTAGTGGTTAAGTCTTCTAGAAGGCCCTAGTACTCACATCAGGTGATCAGGTGGCTCAACACCAACTGCATCTCCAGCTTCAGAGGGTCCAGTGCTTCCAGCCTCTACACACACACCCCCACACACTCCCACACCACACATACACACACCACACACACACACCCACACACATATACACACCACACATACACACACCACACACACACACACCCCACACATACACACACACACACACACCACAAACACACACCACACACACACCACATGCACACACACATACACACACACCACACACACACACACACACACACACACACACACACACGCAAACACCACACATACACACACACACCACGCACACTAAAAACAAATCTTAAGAAACAAGAAAGAGAATGGACAGCAGCCCCATGCAAACAGTAACAGTGAACAGAGGGCCTGGATGGTCTTTGAGATCAGCAAGAAGAGCCAAACGCGCAACTGGACTGGGAGGTCTAAAGTCAGGGTAAGCATACATAATGGTCACAAGCACACAAATGGTGGCAGCAGTCTTTGGTGGGAGAAGGTGACCCAGGAGCAAGGCAGAGAGTGAATTGAATCTGGCCAGGTGGAGGAAGACAGTTAGCCAAGGACTCTGAAAGGGAGGAAGGAGAAGACACAGAAGGAGCTGATGTCACAGAAGCCAAGAGGAAGGTGTGACAGGAGAGGAGCCTGGGTACCAGTGTGGAATGCTGCAAGAGAGTCCTGCAAATGAATTTACATCAGTGGTGGCTGGACCGAGGCAGGATGAAAGGCCCTGAGGACTGTGTGTCGCCACAGCCCCTCCCAGGACAGGGCCAAGAACAGGAGTGCACAAACAGCGGGCGAGCTGGGGGAGGCTTGAGCCGGGGTTTTTAGAGTTGTGCTTTTTTCCAGGAAGGAAGACTTGTGTCTACTGCATGCTGATGGGAAAGCTTGGGTCAAGAGAAAGGAGTAGACGGGTATGTGGCTCAGTTGGTAGAGGGCTTGCCTGGCGTGGACGGAGTCCCGTGTGCCATGTGCATATACACTTGCAATCTCAGCACTTGGGAAGCGGAGGATCGGAGGTCCATGGTGATCCTTGGCTAAAATGCAAATTCAAGGCCTCTCTGGGCTACATGAGACCCTGTCTTAAAAACAGAAACAAATCGAGAGAGAGACAGTCTAGGGAGAAGTGACCCTGTTGGAGACTAAGACCCCCTGAGCAGGACTTAAGAACCCAGAGTTTGGTCTGACACTCTGTGGCTACTATCTTGAAAATGCCTAACACCTTCCAAAGAAGAGTCCACATTCTGAGTGGACCACAGGCCCCATGGCTGACACAGCCCATCCTGTCTCCAGTGATGTGGGAGGAATTACCTTTACCAACCTTCTCCAGGCTGGCTATTCACATAATAGATGGAAATGTGAACCTCACTCTTCCTTGGCGACTGGCCAGGTCAACTGTGGCTCCCCATATCCACTAACTCCCTTTTCCTTTTTTATGGACTTACATATAAGCCTATAGCCTTTGATGTCCACCCTCAATGAGACTCTGTGAAAGAAACGTGTTTGCCAAAAGTGTAGGAACCTGAGTTCACATCCCCAGAATCCATCAAAGCCAGGTGTGGTGGCACAGGTCTCTAACCCCAGCCTTGTGGAGGCAGGGACAGGCAAATGACTGAAGCTGAGCCTCAGGTTAGCCAAACTGGGGAGCATCAGGTTCAGTGAGAGACCATCTCAGAAAGAAAGGAGTGTAACTGAGGGAGCCACCTGACGTTGATCTATAGCCTCTACATACACACACACACACACACACACACAGTAACCAAAGTGTCAGATAAAATATAAGACATGCTGTGAAACTTGAATTTCACAGAAATGACAGTTTTTAGTAGAAATACGTCCCAAATGTTTCACAGAATATATTTATACTAAAAAATTATATGAAATTCAAATTTAACTAGACAGCCTATTTTTTTTCCTTGCTAATTACAGGATCTCAATGATGCCACAGAGAGCGGAGAGACATAAAACACTAGGCACTTGGTGATGTATTTGAGCCGCTGGATCAAGCCTTGCCTGAAGCCTACCCTTCACCAGGTTTCAGGTCCACAAGCTCAGACTACCAGACTGGAAACTATTCCGGTTTCTCAGAACCTTCCTTATCTAACAGAATCATCAGAAGCTGGATGCTTGTCTAGGGAGGCTTGCTTTGCAGCCAGCTACCTTTTGGTGGGGCTGCCTTCATCAGGAACCCTGTGAGGCTCTATTCCTTCATGCAGACAAGCACCCCAGCAGACATTCTCTAGGCAAAGGCTGCTTGTATTTTTAGATCAAGACCTTTACGAGAAGTGCAGTTTTGTCTTCGGCTTCCTCTCTCTCCACCCAGAGTGGTCTGAGCCCAGGCCAGCTCCCTCCGAGAAGTCATCACCGCCAGCCTGGAGGCTGCCTCAGCCTCTGCCCCAACACAGACTGGCCAGTGTCTGCCTGGCTGCGGGGCAGTGAGGCGCTGCCTTGGGCTGAGCAGAAAGTTGACCAGCTTGTTTTTCTTTGAGACCGGAAGGACCCAGCTCCTTTGAATTCTCAACAGCCAGGCTTGGAAAGGAAGCCTGTCCAGAAGGATGGGCAAGAGGGGAAAAGCAGTCCTTAGGGGGAAGCTCTGGCCAGGGGACTAAAGAGCCAGGATTTTTCTGGAAATTGAACACTCTGGCCAAGACCAGGTGGAAAGATCAATTTGGGCTTTATGAATTGGTCCCTTTATGGATCCCCGCCCCCCAGGTCTGATTTTTCTCATCTGTAAAATAGGGTTGGTCCACAAAACAAATACTGGGTGTCAATCCAGGCTCAGGGGCATGAGGTAGGACCCCATTATCTAGCCTGGAGTTTGGGGCAGGGGCTAGGAGAGGGCAAAAGTCCAGAGGAGAGGCAGACGCCCCATAATCAAAGCATGGCTCCACCCTTCTAATCAGCCAACCAAGAGAACACGCTGTGAATACTACACCAGTCACCTGGGGCTTCTCATCCTTAATTCCCTTGCCCAGTTCCTAATCCTCCACTCCGTTTATACTCTTCAGGTTCGGTAGTTGGCATTTTGACCCAGGTGGCATTCTCTTACAGTCCTCAGGGTACCGATTTCAAATTGACTTTTTGGCCTTTCCTAAGTTGACCCTCCTGAGTGCATCAGGCAACTATTGGTACTGTAACAAATAGACCCCAAAGCAATAATGGAGATCCATGATGCATGTTGGTTTTGTGCCTCAGCTAATAGTCTGGGGTGGTTCTAATAAGGATTTGGGCACAAATGTGGGCTCATCCTTTTCCACACCAACATCCAGAGACTGGCTAATAGCAGCTGCGCCTTCTTTCCTCTGTGGTGAGGGTCTGTCTGTGTAGCCTAGGCTGCCCTCAAACTCACAATCTTCCTGCCTCAGCTTCCCCATACCTGGCCTGACCACGCGATCTTTAAAACAACTTCATCACCATGCTGGGGCTCACATCTCAGCTAAGCGGGAGAAAGGGTGTGAACGGGTCTTGTTGGTGAGGGCTGGGAATGGTGCCAGTCTATTGCTTTTCACTAATGAGAACCCAGAGGAAAGGCCAAACCCAACCACACACTCTGCCCAATCGCTGCCATGCTTCCTCCTGCCCACAGGGACCCTGGAGCCTGGACTGAGAACACTCCTACCCCAGCTCAGTTCCTGGAAGCAGCAAAAACTCCTAAAAGGCCTGGGGAGAGGATGCAGGGAGGGGACTTTAGAAGCACCATTTTCCTTAAGGTAGATTAAGTGGGAGGGTGAAACACAGACAGACAGACAGACAGACAGACAAGGTTGCTCTTATCTATCAGCTGTCATCCATCACTGTCACTAGCCAATCAGCCTCCTTGTCTGGGGTTGAAGGGAGGATATTGATGGGGACACACTTGTTAAGCAACTTTGCTGACACAAGGGTGTGCCTCTGTCCCATGACCCTGATGTGATCTCCCAAGAAATACATGCCTGTGTGCCTCCTTCCTATGTGTCTCTTATGTCTGTGCGTGTGCGTGTGTTGTCCCGTGAGCTTCCTGAGAGCAGAGACCGTGCTACATTCAGCTTAAAGTCACCTTCACATGGGCCAGGTGGTGGTGCAGGCCTTTAATCCCAGCACTTGGGAGGCAGAGGCAGGCAGATCTCTGTGAGTTTGAGGCCAGCCTGGGCTACAGAGTGAGTTCCAGGAAAGGCTCTAAAGCTACACAGAGAAACCCTGTCTCAAAAAAACCAGAAAAAAAAGTCACCTTCACATTAGTGTGCGCTTGCCCCACATGTGTCTTCTTCAGAGAATCCTCCAATTCAGTCAATGGGAAAAACCTAAGCACGAAAAGGCCAGAAAGCAATTTACAGTAGCGTCCCGTCTGCCTGCACCCTGTCTTCACGCTGTGTTCCCATCTCTCATCTCCTTGGTTTCCCCAGGCAGGCTTCCACAGGGCTTGGCTCTTTCACTCCAGGGAGAGAATTTCCTCACATTTTGTTTGTTATTATTACTAGTTCCACGGCTATGAATAGCTGCCATTTACAGTCTCAATATGGATCGTCCGGGAGCACAGGGCCAAAGTGGCCCCAGGGCCTAGCTCAGGTCTGCCTGTGTGTGCTTCCAGTGTGCTCTCAGGAGAGATGAATAGCGCCATTTAGTACCAGGCACTGGGTCAGACGCTCCAAACACACTGCCTTCGATTTTCAAAACCACCCAACAAGAGGGTACTATAGACATGATACTCTAGGTGAAGGAACCGAACCTTGGCAAGGGGAAGTAGTTGCCTAGTGTCACATAGCTAGAATGTGGCCGAGCCTGAGCCCCAGAGTGGTAATGAGACAGGCTTAGTCCGGGTTCTTCTGACCCTTTGGTACCCCTCTGCCCTTAGGAACCTCATGTGTTGCCTCCACACTCATTCCTCCCCCTCACTGTGGGGGTAGGGTGTGTGGGGGGGGGACCCTGCACATCTGTGACAACACACAGTGATGAGCAGCACAGATAGCCTTGGGTCTCAGGGATTGTCACAGCTCTGGACAAGAAAGCACATGGCTAGATGTGTGTTTTAAAGTGTGGGAGGAAAAACAGTAAGGTGGGGGGTGGCGCTGAGAAGATGCTTGGTCGGTGGCGCTGAGAAGATGCTTGGTCAGCCAAGTGCTTGCCATGAAACATGAAAACCCACACATGATTCTGACCATTCATGTCAAAAGGGTGTGTGATGTATGCCTATAATCCAGTGCTGGGGACGTGGAGACAAGAGGATCCCTGGAGCTGAAAGTGGAAAGGGGCAGAGGAAGACACACAGTGCTACCCTCTCACCTCCATACGCATGTGCACACAGGTGGACATGCACTTGGACGCGCACGTGTACACACACACACACACACACACACAGTATGGGAAGCACTGTGGGTAAAGGGAAGGATCCCATGAAGGACTCAGGGGTCAGAGGATGCTCTCTGAAGCTTAGACCCATGGTAATGAAGAGTGTTCCTCTCAGTAGGAAGAAGACCAGGGTAGGCTGGAGGCAAGAAAGGGGAGACACCTAGGAAGGCAGAGGAAGGTCTGTGTGACTGGAGATACCGAGGACTGTGTGCGAAAATGATCTGCAAGCTGGCAGGGCCACTGGGTGTGGAGCCTGGTGGCACCCTGAGGTGTGGTGGGCAGGGGACAAACTGCAGGGCACGGAGAACGGGGGTCAGGGGTGATGGAGTCCATGTATTACCCGACAAAGAGAAGCAGGGGGATCCACAGGGATGAGAGACGGAGTGTGGGGAACCTGGGGACAGGCAAAATCCAGTCAGTAAGGGCCTTTTTAGGCTAAGAATCTCTGGCCCCATGGAATCCAAGCTTCTAATCTTGATCTTGAACGTCTGTGGCATAAGGACAGTCAATCAACTCCGGTTCTGCCCACAAGGAAGTACTTGTAGAAGGTCTGACATTGAAGTGACATGCCATGATGTCCTATTGGAGCCAAAGGCGAAGTGTTAAATAAAGTGTTTGTACTGCCCCCCCCCCACACAGGGCCAGTACTGCCTGCATGCCCGGCAGTGGCCTATGACATGGAGACAAGCAGAGTTAGGGAATCAAATGGTCCATCCTAGAGGCCACTGGCCAAACAGTGTAAGAGGGCCCTCAGAGAAGGGAAGGAAGGTTGTCATGACTCCTGGTGAGACTTGAGGAAGGTGTAGGGTCACTCCCCTCCCTGGCTTCTTCCCTTGCCAGCAGGTCCACCACACACACTGTTTGCAGGAGGAAATTTGGGGTGTGTGTGTGGCATGTCTGCATTAAATCTCCATTTAACCAGCTCACAGCTGCTGGGTGACATTGACTCCCGGTAGCTTGAGCATCCCTGGGTTCCAGTTCACTGAAAATAAAAACAGCTCCTCAGTTAATGCCTATAGCCACCTCCTGCCCAGCTCCTGCCCCACTTTCACATAGCCCCCGCCCTGGGTGGGATAGCTTCTCCCTGCCAGACTGGCCCCAGCCTCCTGCTACGCAGCGCTTGGTGATATGAGCCGTAAGTGTCTCAGTGGCTGCCCCGACACCACTCAGAGGCACTCATGCTGAAAAGTAGGTCCCGCATCCTCTCCTGAGGGAGCCAGGCCCTCTGAGCAAACCTGGGTGACATATTTCCCTCTCTTTTTAAAAATAGTCGCTCTCTGTGGTACAGGTTGGTTCTTGCGCTGGCAGAGCTAGCTGGTTCCAAAGCCCCGTGTCTATGAGTCCTTTGTAACCCTCGGGCCAGAGGGAAGATGGAAAAGATTTCTATTTATCCGGATGTTTGACATCCCAAGAGGGAATATTATCATTTTTCCAGTCAAATACCAGGGCTCCACTGAAAAATATTTTTGATCTACAGGACCAAAGTCCAACATCTTTGTGAACCTGAGCCAACACACATAGGCCCATGGGGCTGGGTCAGGGCCCGTTCCTCTCAGGCAGACACAGCCTTGTCATATGCCCTGACGATGGCTTGTCTAGTCCAGGGCATGGAAGAACCTGCTGTGATTTCTTCCACCCAAGGCCAACCAAGTCTCCTTCTGCCATGATAGACAGGAAGTCTGGAGTTGAGGCATGGTCATGCCAAGGAGCAGCTGTGACCTGGAAGTCATTGAAATGAAGTGGCCAAACCTCCTTCCTGTGTCCTCCCAAGATGCAGGAGGCTCAGCTTGGAACTGGCAGGCAGCATTCACTGGGCTCTCAAGGCATTGATTGAGAAGGGAATATTGCTTCATACTGTATCCCATACATGTTCATTACAATAAAATGTAAAACATGGATGAGAAAAAAAACTCCACCAAGTCCCCATCTCTAAGCATAACATCATTGTATTTCATATTAGGCATGCACTAGTTCTAAATATAATGCACATTTTTAAAACACCTAGATGAGCTTGTATAGTGATGCACACCTGTGGTTTCAGTATCCAGGAGGCTGAGGCAAGAGGATCATAAGTTCAAGGCCAGCCTGGGCTACACAGTGAGATCCTGTCTCAAAACACAAAAACCATGAAAATGACTTCAGTGTCGCCATATTCTGTGACTAAAAATTCTGTGTCATGTGTTTGCATCTCATTAAATAGCCATCTTAAACACTTTTCACAGCCACAGAATAGTTTACTCAACTGAGGCATTATAATTTTCTACACAGTCCTCAGTCTGTGTTTAGTTAGGCGGCTCCTTCCCTTTTTTCTTATTTTAATGAACATCCATGATGATACTAACTTTTTTGGGAAGCCCTGTAGTTGCTCAAAAAGAGTGACAATAATAGCCATCACATTTTCAGTCTTCACTTCCTCTAGAAAAGGTCCTGTGTAGACAGACATGTGTCAGAAGCAGAACTGACACTTGGGGAAGTCAAGGCAAGAGCTGAAACAGACAGCCGCACCCACCATCAACAGCAGAGAGAATGCATGCATGCGTGAATGCATGAAAGCCTCCTCGCTACACGTCCGCAGCAGCTGAGGATCTAAACCTAGGGAATAGTGCCTCCCATAGTGGGCGAGTTGTCCCACATCAATTAATGCGATCAAGACAGTTCCCCCACAGACATGCTCATAGGCCAACCTCATCTAGACAATCCTTGGGAATCTCTCCCCAGGTTATTATAGATTGTGTCAAGTTGACAGCTAAAACTAACCATCACAAGTTCCATATTCTAAACCAGACCAGAGCCACTAAACTAATTCCCCAAGCCCGCCATCACTTGAACAAAGAGATGCAAGTTTTCATGACAGGAGAAAAGCACTCATCCCCATCACCGCCGTCACTCGGTGGCGTTCACAAACACCGACAGTTTGAGAGGTAAATTGGTGCTGTATTAACCTGCCTAAGGCTGGTTAACTGGTAAGATTTTTGCTCAGACCTTCACCATTTGCATTTCCTCTGTGAATTCTGTGAGAACCAAGACTTCATAAACCAGGGAAACTCAAAGTTGCAGGGTGGACACCCCAAGTGTCACTGAGGGTCATTAGGCGTGAAGGGGGGAGGGAAGCCCCTCCGTTCCTACATCTTGATGTCTGAAGCCTCTGGCTCCTGGCTATGAAAGGAACCACATCATCTCTTAGGGTGGGAGGCCATGCTGCATCTCAAAACATGGCCAGGTGTCACACAACTGCTCCCAGGGCTGGATCTTCCCATAGCCACTCCGCTGTGAGACTTTAGAAGGAAATGTCAGGGTTTGGGGTAAGACACTGGATTAGAAACTGCCTCCCTCTGACCTAGGGAAGGATGCATGTTGGAATGGAAAGGAACAGACTCCAATTCAAAGACAGAAATAAAGAGAAAGCAACAGAATTTCACAAAGGGGGTGGTGGGACAGCTAACAAGGATCCAAGACCCTCTTATGACCTCTGTAGACACCTGCACACACATGTGAAGATACACACACACACACACACACACACACACACACACACACACACACACATACACCATCAATCTTTTTTTCTTAAAAAGAAGGGCTGCAGTAGTCAAGAGCACATACGGCTCTCATAGAGCATCGGAGAGGAGTTCTCAGCATCCATATCCGGCAGCTCACACCACCTGTAAACCCAGTTCCAGGGGATCTGACACCCTCTTCCGGCGTCCATGGGCACCTGCACTCACATGCACATATACACACACATACACATAATAAATAATAAAGTAAATCTTTCTAAAAAATAGAAGCAGAAGCAGCTAGGTATGGTAACACACACTTTAATGTCAGTACTTGGGAGGCAGAAGCAGGCAGATCTCTTTGTGCTTGAGGCCAGCCTCTTGTACATAGTAAGTTCCAAACCAGCTAGCACTACACAGTGAGACCCTGTCTCAAAAAAAGGAAGAGGGGAGGAGGGGGAAGGGGAGGACAAGAGGGAGGAGGGAAGAGAGGAAGAGGATAGGGGAAAAATACATTCCATAGTCCAGAAGTCGGGCTACTCTCGGCTTCATCTTGGGGATGCTAAGGCAGACACCATGGCTACTTCCCTCTAGCCTAGGAGAGCCTCCCGGCCTGGGAACATCTATTTTCCAACACCAGAGTACCTGGCCTAAGACCCAAGTTCATCTTTATGTACCTCCCCCGAGGGCAGAGGCTCCATACTTCAGATAACAACAGCTGTCATGTGTCTGATGAATCTGTCAGTCAAGAAAGCATGTGGCATTGAGGTGTCAGGGGAAATGACAGCCAATGTCACAGAATGAGTGACATCACCCAAGAGAAAAATCCAAAGAGATGAAGGCCAGGAAATAGTTAAAGTAAAGCCTGTTATTGCTACTTCCCCGCCAGTTAAGGACTACTAACTTATAACCTCACAAGCTGGTCAGTGCTACCATCAGCATGCTCATCATGCCACAGATGGAGAAACTGAGGCAAATGGCCAGCACACATAGCTTGTAAGTGGTAAAGGTGGGGCCACAACCCTGAGTGCTGGCTTCAGGGTGCTCCCTCCACAACACAGTCATCTCAGGAGATGGGCACAAAAGCAGGCATTTGCCAGGTTCTACTTAAGAAAATCTCAGGGACTGACAAGCTGGCCCATGGGTAAAGACACTTGATGCCAAGTCTGAAGACCTGAGTTCAATTCCTGGAACCCACACAGGAGGAAAGAATGACTTGTATGTAAGTGTGTATGTATGTGTGTGTGTGCGTGCTCACAGGCATGTGCACATGTTCACACATATATAAATAAATGTTATATATTTATATTATATTTAATATATATTAAAGTGTCAGAATCAGACTTGACACAAAGTAGTTACTCATCAGAGAGGGGCATGTATGCCATCTCACTGGACTCAGAACTCTTATCACATCAAAATAAACAGTCTTTTTTTTTATTGTGTACATAGTGTCCTGTCTGCATGACAGAAAAGGGCACCAGATCTCATTACAGATGGTTGTGAGCCACCATGTGGTTGCTGGGAAATGAACTCAGGACCTCTGGAAGAGCAGCCAGTGCTCTTAACCTCTGAGCCATCTCTCCAGCTTAGACTTTTTTTTTTTTAACTCACCATGTAGACCAGGCTGGCCTTGAACTCACAAAGATCTGCCTGCCTCTGCCTCCAAAGTACTGGGATTAAAAGTGTGCACCACCACCCCCAGGCAGACTTCCTTTTTTGAGGTGGAAAAAGATGTGGTCAGAATCTATGAAGATAGGGATGCTTGGTGTGTGTCTGATGTGGGACTCCACAATAATGGATTCTGAGAGATGGCTCAGTCATTAACAGTACTGGCTACTCTTGTATAGGACCCCGTTTAATTCCTGGCAATGACTGACAACCACCTGTAACTCCAGTTCAAGGGGATTCAATGCCCTCTGCTGACCTCCATGGGTACTGGGAATGGACATGGTACACAGGCATACATGTAGGCAAAATATCCACATACAAAAAATAAAATTTTTTTCCCTTAGGTTTTTGAGACAGGGTTTCCCTATGTAGTTTTGGTGCCTGTCCTGGATCTTGCTCTGTAGACCAGGCTGGCCTTGAACTCACAGAGATCCGCCTGGCTCTGCCTCCCGAGTGCTGGGATTAAAGTTGTGTGCCACCACCACCTGGCAAAATACAATTATTTTTAAAAAGACTTTTAACAGTACTGCACAGGCTCCGCCCTGTGGGAGGGGAGTGAAGCCCCTGCTCTCCCAGCTTGGGCTTCCCAGGTTGACTTCCAAAGAGCAGAAATGGAAACGTGAAAGCAGCCAGAGTTCAGCTGAGAAGCCTGACAGAGCTCCAGCAGGTGACCTTCAGTACCAGGTGGGATGAGCCACGAGCCAGAGACACTAGGAAGCCTTCGTGTACAAAGCTGGCATTTGCCTCTGTGGCTTGAAGACAAGCTTATAATCGTGCTCTAAGAGATGAGGCTGGAGATGGGGCTGCGTTGGTAGAGAGCTTGCCTCCCATGCATGGGGTCCTGGGTTCCATCCCCAGCACCACATACACTGGGCTTAGTGATGCTCGCTTTCAGTCCCAGCACTTGGAAGGCAGAGGCAAGAGAAACAGAAGTTCAATGTCATCTTCAGCTATACAGTGAGTTTGAGGCTATTCTGGGCTACATGAGATGCTTTCTATCCTTCCTAAGAGAAGGGCACCCACCATCCCCATGACTGGTGGCTCCTCAGAGCTGTGCAGGGCATCAGAAAGGAAGAGGGTTGTGGAGCTGTCCCAGCCAGAGGGAGTTAAGGAGACACGTGGCTACACGGAATCCCAGGACAGAGAGAGATCATTAAGGGAAAAAAAACCACGGAAATTGTGACGGGGTTTCTGTTCACAATAATGCAAGTTCGGCTCCCAAAACATACCACGTAAGGCAACATATAATTACAGGGACAAATGTGGGGTGGGGCACAGGGCCTCTGGGAATTCACTTCTAGGCTCAATTTCTCTCTGATCTAAAACTGTCCTAAAAGGCCCATTAATTAACAAGTTTGAGGGGAAAAGTGTGAAGATGTAGAAAGGTGAAGAATGGCAGGTGTGGAGGTGGCTGAGGCCTGTGGCTGGGAGGGGGGGACCTTTTTTCTGCTATACTTTAGTGGATACTAGAAAGTCTCCATTTAAAAAAAAGAAAAGAAAAGAAAAAGAGCACCTTTTAGGGACTCAAACTCTGTGTGTCCTCTTCAGAATGACACCCCAGAGCCACCCATTGGGGAATATCACCCTATCAGTCCTTGGGGTGGGGGGAGGGCCCTGTAGATTGACCCTGAACTCTGGTGCCTGGCAGTCTGAACTAGGACCATCCCTAGTTCTCAGCACAGCTACCCAGGCCTGGACCACAGGAACACTGTGTCCTCTACTTCCTCACAGCACCAGCTTCTGGGACAAGATCATGTGACTGGAGCGATGCTGGTCACATATTTTGAGGTATGCAACAAGCTAAGTTTTTGGCCCCTCCAACTTCCGGAGTGGGGGTGGCGGGGGCTAATCTCCAGTGAGATTAGCTCCAAGGGAAGTCTCACACCCAGGGGACGGGTGCTGTGGGAGCCACCCCATTGCCTTCACAGCCTCATTACCTGGGCTTTTCCACTTCCATCACAGGGACCTAGGCCCCATGAGACTGTTGGACCTCCTCATTCACCCTTATACTCCCAGAGCCTACCCTAAGTCTGACCCTTGCAAAGCCACCAAAGTAAATGGGTGGAAGTTCTGGCCACAGACATAACCATAGCCCTCAAGTGAGAAGCTTTGGCATCTTTTCTGGAAGGAAGGGCTATGGCCGTGACTGCACCCAACCAGCCATGTATCTGAAGGTCTTCCCTCTCTGTGCCATCCTGCCTTCGGTCTGCAACAGGAGGAGTGGACAGAGATCTCACTAGGTCATGCATTGGCCTCAACATTGTAACTGTCTGGTCAGCAGGTCCTACTGTCTACAGGGTTGGCTGGTGGATACCATGGGTCTCGGGGCAGATCCATCACTCTGCTAAGAAGGGAGGCAGTATCTGCCACAGGCTGCCTAAGTGACCCTTTAAGGACCCATAAGGCCCTGAAGACCCCTCCAGCCCTCAGTCTCCCCACTGTGAAATCAGTCACCAGTCCTCAACCATTTGAGCTCTCCTGGATTCTGCCTGTTATTACCAAAACACCTGCGAAGGCCTTGGGCACAAGGTCCTGGCTCAAGGATCTCTACAGAGGAAACTGGGAAGGAGGGCCAGGTCACAGGCCCTTCAGGAGCCAGAGTCTGCCCACACTAGCCCTCCTACATAGAAGCCTGGCTCTGAGAAAGCGAGGATGGGTAGCATGCGCATCCCTCCAGGGGGATGGGAGTGGGGCTCTGTGAGGGGAGGGCATCCCTGAACATAAATCAAATGAGGTGTAAAATTGTTCCAAGCTGCACTTCATAAAACTGCTGCAGCATGTCATTAATGGTGGCCCCAGAGCTGGGGACACACAGATGGGCACCTGGCAGGCGTGGGGGTGGCTGGTGATTAGTTCAGGAGGGGTGACAGGCAGCGACTCACAGCTCTTCTGAGGGTGCTGCCAGCCCACCCTGGTCCTTGTCACACTGGTAGGGATCTAGGGATGGCCGGATGGAGGTAAGGTTCCTGCTCCTGAGAGCTCAGAATGTCACTTGGGCATCAGGGTCACCTGAGGCAACACTCACCTAAACCCAGGCTGCAAACAGGCCAGGGCACTAAGAAGGGTGCCCAGCAGGCCATCAGCAGCCTAAGCAATGGCCGAGGGGCCCTGCTGGCCCACCAGGTCAAGGTCAGCAGCCAGTAGCCTCAGTGGTGGCCAGGCCTCTTAACACAAGGCAGTCTGTTCCAGCTGATCTAGAACCGGGGTGGGGGTGGGGACGCTGGACTGTGGCGGTGAGGAGCTGCTTTTATTTATCCTTCTACTAAAGGGGCGGGGGGGGGGGGGTAATTTCAAAGCTTCAGACAGTCCTTCAACAGAGACACCCGAGCCCTGAAGCTCAGTCCAGCACCCCAGAGTCCCTGCTTCATCCTGCTCCTAAAGCTTTATGGCTGCCAGCAGCGGGCAGTGGTTTGACCAAGGGCACCAAGGATCGAGTCATTTTTGTGCAAAAACTCATCATGGGACCTTCTCTAGATGTCCCCCTAGGAGGAGTGACCTAAGGCCTGTGGCTCTCCTCCCTTCCCTGTGGCTCTCTTCCCTCCTCCTGTGGCTTCCCTCCTTCCCCCTGTGGCTCTCCTTCCCCTCCTCTGTGGCTTCCCTCCCCCTGTGGCTTCCTCCCATCCCCTCCCTCTAGTTCTCCCTCTACCCTCCTCTCCCTCCTCCCCCCGTGGCTCTCCCTCCTCCCCCCGTGGCTCTCCCTCCTCCCCCCGTGGCTCTCCCTCCTCCCCCCGTGGCTCTCCCTCCTCCCCCCGTGGCTCTCCCTCCTCCCCCCGTGGCTCTCCCTCCTCCCCCCGTGGCTCTCCCTCCTCCCCCACTGGCCAGATGAGTGGACCTGAGTCAGGTGCTAAGGGGTCACTTTTCAGGAGGCCCTGGGTGTCCTAGTCCTCTGTGTGAGCAAGGTCTACCATCATCAACCATATCTTCAGCCGGTCTTCCTCAAAAACAGATGCTGAGGCCAAATTTGGGGTGAAAGTGTCGTGAGGGTCATCCACACATGTAAGAGGAAGGAAGGGTAACAGGCAGAGACCTGTGAGGCCACAGAAAGGAGAGAGGAAGTCCCAGCCTGGGATCATTAGTGTGTCCCAGATGCCCAGCCAATTTGTGAGCCCTGTGGCTAACGCATACATTAAGGTACTGCCACCCAGGGCAACTGCCTACCACCCATGAGCCAGCAGCACCCTGGAGGGAGATGGTGGGCAGCGCCACAGTCTGAGAAGACAGTATGGTTGAGCCCTTCCATCTGTGGATTTCCACAGCCACCGTGAGGGTCAGACCAAGCGTATGTCCTTGCTTTGGAAATAGAGAAACTGAGGCCACATGGCCAGTGAGACAGTGGCCTAGACTTTGATACAGACCTCTGAGTCTGCGCCTCCATGGCCAAAGGCGAGGCCTTGGTGACCATAAGACTATTTGTATTCTTGATTCAACCATTAGATGAGTGGTTAGTGTTGCATGGACAGCTATTCCGATGGAATTAAAACACCCCCTCCTGGGGGGGGGCAGGGCGGGGGGGTGCAGAGGGGAGGCTCATTAAGACTCAGGAAGTAAAGAAGACTCAAAAGGCCCAGGCAGTAACCAGAACTCACAAGTCTCAGGAAGCACCGGAAATTTACAAGTTTTACAGCTCCTCCCCAAAGTTCTACAAACAGTAACAAAGGCTGGCGAGAGGAAGCTGTTTGACTACATGTGCTGAGGGCACCAGGGAGGCAGCTTTTGAGTGCCCACCCACCCGTGCTGGGATGGGCTCTGCTGGGATGCAGGTGCCTTTGAGTTGCTGGTGCTCCTATGGATAACCCCACTGGGCTCCTCGGTTCACCAAGCTAGCTTTGAGTGGGCTCCTTTCTTCAGTCTGTTCCAGGCACCTGGACTGGGGTCCATAGATGTTTGTTCACATTCCCCCAGGAAGTCCCCCAACCGCGAGGCACTGATCATGAACTTTACATACTGGTTTAGTCCACTGAAACTTTGCAACCATTCTTTGAATTGCTGGGTATGTCTCCCCTCCCCGCAAGAAAACTGAAGCTCAGCAAGGTGAAGACTCCTGTCCAGGAGTTGATAAAGTGGGGCCACATCTCTGTGACCCACAGGCTCCAGCGAGGGCTATGGGGAGAGAGCTGACACTTAGTTCTGAACATAGATACCTTCCTGAAGGAGGTGGCCCCCTGGATTGGGGAGGGGCAGTGTGTCATCCTGGTTATAGACTGGAGCAGGTCTCCTTCCTGGGGGTCACTGGAGAAAAGCTGTGTGTGACCTCTGTGCCCCTTACAAGACCTCCCCAGAACCTCCTACTTTAAACTCCTATCTGGAGTCCCCACAGACTGACATCAGTGCCTAGGAGGCCCCATGAGTGTCTGACCCAGCTCTACTTCCTGGCTCTGTGGTGGTCCATAGTGATTGACAGGACCTAGAATCACCTAGGAGACAGGTCTCTGGGCCTGTCTGGAGTGTCTAGATTCAGTTAACTGACATGGGTAGACACACCTTGAACGCACCTTCCCATGAGCCAGGGTCCCAGACTGAGGCGAGCTGAGCCTGAGCATACGTCTCTCTCTGCTCCCTGAGTGTGGACGCCGTGTGACCAGCTGCCTCACACTCCTGTCGCCATGCCTTCCGCACCGTCATGGACTGTTCCCTCAAACTGTGAGCCGAAACAAGCCTGGCTTGAATCGCTTTTGTCAAGGGTTTTAACACCGCGAGGAGAAAAGCACCCAATGCCCTCCCTGTCCTCCAGAGGTTGGTCTGGACCATCAGGATGGCTGCCGTCCCTGCACAGAGACAGGCTGGGCTCCGTTCTGTGCTGTGGCTCCTGTCTCAACTCCACCTGCTGTCTAGAAAGCGCCGCTGGCCCTTGCCCTCCTCAGCTGAGAGCAGCAGCAGAAACCACCTCTTTCCCCCTTGGGGGGGGGGGGTGTTCTGGGATCTCTTCAGTCTAGGAGGGCTCAAGGGGATCCTAGTTAGATGGGAAAGAGGGAGTTGCACAGGGAAATGGGGACATGAAAGAGCAAGCGAGGGCTTTAGTGGCTTGGAGGTCCTCAGGGAATGTCCTCCAAGAAATTCCATGCTCCAGCGAGAACCCATTAAATCAAAGCTGTGCTTCCGTGTGTACTGATTTATGCAGAATGAGTGGAGAAAGCACCTCCCCCTGTTAATCACCAGGTGTGAGGTAGCTGATCTACACGTGTGTGCTGTGTAGTGCCGAGGGTTCTGGCTGGTATGGACAGAGTTTTGACAGCATGCACACACACCCTTAGCTCAGCTTCTGAGAGCCTCCCTGGGCAGAGCTAGACCTGGCTGTCACCATCCCACCTTCCAGCATGGCATCCCTCAGCCCCTCACACGTCACCAAGGCAGCTCAGCCTCCAACAGGAATTAAAGCAGAGCTTGTGAAACCAGAGCTGTGGTCAAGACCTACCAAACAGGTCTGGGCTGCTTCCAACCAGTCTCAGCCAGCTCAAATCACTTCTCACCAAGTCAAGCCAGTTCTAGTGAATTCCAGGATTGACCAGATCAGGAGGTAACCAGCTCTAACGTGTTCTGACAGATCCCAGCAACATACACCGTTAAGTAGACTGTGGGCAATTCCAAGTGGTTCTGGCTAAATCTAACTGGATCAGACCAGTTCTGCCCAGATCAAAGCAAACCTAATCTAAGTGATTCCAAGCTGCTTCCAACCTGGCCAGTTCCTTCCTGCTCTGAAAATGTTCACATTAAGAACCTACCGGTTCCTTACCTGCACAGAGGCGGGGCCCTGCCTGCCTTTTCTGAGGGGACACACTAATGCACTGGGCTCTGAGGCATGGCAGAGCAGGAGCCTGAGGCTTTATTAATAACCCAGGTACAGTTTACCAAGTGGAGGTCAGGCAGAACCTTCTTCAGTCTTTCTCCACCCTTCATTTTGAGGGACAGTCTCTCACTGAACCTAGAGCTTGCCAGTTTGGCTTAACCAACAAGCCCCAGAAACCAGGCACCGAGATCATACCTATGGGGCTCCAAACCGGCTTTTATGTGGGTGCTGGGGTCCAAAGGCAGGTCCTCGTTCTCGGACAGTAGGCAGTTGACCACTGGGCCATCTCCTCCGCCTGTACCAAGTGTCTTTGCGCACACTGGTTCCTGGGGTGCCACCAATCAGCTGAGATTCTCTGTTGTCCACCGGGCCTGGAGACAGTGCCTCTAGAGGGGCTGTGGGTGGGCCCAGCCCAGAGCCCAGCTCTATTGGCTCTCACTTCTCTCTGGGCCTCTGTAGGATTTGCTAAAGCACCCATGTCATTAACAGAGATAACAGCTAATGATGACAACGTCCAAGCCCTTAGAACGGCGTTGTAACCTACAGTGGGCACACAGGATATTTCTGCTCTTTTCCCGGGTTTTAGTCATTTGGTTTTTGTTGT
The DNA here is from genome assembly GCF_007827085.1 of Peromyscus californicus insignis. Lineage (NCBI taxonomy): Eukaryota > Metazoa > Chordata > Mammalia > Rodentia > Cricetidae > Peromyscus > Peromyscus californicus. Next base: position 58,548,273 of record NW_026294402.1, read on the forward strand.
TGTTTGGGTAGAGGCTCCCTGTATAGCCCAGGCAGGCCTTGAACTCCTGAGGTTTTCCTGCCTCTGCCTACCAAGTTGTTTAGGTGATTGACAGACATGTGCCACCACACCTCCTCCTCTTCCTCCTCCTTCCTTCCTTCCTTCTTCTTTGAACTGTTACAACTGTCCTTAACTTGTGCAATGATTAGAACTATTCTCACACAAGTTGAAAGCTGTGGGGTCTGGCCCTGACTCCCAGGCCCCTTGACTCTGGGCCTCAGGCTTCCCTCCCAAGGAGGTTCCCCAGAAGTGAGCTGAGAGTTGATTTGTATCAACTCTGTGCTGCCCGGTGAGACTCCAGGTCTGTCTGGGCTTGGGGCATGACTCCTGGGACTCTGACTCTACTGAGTGGTTTCTCCTCCTTCCAGAGTACTTCCGGTGCTTGAGTGGACTCCCTCAGGACAGAGGAAACGGATGGCACTCTCTGCCACATCTGCCCAAGCAGGCCAAGTAAGGGCCCTCCGTGGGGCTAAGAGGGGCTTCTCCTTGGCTGAGGTCCTGTGGGGAGTCTCTGTCCCTCTAAGCTTCTATACAGGGAGAGAGACAGGTGGAAATAGGGTAGAATAGACCGCTGGGGGGGTTCCCAGCGAGTCTTTGGGCCTCTTGACTATGCTCTGAAGCAGGAAAGGGACCTGTGGAGATGGCCAAGGTTCTGGGGATAGTTTAGAGGTACCTCTCCCTGACGTGAGGCTGAGCTGAGTCACTGAGTAGCCCCCCCTTCTCCCCTCCCCATATTACATACATATAGACCACTAAACACTTAAAAACTAGCCATTCCTGGCAATCACCATTAGTTGAGGGCTCATTGTGTTCCAAGCCTTTGCCTGCATTAGGTCATTCTCTGTCCCAACCCTGTGGAAATGTCCTGACTTCAGGCTCTTTTCCCCGAGGAAGAGGCCAGCTCACAGGCAGGGCAGGGCTGAGCCCCACATCTGTGAGTCACACAGCTGACTCCCACTGCACCCAAATGGCAATCTTTAATCGATTGGTAGTGGCTGCCTGAAGGGCAATATTGAAATTTGGAGGCCTCACTCAGAAGGACTGGAAGGAGTGCTGTGATTGATTAATGATGTCTGCCGCCGGCAGAGGCACAGGGAAGGGTGGCTCATGGGCAGCCTCTCTGTTCCTAAGACTCTGTGCCCCAGGGCGAGTTCTTCTGTCCTCCCAAGCTGACAGAACAGGGCCGGAGTGATAGCTCAACCCTTAAAGGCTAAAACTGACAACCAAAGCTTTAAGAACTCAGTTCCCAAGATAACAGAACCACCACAGGGAACAGAGAGGTCGTGACTCCAAAATTGTTTTGAAGTCTATCAAGACAACCTACGGGGTTGTTCCCACAAGTGTGCATGCTGGTGTTAGTCATCCTCATCCTGATGCACAGCCCCCCAGCATCCTCGACAGCTTTCACCTGCCAAATGTCCCCGAGCATGTTGACTTGCCTGTTGACTAAGGCAGGCTTAGTCACATGGGGCTGCACAGGGGCTGGCTGGGGGAGCATGCGGAGGCCCGGCATCTTTCATAACTGGAGACAGAGAGTTCATGAGTCATCCCATCACTTAGCACATGGAATCAAGGACAAGGCTCCTGGAAGCTGCATCTGCGGTACCCCGGCACACACTCTGTTATCATAACCTCCTTTGTTCTCTAGACTCCAGTGTGCCTCATTAGCTGAGGCAGATAATGCCTGTTTGTACCTGTGGATGCCACTGCCTCCCTTCTCCTCCACTGGAGGGATCCCAGGGCTCAAGGGCTGGGCAGGTCCAAACCCACAGAGAGTTTCTTTTTAGGCGTGAGGGTGGGGTAGGGAAAGTGACTTGGAAAGGCAGAGACTAGAGTCCCACTCCCAGGACCCTGTCACTTGCAGGTTGGAAGAGTTTGCCCAAGCCATTTACTCTTTCTGTGCCTCCGTTTCCTCATCCCGGACACGGGAGAACACCTCTGCTGAGCTCCCTGAGCAGAACAAGATTCAGCCCTGGAGTGGGCTCTGCAGGACTTTTGACCCAGGAGCATCGCAGGGTAGGCAGGTCAACCCATTACACAGATAAGGTCCCTGAGGCCCAGGGTCAAGCTAACAGGTAATCATGTCATTCCAGATCCTGTGGTCTGCCCAGAACAGTGTCGGGCCAGGCAGCAAGATGTGATGGCGGGCAGAAAGGACATCACGGCCATACACTACATTAAGAGTGATTCCTTGAAGAGCGGGGCATGGTGGCACGTGCCTTTAATCCCAGCGCTCAGGAGGCAGAGGCAGGCAGATCTCTGAGTTTGAGGCCAGCCTGGTCTACACAGCAAGTTCCAGGACAGTCAGAGCTACATAACAGAGAAACCCTGTCTCAAAAAAAGTGATTTCTTGAACCACTACCCTGCCAGAAGTGCAAGCTCCCTGGCCAGCCAGTGAGGCCACGGTGATCTCCCCTCTCCCAAGAGAACTCGATCAACCCTAACCCAAACCCTAACCCTAAAGCAGCCTCCTCACTTCCGTCCCTCCTCTGCCTCCCTTTTTCTCCTCTCAGAAACTTGGATCACTGCTGGGCCCGAAGACAGCCTGGCTTCAGCTCTGTCACTTACCTCGCATGCGCTTCTGTTCCCCTCAGGGTATGCAGGCTGGGAGCCCCGGCCGGCCGGGACACAGGCTGGGCGCCCATGTCAAGTGGAACTGGACGCTTGTCGGATGGTGTACCACACTCTTCTCTTGGGGCCTCAGCTTCCACCCTTGTGGAGTGGGGTCGAGGCAAGCTACGTGGCCTCTCCCCACCCAGCTTCAGAGTGAGCTCCCAGCCTCGCAGGGCTCTCCAGCTGTGGAGAAGTGATTGGATGGGGGGCGGGGCTCCCCACACAGTCCCAGGCCATCTTGCTAGCCTGCCTGTCACTGATAAGCATTTTGTGAAAGAGAGATTCATACGGAAGGTCCTCAGAGGTGGGGCGGAGGAGTGGGTCTCACATCTGTGCCTGAGGCCAGAGTTGAAGATGTCTGTGGGCTGAGGTATGGGGACTGGTAATTGAAGGTTGGGCGGTAATGGCGGTCTGCACATGCGTAATAAAACCGAATTTGGCTGTTACCTTCATGGTCCACACCTGAGGGGTGGGGGCCTACATTCTGAAGCAGGTGATTATGAAGGGCCTCTACCAAGAGCAGATGAGGCAGGTTAAGTCGGGAGTTGAGGCAGATTTTTCCTGGGTCAGGGATTTATCCAGAATCACCCCAAGATCCACCTGGACTGCCATTCCCAGATCCTCCTCCTTCTATGCCTGCATGGAGGCTTCCAGCTCAGCCATCTGTGTCCCCCTGAGTCAAGTATGGTAACCTAGCCCTGAGCCCCTAAACCTCCATGTGAAGACATGTACACAGTTACCCACAGCTCTTCCTGGAGTGCCCGAGTACTGCACCCCAAAGAACACCTCTATTTCCCTATTACCTAATATAGTACACGAGCTGACTGGGCACCTGAGACTCAGGACAGACCCAGCTTCCTTGTTGAACATGCATCCACGGAGTCCATCACTGAGTCAGGAGTGGGATACATGTGCATTCATTGGGCCCAGGGAGCCTGTGGTGGTTTGAATGTAATTGACTGCCATAAACTCATAGGGAGTGGCACTATTAGGAGGTGGCTTTGTTGGAGTAGGTACGGCCTTGTTGGAGGAAGTGTGTCACTGTGGAGGTAGGCTTTGAGGTCTCATATATGCTCAGGCCACACCCGGTGATTCAATTTACTTCCTGTTGCCTGGAGATCAAAGATGTAGAACTCTCAGCTCCAGCTCCAGAACCAAGTCTGCCTGCACTCCGCCATGATGATAATGGACTAAATCTCTGAAAATATAAGCCATCCCAATTAAATGTTTTTCCTTCATAAGAGTTGCCGTGGTCATGGTGTCCCGTCACAGCAACAGAAACCCTAAGAGAGTGCCCATACCAACCCTCTTGGTGACTTTTCCTAAGACTTTTCTTGTTTCTCAGGTCTCCCAAAACCACCTTAGAGGTCACATTTACCAAGTACCTGCTAAGGCCTTGGCGGAGTCCTTCCGACTCCATGAGGTGTATCAGTCAGGGAAACTCGGTTATACTGTTGTAACAAAGATCCCTCCCACTTCTGAAGCTTATCCAAGGTTTGTCTCTTGCTTGTGAGTTTTTCAGGTTGGCTGGAACCTCTGTTTGTTCTCATCTTGAGATACATAATGACAAAACAGCCATCATGTGAAACACTGCTGTGCCCACAGGAGCAGAAGGCTCCAGAAGTCTCATATTGATGATAATATGGCTGAGCTAAAAAAAAAAAAATATATATGGACCATTTTTGCCCATAATTAGACCAGAATAAGTCACCTGGAACCATCTAATCCCCTAACACCTTACCTGGTCCTGCACTGATGTGTCTCACATACTTGTGAGCATGGCAGTAAAAGCCACCCCAAATGTTTCAGCACAGTGGGCAGCCAGGCTCAGAGCAGATGCAGGGGCTGCCCAGGACCCAGAGGCAGCCTCAGGTGCAGGTGAAGGGTCTCCATGGGAGGACTGTGGTCAGCAAGCACTTGGAATGGAAAGTCCTGTCTGGGCCACATTCATCTGTGGGATTTTGAATGAATGGTTGGCGACAGGGGTCACAGGTCCTCCTTGGCTGGACCTTTGAAGAAAAGACGATCTGCCTGTCCTGGTTTCCTTTCCCATTGCTATGACAAAAAACACCCTGACAAAAAGATCCCAGGGAGAAAAGGTTTACTCGGCTCACGATTCTGGGTCCCATCCATCAGTGTGGGGAAACTGAGGCGGAAAGAACTTGCAGCAGCTTGTCACATCATGTCCACTCCAGAGATTCTCAGCTTGCTTTCTCCACCCTCATCCAATCCAAGATCCAAACCTAGGGAATGGTGCTGCCCACAGTGGGCTGGGTCTTCCCACCTCAACTAGCAAAAGCAAGGCAATCCCCTCAGACGTGCCCACAAGCCAACTGACCCGGACGGTCCCTCGTGGAGACTCTCTCGCCAGGTGATTCCACATTCTGTCAAGTTGACGATTAAAACTGGCAATCACACCATCCATCAGGATGTACTGGGTTTCTCCCAAATGTCCAGCCAGAGGCTCATAGCCCAGTTAGGGATTAGGGGTGCCAGTCAGAAGGTGGCGTGTCCGAGGGGTGAGATGCCACAGCTGTTTCTGTTGGAGCCTTGGAGTTTCCAGAAGAAGGAGGAGGAGGAGGAGAAGGAGGAGGAGGAAGAGGAGGGGAGGAGGAGGAGGAGGAAGAGGAGGAAAAGAAGAAGGAAAAAGAAGCGGAGGAGAAGAAAGAAAGAAAAGGTGCCAGACTGAATGTCACTGGGCCCAGTGGTGCCAAACACAAAGTTCCAGAGAGTGGTGGGAAAATCCAGCAGATGCCATTACACTCCAATGATCACATGAGCATCACTGGGAGAGATCATCTGGAATCCCCCCTCCCTCCGGCACCTGAGCTGGGGGGGGGGCGGTCCTTCCAGCAGGGGGCTCTATCTAGCCAGGAGAAGCCTCTAAGGACCCTGGCTCAACGTCACCTCTAACAGCGGTGCTGCTCCAGCTGCAGAAGACCCCATGGGATGGGCAGCTAGGGGACACCACTGCTAGAAGAGGCCATTGAGTGAACCTGGCCGCCGAGGGTGGGGGCTCAGCCCGGGTGGCACTGACGATGGTGAGGGCTGTCACGACTTAGATGTCCGGGGGTGCAGGAAACACACCTGGGTAGACCTGGGTCAGCATTCCAGCAGCTTCTGTGGAATGGTTAGGGGTCATAATTACAACATTCACAACTTTTCTATGTGGGTGCTATTATTTCAGAATGATAAAAATAAAAGAAAACAGTCAACCTACAGGTGGGACGTTGGCACCGGCTCGCCAAAAAGAAGGCATTTGTCTTTGTCGGTGTGTGCGCGCCCTCTTGTGGTGATCATGACACAGTGCAGCAGTTGACACCAGGAGGTTCTAGGACTTGGGTGAATTTCCTGGACCTTGCAATGAAGAATCCTCAGAGGTCACCTCAATCAGGCCCCTGCCTCCACCTTGGGTTTCCTCTCACCTGGACCGTAAAAGTACTTGTGTTTTCTGCCTTCAAAATTCCAGAAGTTCTGAGAACACCCAGAGGACAGGCCCACTGTTCGTGCTAATCTACAAACCAGTGAGATAAGCCTGGACTACAGAGGACAGGTCTGGCTGATGGCAGAGACTGCTCCTGGCCCTCTGCCTGGACGTGAGCACACCACCTCCAACTCTAAACTTCCGTGTGTACTAAACTGGAGACCATGAAAAATGCCCACCCTTCCATAGACGCTAGCAAGAGAGCGGTAACAGACTCCAGTCGGCACCCACAAGTCCGCAGCTGTCAGGGGAAGCCTGGTTCACACCTGCTGCCCGGCCTGCCCAGAATGCACCCTCCTTCTTGCTCATAAGTGTCTGAATTTAGCTGCTGAGCCATTTAGTCAATGGGTGAAGTACAGATCTTTCCAAAGATGTTAAGTCACACTGTCACCTGCATTTACTTCCTACAGGGCCTTGGAAGGAAGGCTCTCAAAAATTCTGAGCCCTTGTCAGAGGAATGAGTGACAGTTCATTTCAGCATTCCCTCTGTCAAGCCACAGAGAACAACTCGGAAGGAGAAGTCTGAAGTGGGAGGTGGGATGGGAACCACGTTCACCTCAAGCAGCCAGAGGTATGGTAGCTGGCCATCCAGGATGTCCTGAAATCTAGGGAGTGAGGCAGACATGGGCCTTAGGACCCTGAGGAGGGTACAGGTAAACTATCAAGAGATTTAATGTCACAGAGTTTTGTTTGTTTGGGTTTTTGTTTTGTTTTGTTTTGTTGACATAGGGTCTCATGTATCCCAGGCTGGCCTCAAAATTAACTATGTAGTCAAGGATGACCCTGAACTTCTGGGTCCTCCTGCCTCCACTTCCTGTCTACAGGAATCGCAGGTGTGCGCCACCACACTGATTTACATGCTGATAGGGATCGAAGCCTGGGCTTCGTGCATGCTAAGCAAACACTCTGCCACCTGAGTCACATCAGCTGAGCCGCATCCCCAGCCTGAGGATCAGTTTTGTGATAAGGATGGAGAAAGCATCATCCCTGTCTTGAGGAGGGGCGTCCTTGCTGAGTTCCAGGCTGGGGTCTAGCAGTGGCTAGGCTCAGAAGTCCTTGTACATTTCGGAGTCTATAGGCCCCCAAGTTTGATCTGTTGGGTGAATTTTTTTTTTCCCCAGTGAAGAGGAAAGCTGGAGGGTTGGGAGCTTGAGGGTCCTGGAAGATGGTAGCCGTCTCCTTACACTGCTGTGGGAAGTGGGAGGGTCAGGATTTCTGGGGTTCCACCCTGTGCCTGTCCCCCAGGTAGGCGGGGCCTTGATGGGGGCAGGGGCAGGGCTAGGGTCTTGGTGAACAGCCTTGGATGTGGCCAGCAGAGTAGGGAAGCCCAGCAGCACTCCTGCCCCAGCAAGGACAGAGGAGCAAGCCTAGGCCCCATGTCCATCATCAGCAGAGGAAGGGTCAGCATGGATGCAGGGGACAATATAGTCAAAGGTCTGTAGGGCTAAGAGGTGGGACATGGGGTGCTATGGAAATGAGCTGTTGTAAAAGCCCTGCCATGGGGGGGGAGGGGTATCTGGGTCAGCTAATATTTGAGAGTGAAGAACTATGACTCGGTGCTTCTGGAACTTTCTGTAATGACTAACACAGCACTTTCCACACTTTGTGCCATTGCCTCACTGAAACACAACTTGTGGACCTGTCAAGGGGTGTGTGCACACGTTTGTGGTGTGCCCAGAAAGCATTCTCCCTGCTCCTAAGCTGAAGTGACTACAGTCGGATCTATGAACGGTTGAAAGAGTCTAAAATCTTCTCATACCAGGTGTGGTGGTGACGCCTGTGGTCCCAGCATTCGGGAGGCTGAGGCAGGAGGATCACGAGTTTGAAGCCTGAACTACATGAGAAGACTCTGCCTCAAGAACCCAGAAATAAATAAGTAAAAGTAAAAATAATTACTAAGGCCTCCCTGCGCCCACAGAAATCCTGCCTCGCCCACACTGGCCTTTCCTGGCCTGGGTGGAGTCCCTCCCTCACGGTGTCCAAATTCCACCTCCACTGTGAACACCCTAAGGTGCAAGCCGTCCTATCTAGAGGGGAAACTGAGGCTTGGATTTAGTAACGTCCCCAAGGCCTTGCTCTCACAGGGGCGTCTAGACTCAGTGGGACCTCCAGCACACATGCCTGTGCCCACACCTTGTGCTGGGACAGCTTGGGCAGAGGCAGGGTCATGAGCTCTAAAGGAGAGGCTGTGAGCAGCATGGAGTCGTCTCCAGCAGGCACAGGGCTCACAGCAGGAGAGCTGGGACAAGACAGGCCTGGGCCCTCCAAACCTGCTTGCCATGGCTGGAGACAGGGCTGACCCGCAGAACAATGGCCCACCACCCTTCTGGGTCACCCCATCAAGGAGACACTGGCCCCTCTGAGACATGAAGTCACACTCACGTCAGTGTCATGATGGAGGGAAGCCACCCCACCACCTCTCAAGCTGGCCTCTCTGAAATGTGACCCCGGAGCCAGTGAGAAAAGCCGCTGACTGACTGGTAACTGGGACAGCCTGGGTTCCATGTGGCTCAGCCTCTCAAATCCAGTGCCATGGGACTGAATGTAAGGAGGTGAGAACTGGGCACCAGGAAGATATTCCCAAATACGCAATGTGAACAAATGAATTAAAAACCAAGTGTGAGGGAACTTGAGGCGTCTCTGGAAGCATCCACCTGTGTCACATGCTGTGACTTCCCTGAACCTTTGGTTCTGGTCACACACTGTGTGTCCTCTGCAACACGTGTGTTATCATGTCAATCACATGATGTCAAAAACCAGTGCCGGGCCGGGTGGTGGTGGCTCACGCCTTTAATCCCAGCACTCGGGAGGCAGAGCCAGGCGGATCTCTGTGAGTTCGAGGCCAGCCTGGGCTACCAAGTGAGTTCCAGGAAAGGCGCAAAGCTACACAGAGAAACCCTGTCTCAAAAAACCAAAAAAAAAAAAAAAACCAGTGCCGGAAATACCTGGATTCAGAAGTCTCCTCCATGTTCTGAACTGGGGGTTTTTACTGTATAGGCAAAAATGTATTTTTAAAGATATGTGCATTGTTTCTATGTGTATTGTGTTTGCCTGCTTGAGTTTCTATGCACCACATGTGTGCAGAAGCCCACAGAGGCCAGAGTTAGCATCAGATTCCCAGGAACTGGAGTTACGATGGCTGTGAGCGGCTCGATGTGGGTGCTGGGAATTGAACCTGGTCTTCTGCAAGAGCAATAAGTGCTCTAAAGCACTAAACCATCTCTCCAGCACCCAGAAGACAACTGTGGCAAACAAAGATTTAAATGTTTTCCTACCATCGTCCCTCAGCACGAAGCATCACATTAGGCGATGTTTGGATGATATTGTGTTAGGGTGTTTGATTCTGAAAACTGCTGTCTGAATTGTTGACTTGAGGGTCAGAGAGGCAGCTCTGTGGGCAAAGCATCTGTTGCAAGCCTGCTGACCGGGGTTTGAGCCCTGAAACCCACATCGAGGAGGAAGGAGAAAACCAACTCCACCAAGTAGTCCTCCGCTTCCACATATACACCCTGGCATGTGTGCCCATCCACATATCACGCTTTACACAACAACAGTCATTAATAAAGTTTGAATTGCTAGCTTGCATTGTACACACACACACACACACACACACACACACACACACACACACACACAGAGTCACTGAATGAATTCTGACACGGGAGTGAGAGGATTTCCCAACAACTTCTCAGTAGCCCTAAACACACTTCTGCGATATTCTGCTGTACTCATAGATTGGTGCCTAGCCCAACAGTCATCAGCGAGACTCCACCCAGCAGCTGATGGAAACAGATGCAGACCCACAGCCAAACACTAGGTGGAGTTCATGGAATCCTGCAGAAGAGGGGAAGGAGGATTGTAGGAGTCAGAGGCGTCAAGGACATCACAAGAAACCCACAGACTCAACTAACCTGGGCTCGCAGAGGCGCACAGAGACTGAACCGACAACCAGGGAGCCTGCATGGGGCTGACGTAGGACCTCTGCATACACGTGACAGTGTGTGGCTTGGTCTCTGTAGCAGGCTTTCCTTTGGACTTGGAGACTTATTGGTTAAGAATGCTCGGCCTTGGCTTATACTTGTCCCACCAGCTCTTATAACTTAAATTAACCTGTTTCTCTTCGTCTACGTTTTGCCTCTGGGCTTTTTACCTTTCTTTCACTCTGTATGTCCTATCATGTCTGTCTGTCTGGCAACTGCCTGGCTGGCTAGCCCCGGGCATCCCTCTTTTTCTCCCTTGTTCTCTCCTTCTCCGCACTCAAGCCTAGATTCCTCCTCCTCCTCCTTACTCTTGATGCCTGCCAGCCCCGCCCATCCCTCTCCTGCCTTGCTATTGGCCATTCAGCTCTTCATTAGACCAATCAGATGCCTTAGGCAGGCAAGGTAAAACAGCAACACATCTTTACCTAATCAGATGCAGCATAAACAAATGTAACACACATAAAGTAATATCCCACAACATAAGCATATATAACACATCTTTACATGGCTAAAATAATACTCTATTCCATAACAGGTCTTCTCGTGGGGCTCCTAACAGTGGGAGCAGGGGCTGCCTCTGACTCTGTTGCCTGCTTTTGGGCCCCTTTCCTCCAACTGGATTCCTCATTCAGCCTTAACAGGAGAGGAGGTGCCTAGTCTCACTGCAACTTGATATACATGGCTGTCTGACATCCACGGAGGCCCGCCCTTTTCTGATGAGAAACAGAGGAGGAGGAGTGGATAGGGGCAGAGGAGCTGGGGGGGGGACTGGGAGGAGAGGAGGGAGGGGAAACTTTGGTTGGGATGTAGAAATAAACAAAACACCAAAGATTCCATTTTTCCTGTAGAAACAAACAAGAACATCTGCCCCATTGATATAAATTTCCTTTCATCTTTAATAAATGGCAAAGTTATGTGTTTGCCAAAGAATTCTTTAAAAACAAAATTTTTCGTCACTCATGATCAGTAAATGTTTTAACTCAAATGCCTCTTATACACCCAGGGCCACACACATTCCTCAAGCAAAAAGGGGGTCTCAAGAGGAAAAGGGGTAAGCAGTGCTGACTTAGCATAAGCTTAATCTGTACTGTCTTCATTCTATGGGCTGGAGCTCAGAGAGGTTCCGGAATATGCCTGAAGCCACACAGCCTCCCAACCCAGGCCTTCCTTCTTCCCTTCCTGCTATTGCCTGTTCACAAATGTGCTCCACGGGGTGCCCAATGGTGTCCTCAAAGGGTGGGAGTGCTGTTGGTAGAGAAACATTAGGGAAGCGTTTAGTGACGAATTTGTCCTCACACTAAAATTTCTTGAAGGCCGTCTTAGCCCATTCTGTGGGTCGCTGACTGCGAGACTTGGCAGACACAGTTATTTGGTCCTTTTACCTTGAACCACTGCCTGAGGAGTGTACTGAGCTGCAAGAGAACCACCTCTCTGGCAGCGTCCAGAATCAGGAGATGGTTGGCACGGTGGCTCAGACATGCAGAAACCCAGGCTCCTTCTAGCACCTGCTCTGCCATCATAAACAGGTAACTTCCACCCTCATGTCCGCAGCCCTTCCGGGCAGCACAGCTACATTGCGGGCAGGAGGAAAGAGAAAACAGAGAGCAAAGGTGACTGGAACCCCGACGCCTTGGCAGCTTCTCAGGAATACTTTTGCTAGCTTCTCATTGGTCAGAAGTATGTCACATGGCTAGCTGTGGGGGTTCCTTGGGAGATTGAGTTTGCAAAGGCCTATCATCACGGAATGGGAGGTTTCTGGATGAGGAAGCAAAGGGTACTGGGGAACGCAGGCTTCCTTTCCTGACTCTGAAGGACTGGAGTCAGGCTCAGAGCTTGGAGATGACTCAGGGTTAAGAGCACTGGCTGCTCTTCTAGAGGACCAGGGATGCCATCCCCAGCAGCCACATGGGGGCTCACTGTCACCTGCAGTTTCAGTTCCAGGAGAATCTGTCGCCCTCTTCTGGCCTCTACGGGCACTGCATGCATGAGGTGCACAGACATACAAGCAAGCAAAACACAAAATAAAAATACTTTTCTACACACACTATCTCCCTTTATTGCTATGCCCATTCAAAGCCCCCTCACTCTTCAAGAACACAGAGGATCCCTCCTGAGTCATGCTCCAGGTTCCTCCAGCCTCCTCCAATGCCCATCCTCAGCTCCTCTGTAGTGTATGCGCCCCTTACCGTGCTAGAGTGAGGACTTCAGATGACCGACTCCTTTGCTGTGTTACCTACCTGTTGCTAGGAAGGTAAGGGCGTAACTGCATATACATGTTGCCACCAGGACAAGACTCAGTCCCAAACCCAATGGACTACATGAGTGCAGGGCAAAGGCAGAATGGTGTAGAATGCCTCACGTGGTGATACCAACATTGCCATTAGAACACAAAGGGGATTTTTAAAATCAGTCCCTGGGAACTGATGGTGGGATGGTCCGGTCTGAAAGGTCATTGGCATGCCAGACAGCCTGTCCCTTCCATCCCTTCTGCCTGGCTTCCTCCATTCAACTTCAAACCGAGACTCTTAGGAAGGTGCAGACCTCAGTCCTGGAGCCCCACCCTCCTGATCTAACCTCTTCCTCAACCATCACACCAAAGGGAAGGATTTCAACACACAAAAGAGAGGGCACCAAACACTCACAGCATCTGCTGCTTTCCACATCCCAGATCTGGGTCTCCATCCAGAAGGAAAAGACAGATCGTGTCTATGCCCACCCTCAGCCCAAGCCCAGGACCAGGAACAGACTCTGCATGGCCCAGCTTAGGTCAGAAGCTACCTTGGTATAGCTACTTGTGTGCCTCAGGGAGACAGGTTAGGGCCCAAGCAGAACAGCACAAAGGGCCAGTCACCACAGATACCTCAAGATGACGTGGCCACCTCCTCTTGGGGTGCTGTCTTGTATCAGGGGTCAGCAGACATCACCATAGGCTAAGGCTTCTACCTTTCTGTCTTCTTTTCGGTACCAGGGATGACCCCCGGGTCTCGTCTGTGCCAAGCAGGTTCCCCAGCGCTGTCCCAAGCCAGCCCCGCCAGCACTGTAGTGGACACAGGTTCATTAGAAGGTAGCTGGTCTCAGTGACCGACGTTTCGGCTGTGGCTGCTGACACACACACACAACCAAACATGCAGGCTGGGAAAGTGCTTGCCTCGCAAGTATGAGGACCGAAGTTCAGATCCCATCACCCGAGGGAGAAGCTGGACTCGATGGCACAGACCTCTAATCCCAGCGCTGTGAGGCAAGAGGCGGAGTCCCCAGAGATTGGCTGGCCAGCCAGCCTGGCCTCTTGGAGGACCACCGGGTCAGTGAGAGGATCTGTCTCAAACAAAAGATAGATGGCACGTATGAGAGGAGGCTTGAGGTTGTCCTCTGACCCCTTCATGTGTACATGCTGACCCATACACACACACTCACACACTCACACACACACACACACACACACACACACACACACACACACACACACACACATCAAGCCTGCAGAATTGTGGCAGGGACCACGTAGCCTTTACCTGGCCCTCTAGAGATGGAATTTGCCTGATGCCCATTTTAGAGCTGGTGTCTTCCTGGGAGACAAGGGCATCCTGAGAGAAGGGCATGCCACTCACTGTATGGAGCTGGGTGAGTGAGCTGGTGAAGGAATGAATGAATGTATGAATGGAGTGAAACCATGCAGCACCGGAAGACAGCCTGCTTGCTGTCAGCCTCGGGAAGTGGAGTGGCCAATGCCACAGGCCCATGCTCTCCCTCCCAGCACCCAGCCTGCATCTGATCTTAATGGAGCACCAGGGAATGAGCTTGATTGGGAATAGCAGGTGCCGGGACGCAGTGAACATTAGGGAATAGTCACTTGGCAGGCTCCAGAGCCGCCAAACCCGTGAGTGTGGGTCTGGCCAGATGTTCACTCATTACCACCCGCTCTTCCTCAGCGACGTTTTAAGGCGACATTTGTTTGTTGAGGAAGTGCAGCTGTTCCTAGGGAAATGGGTTTCCCTCCTTGGGGCAGAGGAGTGGGGGAAGGGCCCGGAGGAGAAGGGACCTAGGAACCCTGGGGTGGGTGACAGCTAAAGTCTGTCCAGTCAAGCACAGCTCCGTAGCATCCTAGGCCCCAGAGGCTCAGAAGGTGACTCAACCAGGGCCATGCCGATTTGAAGTGGCGGGACCCGGTCCCTTCCTGGCCCCTGTGTTCCCGGACCACAGCTCAGGCTCAATCCCATCCTCTCTCAACTCAGCCTGAGATGGCATCTTTGTCTTAGCATTTCCATCTCTTAGCCTGTGCGAGTTTCTGCCGCCTGGTCTCCTTTTTAGTAGTCTATATCACTGTGTCCTGCCTGCGTCTCAGACTCTGAGGATTCTGCTATGCCCTTCTTTGCCACCATGGGATGACTGTACCTGCCTCTGTGGGTGAGCCTTCCTCTGACTCATTCCCTGTATCTCCTGTCCCTGGTTCCTTTGTGCCCAATTCTCCTTGGTCCATCAGTGAAAAAGTTTAATGTCTCAAGCTAGGTCTGGATGACTCCGAAGCTTTGGGGGAAATGTGACTCCTTTCCCCTAATATATTCTCTCTCTCTCTCTCTCTCTCTCTCTCTCTCTCTATGTGTGTGTGTGTGTGTGTGTGTGTGTGTGTGTGTGTGTGTGTGTGTGTGTGTGTTGTGTATTGTATATAGGCCAGAGGCCAACCTCAGGTACCATCTACCTTGTTTTTTGAGATAGGATTCCTCATCATCTTTAAATTATTTTATGTGTACTGGTATTTCACCTACATGTATGTCTGTGCATTACATAACACCTGGTACCCACAGAGGCCAGAAGAGGGTGTAGGATCCCCTGGAACTGGAGTTACAGATGGTTGACAGCCCTCTATGGGTGCTGGGAATTGCATCAGTCTTCTGGAAGAGCAGCCAGTGCTCTTAACCAGTGAGCCACCTCTCCGGGCACGGGGGCTCTCATTTTTACCTAGAACTCAACAATTCAGTTAGGCTGGCTGGCCAGCAAGTCTCAGAGTCCACCCCCCTGTCTCACCATCACACTGAGTTGTTTACAAGGTTCTGGGAATCGTACTCAGGTGCTGCACCAAGATGCCACGGACTTGCTGATGAGGCTTGCGCTCCTCATCCTGGCCCTGTTGTTAGTTGGTTTTGGACTTTGGCTCTTTTGGTCTTTTGGGGGCCCACCACTCAGCTCCCAAATAAATCACACGCACACGCACACGCACACACACAAAATTACATGTTTCTAGCCAGCTTTCCTTTAATTATCTCGTCTACCTTTTGCCTCTGGGGTTTTCCCATTTCTTACTTCTGTAAATCTTACTCTTATTCTGTGGCTGGCTGTGTAGCTGAATGGCTGGCCCCTGGAGTCCTCCTCCTTCTCTGGCTCCTAGGTCTCTCTCCTTCCTTCTCCCAAATTTCTCCTTCTATTTATCCTCTCTGCCTTTCAGCCCCGCCTATTTCTCTCTCCTGTCTCACTATTGGGCTTTATTAGACCATCAGGTGTCTTAAACAGGCAGAGTAACACAGCTTCACAGAGTTAAACAAATGCAACATAAACACAAGTTACACCCCTTAAAATAATATTCTACAACATGGCCCCACAGGTATTCAACTGAACTGTATGTGCACAGGTCTTTTCTGTCAGGTCTGGCCACAGTCATGGCTCTTAGTATAGGCCTATTTCTTGGGGGCTGGGCTGGGCCCTAGCCCCTAGACCCCAGGCAAAGTCATAGGACAGAAGGCAGGACAAGGATTTCCAGATGGGGAACGGAGAGATGAAGATGTTCAGGGACACACCTGTCAGGTTTGGAAAGTGAAGCAAGTTGGATGCTGGTTACTTAGCAACATGGACTTAACACTCTCCACAGACCCTTCAAAATGGTTACAATGTAAATTCCACACCATGTGAATTTGACCATGGCTTTTTAAAAAGCCATTATGGTTAGAACAGTGTTTTCTTGGGGCTGGAGAGATGGCTCAACTATTATGGGCCCTTGCTGCTCTTTCAGAGGACTCCAGTTCTGCTCCCAAGACCCATGTGGGGTGGCTCACAACTGACTATAGGTCCAGCTCATCGGAAATCTGATGTCCTCTTCTGAGCCTCCCAGGCACCTGCACACACAAATGTGCATACATGTGCATAGGTACGCAAGTATACACACAACTAATAAAATAAGTCTTTAATTGATATTGTCTTCTGTGATGTGCAAATCTCCCAAGCAAATATCTAGGGCTGATGGTGGCCTTGGGAGCCTGTAGGCTTGTGGCCGGCTAGCTGGACTGCTCGAAACTTGCTCCCAGTGCCTGAATCAGGGCAGCCCTGCAGAGGACTGGGCTCTCACATGTGAGGGTGGCTTAGCTCCAGGCAGAGGGACAGAAGTGAGAGCTGGTTTGGGGACTAGGTGGACTTGGGAATCCTGCCACCCTGAGTGATTTCCACACAAAGACCTCTAGTAACATATGTCAGGGGTGGCTCCTGAGTACTCAGCTCCTTCCTTGTGGGTGCCTTGTCAAAGTGTGTGTGTGAGTACGTGTGTGTGTGTGTGTGTGTGTGTGTGTGTGTGTGTACGTGTGTGTGAGTGCAGGGAGGAGTAAGATTGTAAGTGCATGTAGTGCATGTGTGGGGGATGCATGAGTGCATATAAATGTGAGTGTGAATGTGTAGAGAACATGAGTGTATATGAGTCTGAATGTGAATGTTAGGGTGCATGAGGGTATATGAGTGTGTGTGTGAGATGTGTGTGGAGAATGATTATAAATGAAAATGTGTGTGAACGTTTCAGTGGGGATATGGACTGTGTGTGTGCATGGAACAATCCATAGGGTTGTATTAGGGGGTTGTTACTGGAGGGCAGTGTGTGTGTGTGAGTGTAGGGTGAGATTATGGGCATGGTCTATGTGTGAGTGTGACTATGGTGGAGTGGGTGGGTGAGTTTGTGAGCATCTCTGTGTGAGTGTGTGCCTGAGAGTATTTAGAGTGTGTAAGCGTGTGTGTGTGTGTGTGTGTGTGTGTGTGTGTGTGTGTGTGTGGTGCGTTCCCTCCTCATCATAGGTTCTCTAAGCAGGAACCAGACATCCCGTCGTCCATTGTAACCACTTGAGGCTTTTCCTAAGTGAGGCGTTCAACAGCTTAGGGTGCTCCTGCCCAGAGCACCGTATTCTGAGGGACTTCCCCGCTCTTTCTGTCCCCCACCTCCACCCCCACTTTGCCTCTGTGTCGGAGCTGGATTATTCTCTGGAGGAGTTGTGAGTCCCCGAAAGCCAGCCCAGCTACTCATCATGAGGAAACCATCATGGCTGCACCCCGTACCACAGGGCCACCCTCAGCCCCAGGCATGATGGACCCTCCTGGAGGACAGCCTAGCCGCCGAAGGGATAGAACTGTTTAATTAGAACAACTTGAGTTGGAAACACTCATCCATGTATGGGGAAAATGGCGACAGACTTTTTAGGACACGCCATAAGTTTTACAGTTATTGGATTTTTCAACTTGTTTACAAAAGCAATATTGTGAGATGGCCAACAGCCAGGCCCAGTTGCTTTTCTTCCTGCTCCTTCTGACGACAGGAGGGTGTATTATCCCCCAGCCAGCTGGGGGAGGGGTGGGAGCCGCATGCCATCTTGCTGTCTGTTTAATTATCCATTCAGCCAGGCTGGCACTCTTTCTGGCTGCTCACAGCCAGCTCTGCTCTGGAATGCAGCACAGTGCTTCCTCCCCGTGCCTCGGACCCCCTGCAGCAGCCTCACCCCAAGAAAATGCCAACTCCCGGAGCCAGTGTGACCTTGAACTTGACTGGAAACATCTGTGCCACAAGTTTCTCCTCAGTCATGAAAAGATCTCTCTAAAAGAGTGGATTCTGCACCAGGCCACCAGGCCCTCGGAGTCCCTGGGGGAGGCTTTAGAAAATACGCCGTGCTGTGCCTGACCCTTCTGAGCCTGATTTAATGTTGGGGGAGGGTCCTTTGGCTTGAACTTTTCATTTCAATTACTTATTTATTGAGGGGCTTGTGATGGCATGCATGTGGGAGATCAGAGAATAATTTGTGGGAGTGAGTTCTTTCCACTGGGTCTCAGGGATGAGACTCAGGTCATTAGGCTTGGTGGCAAGACCCTTACCCTCTGGGCCACCTTGCCAGCCCCAGCCTGAACTTTTGAAGGCTCCTAAGTGATTCTGATACCTTGTAGCTGGTCTGACATTGGATTTAGTGTCTCTTACAGGCTTTGGCCTTGAGGCTCTGTGGAATGCTACCCCATAGAGGGTGGGGACCAGGCCTCCCCATAGGGGATGGGGGTGAAGACCAGGGCTGCCTCATAGAGGGTGGGGGTAAGGACCAGGGCTGCCCCATTGAGGATGGAGGTGAGGACCAGGGCTGCCCCATAAAGGGTGCAGGTGGAGACCAGAGCTGCCCTCTGCTCTCACTCCAGATCTGGCTCATCTGGCTGAGCCAAAGGTGCAAGTCACCTGGAGAAACATCCAAAGGAGCAGGTCCCAGAATCACCACACCTGTAAATTGCTGGGAAAGTGCATAAGAGTCAAGGCAAGATGCTATGACAATCTTCCCATGGTGCACCTGCACTGGCCCAGCTCTCGGTGGAAAAGCATCTTCAGCTGAAGAAGAACTGACAGGTGCTCTGGCCTGGCTGAAGGATTCAGCGAAGAAAACAAGGGCAGAGAGAGAAGCCTGGCCCCCACCAGTCCTGGGTGGTCCCCACAGAGGATCATGGGAGAGGGGCCGGGATTGCCTTCATTCAAACTTCCTACCCACTTCCCTCCACAGCTGGAGTGAGTATAGACCCAGCAGGCACAATCACACTAAGACTGTCAGCCAGCTTCCTAGCACTACGACAAGTACTTCAGAGAAATCAACTTAAAGAGTAGAAAGGTCTGTGTTCGGCTCATGGTTTCAGAGATTTCAAGCTGGAGTCTCTTAGCCTCATGGGCATTTGGGTCTGTCTGTAAGAAGCCGCACACCATAGTGGGAGCATACAGTAGAAGAAATGGTTTCCTGGCAGCCAGGAAGCAAAAGGGAGACAGGAAGTACCTGGGGTCCTGCTATTCCCTTTAGGAGCTTGCATTCCTGATGACCTAACTTTCTCCTGCCAGGCCCGCCTCTTAAAGGATCCACAGACTGTAACCAAGCCTTCAACACTCAAGATCCACATTGTAGCCAAGGCTCGACCTCTCTGAGGTACTTGACGGTCTGTCCTACCTTGTGCATTTGTGCCTATAAGCTGTAGATAAGGATGGGAGGTGCCAAGAACTGTAACTGCAGGCCTGGTGAGATGGCTCAGCAATTAAAAGCTCTCACTACTCTTTCAGAGGACCCAGATTAGTTCCCAGCACCCACATGGCGGCTCACCTGTCTGTAACTTCCATGGGATCTGATGCCCTCTTCTGGCTTCCAGGGGCACTGCATGCACACGGTGCACATACAGACACGTAGGTACACACACATACAGGTAAAAATAAATGAATCTGAAGGAGGAAGAGGAGGAAGGTTGGCAGGGAGGCAATTGCATCAGCCGAGGGGTGCACCAGTACAGGACTGAACGGCTTGAAAGAGGTCACAGAGCCTCTGTGCTCACGTGTGCGTGGGGCTCGCCTCTTTCCCAGAGTGCTTCCATAGACAGGGCTCTAGAGAGTCCCTGGGACAAAGAGGGTAGGATTCAGGTTCTCAGTAGATGATAGAAAATAGAGCCTTTGAGAAGCTAAAGAGGCCGCACGGCTGCGACTCTTGTCAATCAGACCTGAAGCTGGGTTTGGGGTGAGAGGCAGGAAAACAATATAGGACTTACAACAAGGCTGTAGCCCTTAAAAACTGTGGCGGTAAGTGAGCTGTGTTCTGTCATCTGTGTTAAGGAATCATTTGAAAAGGTTCACTTATTTTTATTTTATGTGTATGAGTATTTGCCTACATGCTTGTAAATTCCTCATATGTATGCAGTGTCCATGAAGGACAGAAGAGTTTGGTTCAGATCCCCCAGAACTAGAATTACAGACTGATGTGAGTCAACATAAGGATGCTGGGAACCGAACCTGGGTCCTTTGCAATAGCAAGAAGTGCACTTAACTGCTGAGCCATCCCTCAAGCCCCAAGGAATCACTCTTAAAAGGTAAAAAAATATATATATTTAATATAAATAAATATACAGATTGTCTTAATTGCCTTAGTTACTTTTCTCTTTCTGTAAAGAGACACATGGCCAAGGCAACTTATGAAAGGTAGAGTTCATGAGGGTTTAGAGTTTCAGAGAGTGAGTCCATGGCCATCATGGTAGGGAACATGGCAGCCGGCAGGCAGCCATGGCATTGGAGCAGTAGCTGAGAGCTTACATCTGATCCCAAGCAGGAGGCAGAGAGAGAGAGAGAGAGAGAGAGAGAGAGAGAGAGAGAGAGAGAGAGAGAGAGAGAACTGAGAATGGCTGGGCTTTCTGAAGCCTCAAAGCCCACTGTAATGATCTGAATATGTATGGTCCCCCATAGACTCCTGTGTTTGAATGCTTGGCCCATCAGGAGTGGACCTATTAGGAGGTGTGGCCTTCTTGGAGTCGGTGTGGCCTTATTGGAGGAAGTGTGTCATTGTGGGGGCAGGATTTGAGGTCTCAGATATGCTCAAGCTATGCCTGGTACATAGTTTTTCCTTCTGCTGTCTACAGATCAAGATATAAGACTCTCAGCCACATGTCTGCCTGCACACTGCCATATCTCGCCATAATGAAAATGAACTAAACCTCTGAAACTGTAAGTCAGTCCCAATTAAATGTTTTCCTTTATAAGAGTTGCTGCAGTCATGGTGTCTCTTCACAGCAATAGAAACCCTAACTAAGACACCCACCCCCAGTGACATACCTCCTCCAACAAAACCACACCTCCCAATCCTTCCCAAACAGTTCCATAGCTGCAGACCAAGCATTCAAATATATGAGTCTGTGGGGGCCATTCTCATTCAAACCACCACACAGACACACAGGCATCAAAAACATTTTATTGAACTCATTAATGAGAAAACTAGTAAGGTGTTAAAAACTGGTTCAAATGAGAATTTCAAGAGCATGCTCATACAGGCAACTGGAAATGGATCAACTTAAGGTAGGAGTGTCCTCGGGGCGATAGTCAATTGCATTCTAACAGGCCATATTAATTCCCATCTCTACATCTACAGCCAAGAGTCATTTGCACACATTGTAAAATCGCCCAGAGGGAATATAAGGCACAGGCAACCAGAAGGGTGTTCTGTTGGAGACAACAGTGTTCTAGATCTATCCATCTATCACTCTTTGCTCATTCCGAAGACTGTTGCCCTTTTCCCCATCACTGTAAAATGGAGTTGACCCATGGGGCCGAGAGGTGATAGTTATTGCCTGGCACGAAGTACACATTTACTGAAGTTCCTTTCCCTTCTGGAGGATGGCTTTTCCTGGGGAGACATAAAGACACAGCTATTCACTGCAAATAGAGAGGGTCCTGGCAGGGAAGGACTCCATCCCAGCTTGGTAAGCCAAAGCATGCACTGGGGGTACTACAAAACACAGCTGATTCAAAGGCAGCTGTATCATCCAGAAGTCTCCTGGGCAGAGCACACGCAGCTACATCCCTGGAGTCTCTCTCCCCAGGCAGTTGTGTGGCTTTTAGACAACCTCAGGGGGTTCTCTCCCTTGTGAACCCTGTGAGCCCCACTCCCGTCTGCTAGAGAAGGAATGGGCCCATCTCACAGGGTCTCCTGCAGGTGACCACAGCTTCTGATTCAGGATGGTAAAAATCATGTCCTTCCTGGAGGAAAGAGCTACACAATGCCTCCCAGACAGAGCTCAAGGCCCTGCCATGCTGATCAGTCAAGTCATGGAGCTTTCTTGTCCCCCCAAGTCTGAACAGAGAGAATGGTTGGGCCTCCCTGTCACCCAGGGACCCAGGATCTGGTCTTGACTGTCACAGCCTTGGGCAAGTCATTTCTCTGCTCCGAGCCTCAGTTTACCAACACAGAGAGAGAATAAACACATGACCTAAAAATTATCTTTGGCTCAGTGACTTAGTTTCCCAGTGGCTTTTACTGCAGAACCTGACTGCAGACTTTTGGAGTCCAGGTTAGAGCATATTTGATTCCACAAGACCGTGGGAGCCAGAAAGAACGATCTTCAAATCCCAGCTCTGTATCTTACCATCCTTGTGACCTTGGGCAAGTTGTTCAACATCTCTGAGCCTCCAATGCTTATCGATCCAATATGATGGCCCGAAGGTCACCCCAAAGATGGAGGTTGATAGTATTTGCCATATGTCTCACATATAGGTGGTGCTCACCTCAGTGAGTGGTGGCTTCTCCCCCACTCTTCTTTCCCACAGGTCCCCATTGGCACCCTGGGTCACATCCCCTGCTCCATGGCTGCTGTCCACAATCAACCCCCTCTGGGTATGCACTGAAGGGATGCACAGTCCACAGCTGTGTGCAGGGACTTTTCAGCCTCGTCACAAAGCAAAGCCAAGGGCATGGGTAAAGATGCACTAAGAGTAAGCCCTGAGGAGGAGGGCTGGCAGTGGGTGGGAGGGATGGCAGGAGAGGCTGAGCTGGAGTCTGAGGCACTGGGGGGCCAGGCTGCCCAAGGCTGTGGTCCCAGGGAAGCTCTGCACGGGGAAGCTTTGGCTGGGGAGTTGTTGCTGAAGGAAGAACATCCTTCCAGGTGGTACCTCCCAGTGCCACCCATAGGAGCCACCACTTCCTATGCCACCCATAGGAGCCCTGCACAAACAGGACACACCCGTTGTCCTCCCTGGGTGTTATAAGGAGGAGCCATGGAGGCCATTCAGGGCAGTGGCCTGTGAGGGAAATTTTGCCAGGGAGCTCAAAGACTGTTTTCTGTGTAGATAAAGATATAGACATGGGAAAAGTGGCCTTCTCTACTCTGGGCCTAGACATTAACATGTGTCATTTGGAATCACACAGCCACCTCTCGACCACCACCATCAATCACCCCAACCCTACAGGTTAGGGTCCATGCAGCGCCAGGAGCCATCAGCCATGCTAGCCAGGTATAAAGAATGTTCCCTAGTCAAGATAAGGGATAGAGAGAGGCAGTGACAGCTGGAAGCACATGGCACTTTTAGGGCTGAGGGAACAAGGGAAACAGCTGGAATGATTGACAGAACTGAGAAGAGTCTGGGGCAGTGGAGGGCAGACTTCTGAGAGGAGGCAGTGTGTGGCTGGTGAAGGCATCTGGCTCTGAGTGTGCGGACAAGACCAGCGGGGCCACAGGTAGGACTATGTCTGGTTTCTGTTGCTATAACAACATACTTTCAGATTGGGTAATCTATAAAGAAAAGAGGTACGTTTATGTCATGGATCTGGAGGCTGAGAGGTCTAAGAACATAGTTCTGACATCTGGTGAGGGCCTTCTGCTACCTTATAACATGGTGGAAGCCATCCCAGGACATAACTGAGCAAGCGAGCCAGAGAGTGTGTTTGTGTAACAAAGCTATCCCCACAGGGACCCAGTAATCCCCTAACAGAGTAACCCTGGGACAAAGGCATCCTAATGATCCAGTAATCCACTAATGGAGTAACCCATTCTCTCTTTCTCTGAGCTGTCCATCTTGCTGTTTTTTCCTTCTCCTCCTCCTCTTCTTCCTCCTCCTCCTCCTTCTCCTCTGCCTCCTCCTCCTCCTATTTCTTTTAATTATGTGTAAACATATGTGTGTGTGTGTGTGTGTGTGTGTGTGTGTGTGTGTGTGTGTGTGTGTGTGTAGGCTTGTGAATGTCAGTGCAAATATCCTCAGAGGCCAGAAACATTGGCTCCCCTGGAGCTGGAGTCACGGGTGTTCATGAGCCATGCTGGGAAGCGAACTTGGGTCCTCTGCGAGAAGAGTACATGCTCTTAACCGCTGGACCATCTTGCCAGCCCCTTGTTTGTCCTCTTGCTGCCGAAACAATCTTTTTGGCACAGCTCTGTCACCATAGGATGTCCTGCATGGCCTGCCCATCCTCTCCTCACAGGTCTGGGTCTGCCTTGTTATCTGTTTCCTTGGCAACAGTCCTGAGCTGGCGCTTGTGATTTGTACAGTAGATACAGAACTCAGATCCACAGTGCTGCTTTTTGGCAGTTTCTTGGGCTGCCATGACAATTACCACAAGCCCAGTGGCCAAAAACAACTCAGGTTTATCCTCTCCCATTCATAGAGGCTGGAGGATCTGAGATCCAAGCGTCCACAGGGCCGTGCAGCCTCTGCAGGTAGCTTTACTTGCCTCTTCTGGTGCTGGTGCACCCAGGTGAGGTCCCTGGCTCGCAGCAGCCTCACTCAAGCCTGCCTCCATCTTGCCATCTTCCCTCACCCTTTCTCAGTGTCTCTGTCCTTTCTGATTCTCATAAGGACACCACCCTTGGATTCAGAGCCCATCCTCCGCTCCCATCTCCATCCTCAGTTATCCCTGCTATGGCCCTGTTTCCAAGTGTGATGGTCAGTCTTGACTGTGAGCTCCATATGATTTTGAGTCATTATGGAAACACATCACCTACATTAGGTTAGATTGAGGTGGGAAGAAAATCCATCCTAAATGTGTGCAGAACCATCCCATGGGCTGCAGTCCTGGACTGAGCAAAAGGAAGACTGAGCACTAGAATTTGCCTCTCTGCTTCCTGTCTAGACATGGTGCCCAGTAGCCCCACCTCCCCCACCCCCTGGCTTTTCTGTTACAGTGGACTGTATCTCCTTGAACTATGAGCTGACACACATCTTCCTGCCTTAGGTGGCTTCTTGTTGGGTTATTTTTATCACAGCATTGAGACATTAACTAAAGCATGCCACCCACTACAAGTGGCAAACTGGACAACAGGACCGGTCCCCAGGAAATTCTTGACCACCACAATGGAGTGCTGAAGACAGATCCGATGGATATCACCACTCACACACCAGGGGGCCTCAACAGCTGGCTGTCACCTCTGTAGCCACCCCAACACTGCTGACCTCGGGCCACTTAGCTCTTGGAGGTCAATGCTCACTGTGGGACCCTGAGACTACCACACCCCAGTCCCGCGTCTCCCCTCCATGTTGCTGGCAAGGGCCCTCTGCTGAAACGTTCACTGTAAATAAAGCCGTTTCAATCTGAGGCAGAGTGGCAGAGGGGGCGGCGGGGGGGGGGGGGGGGGGAGAATTGAACAAATAAAGGAAAAATCTTTACCATCCACAGAACAATACGCAAAACCCAGGACATTCCTCTGGACCATCAATAAATAACCCAGACCACAAAAATAATGCATGAGACAGCTTGTGTAATGGTAGTGTGTGAAAGACTAGGGAACTTTCTAGAATTAATTTTCTTCATTTTGGTTTATTAAAATTGCGCTCATCTATCTCCCCTGTTAAATATTTTATTTTTTCCGTATTAATGGCTGCAATTTCAGCCTGTGCCTGTTTCTGTCATTAACACTGTACAAACTTAATATCATTAGTAGTTTTTCCCTTAATTATGTGACTAGAAAAGAAAAACATCAAAGTTTCCGTGAAATTGGAATAGTATATCTAAATTGTCTCATGTTTATTTTAACATTAACAGTAAATGAAGCTAATGGGCTTTTATATTATTAAAAGCACTCATTTGTGTCTTGCCTGTTCCAATACATAACAAAGCTTTAAAAGATGTTAAATAATTAGTTATTTAATAGGGATGGGTGGAATAGATCAGACAGAAGGGAAAGTTGAGGGCAGCTGAACGCGAGCTGTCTGTTGATGGGTCTGTCCCTTTCCTGGCTGGCGGGCGGGATTCCCTCTCCCCAGGCCCGCTGCCCTGCTGTTACAATGATAGCTCTTATTTATAATGACCCTGCAGTGTTAAAACAACGCAATCGATTGCCGAGCCCTGCGGAGGGCACACGTGTGGGGCGGGGCGGGGGAGGGGGCAATAACATCTGCAGTTATTTCTGGGCAATATGCATTCATAATTCAATACCTGTGTAAAGAGTGTGGCTGGGGCTGCGGCTCAGGCCCTGCTGGGCTGGGGCTCCAGAGGCCCTAGGCAGGAGGGGAGGCCTGTGCCCTGCTGTGCTGGCCCGCCTCCCTCTGCCTCCCACCTCCCTGCCTCCTTGCAGGGGTCTCCTCGCTTTGGAAGCTGCCTTGAGCACAGGCATTTGTCTTAGGAGCCCAGGGAGACATAGGAAGACTCTGGCTGACAAATCCATTGTCGCACTGATCCTCAAAATCTTGTCATGGGGACTGGGGATGTAGTTAGTTGGCGGAGTGTTTGCTTAGCATGCATGAAGCCCTCAGTTCTCTCCTTAGCACCATATAAACAAGGATTGGTGGTGCACACCCGTAACCCCAGCTCTCAGAAGGTAGAGACGGAAGAATCAGAAGTTCGAGGTCATCTATGGTTACATAGGGAGTTTGAGGGCAGCCTGGGCTACATGAGACCGTGTCTAAAAACTAAACAAAAAGCCCAGACATCTCAGAGGCTTCCCTGAGGTCTGCTGTGTCTCCTGGCACTGGAGTCCATGCCTGCACAAGCCCCAGCTTGGCTCTTCCCACTGGGAGTCACCCAGGTTTCTTCTCTGCACAAACACATGATGCTGTGCTCCCTCCCCGCCATCCCTCCTGCGTCACCTCCTTCAAATCCCCTTTGTTCTCTCTCTACCAACCCCAGGTCTTCCTGCAGGCCTCATGTGTCCCTCTGTGCTGAACTCCTAAAACACACATGTGCAAGGGGGGAGGGGGTGATGCGGGGGGGAGGGGGGCATGGGACGGACCCTGGATGGACATGTCAACTTAGCACAGAACCCAGGGGTGTTGACTCCCATACCTTCAATGGCCAGAGAACATGCAGTTCTGACAAGATACCATGTAAGTCATACACTGCCAGTCGGGAGACATGCTTTGAGAACCTCTCAGCACACCCAGTGGCTCCATGTCTTTAAAGGCCACCACGGCTGTACTGGCCTGAAATGTCCTCTGCTGGTGGCACATGGCCAAGACTTGTCTCCTCAAACAGATGGCAAGTTCCTTGAGATTTATATCCCCATGATCTTTAAAATGCCGCCAGCTCAGGGGCGGTGTGGAAGCTGAGAATTTGCAGGGACCTGGTTGGCTGGTGCCGCAGCGTCTCTATGGGTCCCTGGAGAGGCTGGGAAGCTGAGGCTTAAGGACATGAAGCAGACTGCCACAGCTTTACCTAATGCTTCTTTTTGGCTTGTTTGTTTTTGTTTTAAGATTTTATTTATTTATTTATTTTGGTTTTTCAAGACAGGGTTTCTCTGTGTAACAGCCCTAGCTGTCCTGGAACTCACTCAGTAGACCAGGCTGGCCTCAAATTCACAGAGAGCAGCCCGCCCCTGCCTCCTGGGTGCTGGGATTAAAGGTGTGCACCACCACACTAGCTGATTTATTTATTTTTATGTGTATGGATGTTCTCATGCATGTATGCATGTGTACCATGTACATGGAGTACCCTCAGAGGCCAGGAGAGGGTGTTGGATCCCCTAGAACTGGAATTATAGATGGTTGTAAGCCACCCTGTGGGTGCTAGGAATTGAACTCAGGGTCTCCGCAAAAGTAACAAGTGATCTTAACTGCTGAGCCATCTGTCTTAGTCACTGTGCTGGCTGGTTTTATGTCAACTTGGCACAAGCTATAGTCATCAGAGAGGAGGGAGTCTCCATTGAGAAAATGCCTCCATAAAATCCAGCTGAGCCGGGCAGTGGTGGCGCACGCCTTTAATCCCAGCACTTGAGAGGCAGAGGCAGGTGGATTTCTGTGAGTTTGAGGCCAGCCTGGTCTACAGAGTGAGTTCCAGGATAGCCAGGACTGTTTCACAAAGAAATCCTCTCTCAAAACAACAACAACAAAATCCAGCTGAAAGGCCTTTCTTCTTCTTCTTCTTCTTCTTCTTCTTCTTCTTCTTCTTCTTCTTCTTCTTCTTCTTCTCCTTCTCCTTCTCCTTCTCCTTCTCCTTCTCCTTCTCCTTCTCCTTCTCCTTCTCCTTCTCCTTCTCCTTCTCCTTCTCCTTCTCCTTCTCCTTCTCCTTCTTTTCTTTTCTTTTTCTTTTTCTTTTTTTTTTTTTTTTGGAGCCTGTCCTGGAACTCCCTCTGTAGACCAGGCTGGTCTTGAACTCACAGAGATCTGCCTGCCTCTGCCTCCCTAGTGCTGGGATTAAAAGCGTGAGCCACCATGGCCGAGCAAAAGGCCTTTTCTTAATTAGTAATTGATGTGGGAGGACCCACGTCATGGTGGGTGGTACCATTCCTGGGCTGGTGGTCCTGAGTTTTATAAGAAAGCAGGCTGAGCAAGCCATGGAGAGCAAGCCAGTAAGCAGCACCCCTCCGTGGCCTCTGCATCAGCTCCTGCCTCCAGGTTTCTGACCTGCTTGAGTTTCTGCCCTTACTGCTTTTGATGATGAACTATGTTGTAGAATATTATTTTAGGGTGTGTTACTTTTGTTTATGTTGCATTTGTTTAACTCTGTGAAGCTGTGATACCTTGCCTGTCTAAAACACCTGATGGTCTAATAAAGAACTGAATGGCCAATAGCAAGGCAGGAGAAAGGATAGGTGGGGCTGGCAGGCAGAGAGAATATATAGAAGGAGAAATCTGGGAGGAAGAGGGAGTAGCCAGAGAAGAATGAGGATTATCAGGGGTCAGCCACCAGCTACACAGCAAGCCACGGAGTAAGAAATAATGAAAGGTACACAGAAATAGAGAAAGGTAGAAGCCCAAAGGCAAAATCTATATGGGATAATGAAAGTTAAGTGAAGTTGGCTAGCAACAAGCCAAGCTAAGGCCAGAGGTTTGTAACTAAAGAATAAGCCTCCATGCATGGTTTATTTGGGAGTTGGGTGGTGGGCCCCCAAAAGAGCAAAAACAACAACAGCAGAACTGTATGGTAGTTTAAATGAAAATGCCCCCCTTGGCCTCATAGGGAGAGGCATTATTTGAAAGTATTAGGACATGTGGCCTTGTTAGAGTAGGTGTGACCTTGTTGGAGGAAGTGTGTCACTGGGGGTAGGCTTTGAGGTTTCCAAATCTCAAGCCTGGCCCAGTGTCTTTCTCTTCCTGTTGCCTGTGGATCTGAATGTAGAACTCTCAGCTACTCTCCAGAACCATGTCTGCCTGCATGCCATCATGCTTCCTGCCATGATAATAATGGACCAAACCTCTGAAAGTATGAGAAAGCCCCCAATTAAATGCTTTCCTTTATAAGAGCTGCAGTGGTCAGGGTATCCCTTTGTGGCAATAGAAACCCTAACTAAGACAAACTGCTACTTGGAACTGTGAGTGAAAAAGAGTCCCTCTTCCCCCATTGCTTCATTACAGCAAGAGACCCTAACTAAGACAGTCACTGGTCTGTGGCTGTGAAGAGACACCGCGGACAAGGCAACACTTACAAAATAAAGCATTTAATTGGGGCTTGCTTACAGTTTCAGGAGGTGAGTCCATGATCATCATGGCGGGGAGCATGGCGGCACTCACGTAGGCATGGCCCTGGAGCTGTGTGCTTTACTTCTGATCCGCTGGCTGCAGGGAGGGAGAGAGGGAGAGAGGGAGAGAGGGAGAGAGGGAGAGAGGGAGGGAGGGAGGGAGGGAGAGAGGGAGGGAGGGAGAGAGAGAGAGAGAGAGAGAGAGAGAGAGAGAGAGAGAGAGAGAGAGAGAGAGAGACTGGGCCTGGAGTGGAATTTTGAAACCTCAAAGCCCATTCTCAGCAACACACTTTCTTCAACATGGCCACACCTCCTAATACTTCCAAAAGTTCTTCAACTGGGGACCATTTACACAAATACATGAGCCTATGGGGGCCATTCTCATTCAAACCACCACATTTCACTCTCTGGCCTCCATAGGCTTGTAGCCATATCATAATACAAAATACATTCAGTCCAACTTCAAAAGTCCCCATAGTCTATCACAGTCTCAACACTGCTTAAAAGTTCAAAGTCTCTTCTGAGATTCAAGCAATCTCTTAACTGTAACCCCCTATAAAATCAAAATCAAAAATCAGACCACAAAAAAAAAGGCAGATCACATACTTCCAGAATAGTATGGCACAGAATATACGTTGTAGGGAAAGGAGCATAGTGAGGAACTACTGAATCAAAGCAAGACCAAAAACCAGCTGGGCAAACTCCAAATTCAGCATCTCCACGTCTGATGTTGAAGTGCTCTTCAGAACAACTCTTTCCAGCTTTGTTGACCGCAGCACGCTTCTCTTTCTTGAGCTGGTTCCACTTCCTATTAGCAGCTCCCCTTGGCAGGTGTTGTTAATCCCACTGGTTGAGAATAAAACCACTACCACAGTTTAAAGGCAAATTGGAAGCAAACTTTAGTGAAATACTGGCCAGGTGGGTTGACTCTGACCAGGTCCATGTCCAGGTTCCCAGGGAAATGACCCTGAGTCATGGTTTACAAGGGCTTAAAAGGGGCAAAAATTCACTGCATTTCCCATCAGGCCCAATCAGAGACAAGCATATCCTGACGTGTGTCCTGCCTTTTAAACCTCCCACGGATGTGATCAAGCATATCCAGTAGAGTTGCATCAAACAAACTTGTTTAGGCGAGTGAAAACACGTGGCTTTTTATCTCCCATAAACAATAGTCTCCAGCATTTCGGGGACTATCTATCCTTGGGCAAGGGACTTACAGGTTAGAGGCATTTTTGTTTCATGGGTCTCCTAGTCATAATAATTAAAACTTAAAACATAACTTTAGCTCTCACAGTATCCCATAGCTCTGGCATCTCCAGTATCTTGAGGTATCCAACACAACCCAGGTTTTACCTTTACAGTTTCACACAATGAAGCCTCTCCTTTATGCAGAACTCTCCTTCTATCTGCCTGGCCTCAGCAACTTTCCTTAGGTGTGGAGGGAGATTCCACAAACCCTGTCTTGTATTCTTGACTCTAAAATCAGAATCACGTGGCTGAAGCTGACAAGTTCTTCTGCTTGCTGGGGCTGGAACCTGGCCTCCTCCTTGGATTACATTTGCGTAAACTTTCAATTGTTGGTAGTTTCCTGTGATACTTAAGCTTTCCTTTAATTCCTTTTCACAGATTGGAAGCTTAGGTGAGTGGGGTCTTGCCCTGAGGTCACCACTCCCTTTACTCCATTTAGCATTAGGCTTTTCTTTAAACTTTGTATCTGCTTGAGCACTGGACTTACATCCATTACCCTTCTTGGTGCTCCTTTTCTTCTCAAACTGTACATTTTGCATTTTTCCTTGCTCAACTTGTTCCTTTTCATTGTAGACCTACATAATATTGGTCACTAATAACCACAGGACATGGTCAATACTAGGCAGTCTAGAAATCTCCTCCACCAATGCCATTAACCCAAAACTCTTCAATTTAGCCTCAGGCAGATTTTTATGACAAGGGCAAAAAGCAGCCATATTGTTTGCCAAAATATCACAAGAATGGTCTCTAGGCCACTTACTAATATTTTCCCTCTGACACTTACTGTGCTGTGCCCCCACGGTCTCATCACACTCAGCATCACTGTCCATGGGTTAATCTCACCAGAAGAGAATAAGACCACCACAGCAATTTTTGAGCCAAATTTGAAGGAAGCTTTTTTAAATACTAGCCAGGATGATGGTCACTGTCTAGGTCCACATCAGGCATTCCCAGAAGATGGTGCTGAAATATATTACTCAAGGGCTTATAAAGGCAAAACTCACAAGGTTACATACTTCCTGCCTTTGCCTAATCAGGGCCAAGCATACACCCTGACATATTTCCTGCCTACGTAGCCCTTGCCTATGTGTGATCAAGCATATCCTGTGTAGTTGGGGCAATCAAGATTGTTTATAGAAGCAAAAACATGTGGCATGTTATCTTACATGAAAAACCACCCCAGGAATTCCAGGAAGTTATCTGTCTTTGGGCAAGTCAGGCTTACAGGTTGGAGGTTTTGTTTCATAGATCTCTTAAGCACAGTAACTTAAACTTAAAACATAACTTTAGCCATCACACAGACTTCTACTAGGATGGCCCAGTAAACCCCACTTGAGTATTCAACCACTAGCCCCAAGTTCCAAAATCCACATTCCTCCAACAAGCAGCATGGTCAAGTCCGTCACAGCAATCCCCTACTCCTGGTACCCACTTGTCTTAGTCACTGTTCTGTTGCTATAAAGAGACACCATGACCAAGGCAACTCTTATAAAAGAAATCATTTAATTGGGGGCTTGCTTACAGTTTCAGAAGTCCATTATTTAGTCCATTACTATCATGGTGGGGAGCATGGAGGCATGCAGGCAGACAAGACTCTAGAGCTGAGAGCTTTATTTCCTGATTCACAGGCAGCACGCAAAATGAGTGGGGAGAGAGAGAGAGAGAGAGAGAGAGAGAGAGAGAGAGAGAGAGAGAGAGAGAGAGAGCGAGCCTGGCATGGGCTTTGGAAATTTCACAGCCCACCCCCATTGACACACTTCCTCCTAATCCTTCAAAACAGTTATTTAACTGGGGACCAAGAATGCAAATATATGAGCCTATGGGGGCCGTTCTCATTCAAACCACCACACGATCTCACTAGCCCTTCCTTAAATAGTTTTTATTTACTCTTTGACAATTTCATACGTGTCATCAATGTGTCTGGATCATATCCATCTCCAACTCCTCCCTTCTGCTCCCCACCAGGAACCCCAACATATCCCCATACCCACTTCCTGTCCTCTCCTTTTTTAATTGCTAAGCCACTGTGTCCAATTACTGCTGCTGGTTGGAATGTTGACTGATTTCATGGATTTGATCTTGTGCTATAGTGAGGTCATGGGTGCAATGTCCGTGCCATGTCCCCACATTAGCATTTCACAGCATCCTCCCCATCCTCTTATGTTCTTTCCACCCCTCCTCCTCAGTGTCCCCTGAGGCTTGGGGTGGAGAAGGAGGTATAGATGTCCCATTTAGGGCTGAGCACTCAATAGACACTTATTCTCAGAGCTCTGACAGTTATAATCTGCATTAACTGCTAATCCCTGCAGAGGGAAGCCTCTCTAAGCCAATGCTTCTTGTGGAGTGATTTCAAACATGAGGGCTGG
This sequence comes from Peromyscus californicus insignis, assembly GCF_007827085.1. Lineage (NCBI taxonomy): Eukaryota > Metazoa > Chordata > Mammalia > Rodentia > Cricetidae > Peromyscus > Peromyscus californicus. The sequence continues at coordinate 58,581,386 of NW_026294402.1, forward strand.
GAGGCCAGGCACCCAGGTGAGTGGCTGCTTTGGTCACTGCTGAGCACCCACCTCAGGCTTCCGTGAGAATTCTGTGTACTAAAAGGGGACATGGAGGTGGTTTCTCCTCTGCGTAGGTGGGCATCCTTTATGCTGGGGCAGTGTTCCCAGCCTGAGTGTGCACAAAGAGGGGCTTCCCCCAGAACAAGAGACCCAAAATGAAAATAAAGAGGGAGATGCCATACCTTCTACAGCCCAGTCTCCAAGGGCGCCCATCATCACTTCTGCTTCATTCTGATTATGGCCGACAAGTGGCTGGAGCAGAGGTCCCCACTCAGGAAGAGGAGTTACAATTACCCACTGAAGGAAGGTGTATCAAAGACTTGCAGAACTCCTTATTATGGAACAGGTTCTGGAATGTTCTGGTTGGCTTTTTTTCAACTGTGGGATAAACCATACAAATATAATCAGTCCTTCATTTCTGCATTTCCATATCCATTCATTTAATTGAGAACAGACTGAAAATAATTGTGTATAAAGGCCCATAAATAAAAATAAAGTAAATAATTAATACAATATTTTTGACTCTTCAAAATTGGTTGTTTTTTTTTTTTTTTCAGACTTGATGTAGTGGCATACACCTGCAATCCCGTGCAATACACGAATGCTAAGAGGGAAGAATCCTGAGCTTGAGGTCAGCCTGGACTTCATAATATGACTCCATGTCAAAAACAACAAAACATTACTCTTCCAAACAGTTTGAAAACTGTATTCTCTGATTCGTCTCTTTTGATAGTTGACCTAGAAATTACAACTAACTCATGTATTCTGGGCTAGTGAGCAGGTGTCAATAAATACCTTTACTTTCTTTCTGGACTGTGTGAGAGACCTAAAACATTTTAGAGCCATTTGATCTCTGACTTATGTTTGGCATTTTCTGATGCTAAAATCTGTCTTTCCTTTTAATCCCACATAGCATGATAACATGACTAATGTAGCTTAAAGGATATTTTCTTAGTCTTCTGTACTGTTGGGCATTCTTCATGGTTTTTATACGTTTGCCCCTCAGCCTGAGGTCAGGCTCCATTCCCTTTCATCCAGGGGTCAGCTTTGCCTCTACTAAGGTACTTCTAATGGCGATTTATTCTTTAATTCCATCTGAAATATTTCATTTTTACTACAGCCTCGAAAAGTGGCTGCAGAATTCTAGATTGAGACTTGTTTTTGCCCAACATACACATGAACATTCTAGTGTTTTCTTTTTTTAAATACTTTTTTTTTTTTTTTTGGTTTTTCAAGACAGGGTTTCTCTGTGTAGCTTTGCACCTTTCCTGGAACTCACTTGGTAGTCCAGGCTAGCCTCGAACTCACAGAGATCTGCCTGGCTCTGCCTCCCGAGTGCTGCGATTAAAGGCATGCGCCTTTAAATACTTATTTTTACTTTTAATTATGTGTGTGTGTGTGTGTGTGTGTGTGTGTGTGTGTGTGTGTGTGTGTGTGTGTGTTTCTGTACCCTCAGAGGCCAGAAGAGGGCATCAGATCCCTTAGTGCTAGAGTTACAGGGGATCTTAACCACCCAGCCATCTCTCCGGACCCTAGCTGATTATCTTCTGACACCCACTTGCTGCTGTGTAAGCCAGCTGCTAACCTAGCCTTGTTTTCTTCTCAATATATTGTCATCTGGGATCTCTGTCTGACTGTCTGTCTGTCTCTGTCTCTCCGGCAATTTTGAAAATCTTTTGACTTTAGCTTTGTCCAGTTTCACTCCGATGAACCCACAAATATGTTTATTTCATTTATTTAACCTATGTGACACTCATTGACCTTATCTTAAAACTGGTTCTATGTCTCTTTTCAGTTCTAGACACTTGAGTTATCACTTACTAAATGATAGCCCCACCTCACTCTTCTCCTTCTGGAATTCTAACTTGGTGCACATTGGGCTTTTCATTTTCCCTCCCATACTCCCTAACTTTTCTTCCATAGTCAACCTATCTTCTTCTTCTTCCTTTGCTACAGTCATCCAATTCATGGATTCTCTCTTCAGCTGTACCTAATCTGCTATTTCACACATAAACTGTGAGTTTTCTTCCAATGATCTTTTTTCTCTCCATTTCTAAATATATTCTTCTTTTTAGAATCTACTGTTTTTGCTGTCAAAAACAAACAAAACCCTTTTTCTGTGTATGGCAACTCACGCCTTAGATCAGAATGTTCAGAAGGCAGCAGCAGGTGGATCTCTGTGAATTTGAGGCCCATGTTCTCCAGGAAGAATGGTCTGTCTTCCCTTATTTTGTCCCTTGCTACAATAATCTCTTGGTTCGCTGTTCTCCATCTCAGTTCCAGCCCCTACTCTACTCAGAGATCAGCTTGCCTGGTCTCAGATCTCCAGCTTCAGCTAGATTTCTTGTGCTGTGTACATGACCCTGGACTCTTGGTACCCTGAAATTCCCATGAAACTACCACTTCCCAGCCATCAAGACATTCCGTGTTGGGGGCTGGAGAGATGGCTCAGAGATTAAGAGCACTGACTGTTCTTCCAGAGGTCCTGAGTTCAATTCCCAGCAACCACATGGCTCACAACCATCTGTAACGAGATCTGGTGCCCTCTTCTGGCCTGCAGTCATACATGCTGTATACATAATAAATAAATAAATCTTAAAAAAAAATCATTAAAAAAAAAGACATCCCATGTCTTTTCTCTTGTCCCAGAGGCTATAGAGAAGGATGAGTCTCTCCCTAGGACTGTGGGATCCTTGGGGCACGGCTGAAGTCTGCTTCTCCCTAGTTTTGCAGATCTCAACTTTGAGCCCTGTAGCAACGTCCATGTTACTACCCGTTCACCATGTCCGAGCGAGGGGCTGAGGATTAAAACAGAGACAAGACAGCCGGTCATTCATCTCAGTAGAAAGCCCTTTATTGAAGGAGGGAGGAGGCCTTAAATACAGACTTACAGCACAGTGGAAGAACCTGGGAGGGCAAAAGTTCGCTACAGCTGTTTTACATTCTAGCATTACACCAATATGCAGGATACGCAAACAAGGCACCTCGGGTAAGCTGTTTAGGAGGAATGAAACCAGCAGGGAATTAGCATAGGGAGGACATCTGATCAAGGTCAGCAAGCAAGGCAACAGCTCCCCAAGAACGGGGGCCAGGGCCCAACAGAGCTAAGCTCTGAGCAAAGTGGCTGTGAGTGTTTGCAGGATAGCCCATGTGCATCCTACATCAGGGACAGAGGAGTCTTGGGAACATAGCAGAAAATATCATTATAAGGATCAAAATTAAGCATGGAAATAAAGGTTGAGTGTGATGGCACAGGCTTGCAATCCCGGCTGCTCAGGAACTGGTATCTGGAGGGTCACAGGTTCAAAACTGTCTGAGCAGTAGAATGAGTTCAAGATCAGCCTGGGTAACTTAAAAGTCTTGAAATGCATCTTAGTGTTATAGTGCCTAACTAACTAGCCTGTGTAAGGACCTCAATCCCTATCTCTGAGGGGGAGGGGGAGGGGGGAGGGGGAGGGAGAGGGAGAGAGAGAGAGAGAGAGAGAGAGAGAGATCATACATATAAGGAAAATAATTTTCAAGATAGATTTTTTTTTGGTTTTTTTCAAGACAGGGTTTCTCTGTGTAGTTTTGGTGCCTGTCCTGGATCTCTCTCTGTAGACCAGGCTGGCCTTGAACTCACAGAGATCCGCCTGCCTCTGCCTCCCAAGTGCTGGGATTAAAGTGCACCACCAATGCCCAGCTCAAGATAGAAATTTTTTTTTTAAGATTTATTTTATTTATTATGTATACAGTGTTCTGCCTGCATGTGTCTTTGCAGGCCAGAAGAGGGCACCAGATCTAATTGCAGGTGGTTGTGAGCCACCATGTGGTTGCTGGGAATTGAACTCAGGACCTCTGGAAGAGCAGTCAGTGCTCTTAACCACTGAGCCATCTCTCCAGCCCTCAAGATAGAAATTTTAACAACAAATTCCAGAGTAGAAAATAGTTGTGAAAAAATCAATTGAGCCTAAAAAATTAAAATGCTAGAACTTATTAAATGAAAAGATAAATTGATGATTTAATATGTGAGAGGGTTCATTTTAAAGCAGCTCAAAGAATTACTCCCAGTTAAAATGTTAAAATGGCCAGGCATGGTGCATGCCTGTAATCCCAGCATTTGAGAGGCAGAGGCAGGCGGATCTCCTTGAATTCAAGACCTATATTGCAAGTTCCAGGCCAGCCAGAGTTACATAGTGAGATTCTGTCTCAAAAAAAAAAAAGAATAATAATAAATAAACTGTAAAAATGATAATACACTTTAAAAATTAAAATTAAAAATAGGAGTGTGAGGTAATGAGGAAGGAATTAAGTAGATGATGAAACCTAGGAGGTGGGGCTGAAGAGATAGCTCACGGGGTAAGAACAATTGCTGTTGTTGCAGAGGATCCAGATTCAGTCACAGCATCCACACTGGGCAGTTCACAAGCACCTGTTAATTCCAGCTGAGTGCTGGGACATGCACCACCACAGCCCAGCTACAATTCAATCTCTTTAAAGGAAACAATAAAATAAAGATAGTATAGCGGGGTGGGAGGGGTATGGGGGGACGTACACCTTTAATTCCAGCAGGGAGGTAGAGCCAGGTGGATCTCTGTGAGTTCAAGGCCAGCCTGGTCTATACATCGAGATCCAGGAAAGGCACCAAAACTACACTGAGAAACCCTGTCTCAAAAATAAATAAATAAATAAATGGATAAATAAATAAATAATAAAAAAAATAAAGATAGTATAAGGGTAATATAAGCTGTCATTGGTGAAATTTCTCCCTTAGTTACAAGGTGTGTGTGTGTGTGTGTGTGTGTGTGTGTGTGTGTGTGTGTGTGTACTGACAGTGGAGATTAACTACCACCACCAAGCATCCTACTTATGATTTTGGGGAACTATTCCAGACCCAAACCATACCATCAGGTGAGGGCAAATTGCTCTAACTTAAAACATGAAAATCTGGGGGCTGAAGAGACCGCTCTGCTGAGAGCATTTGCTGCTCCATCCGAGGACTGACATTTGGATCTCAGCACCCACACGGGATGCCTCACAAACACCTGTAACTCCATTTCCAAAGACCTCCTGTTGTCTTCGGACCTCCTCGGGCACTGCACACACATCTGCACACTCACACTGACATGTGCACACAGACAGAAATAAAGTGGAAGGCAAGGTGTACCACAGTTGCCCCTTTCAGATCAATGACTACCAACTCTAGGCTTGTGTACACCAGACACTAACCTTGTTTAGTCCTCACGCCAGCTGTGTGAGATAAATTCTATCACTGTTTTCATTTTACAGCTGAGGACACTGAGATCACAGGGCCTTGAGACTTAGAGCGGGTCTCATAAACAGGCCTCTTCTCACTCAGGACACACAGTGGTTTTGGCATTAAGTCCTGGTGCGATCTTCACTGTGGAGCCAGGCCTCTGCTTGTTCATGTCAGGCTTTCTACACTGACCCCTCTGCTTCAGGACAGAGCCTTTCTCCTGCTTGTGTGCCATTGGCTTCTTATTTCAAATCCTGTGTCTCTGAGGTCCCAGTGATAGGACTTAAGAGAGTTTTGGAGCCGGGTGGTGGTGGTGGTGCACACCTTTAATCCCAGCACTTGGGAAGCATAGGCAGGAGGATCTCAGTGAGTTCGAGGCCAGCCTGATCTACAAATCAAATTCCAGGACAGCCAGGAATGTTACACAGAGAAACCCTGTCTTGAAAAACAAAAACGAGCCGGGCGGTGGTGGCGCACGCCTTTAATCCCAGCACTCGGGAGGCAGAGCCAGGCGGATCTCTGTGAGTTCGAGGCCAGCCTGGACTACCAAGTGAGTTCCAGGAAAGGCGCAAAGCTACACAGAGAAACCCTGTCTTGAAAAACCAAAAACCAAAAACCAAAAAAAAAAAAAAAAAAAAAAAACCAAAAACGAGAGAGAGAGAGAGAGAGAGAGAGAGAGAGAGAGAGAGAGATTAGAGTTTTGGAAAGCCTGGTCTCTCTAGATAGGGCCTCCAGAGGACTGTGGCCCCATTGGCCTGTGGCTCAGCCCCATGAAGCCAGGAGAATCAGGTGCCAAGGTCATCAGGACTGTGAAAAGGGCTCCCTGCAGCTCCACCTCAGGAGACCACCCTTAGCCCAGAAGCTGAGCCATGGCACAGGCCCTGCGGGTGTGCTGGGTGCTGAAGCCGCTGGAGCTGGTCGCCCAGGCAGCCTCCCAGCTCAATGTCAGCCGCAGGCTCTTAGCCCATCCATCATCCAGTCCTTAAGACATATTAAAATGGATTTAAAAAGGCATTTCACATTTTCTCTCCTTAACATCCACATTATTACCACACATCGGCTTTTGTTTTAATTAAAATCGGTTTTGAAATCCTCCATGAAACTTCAGTGGGATTGTTAAAGGCAGCAATTTCCTTATCGGCAGCGCATCCCCACAACATACTGTAATAGTTATTTTGCAACAAAGCACAAGTCTTATTAATTTAGCTCAATCAAATCAGCACCACGTTAATTTACAGGGCTGTAAAAAATCTGCCAGTGCCTCTCTAGATCAGGGAACTTAGGGGCAGGCGGGACACCAAGTGGGATGTTTATTTTGTACAATGGTCCCTAACTGCATCTGCGTGATTTAAGAGCTTTCCGAGGCGGGCGCGGATAATATCACATGCATACAGCATTGTGTGTCTATGCCTCATTACTCCCTACAGAGACCCAAAATCATTTGGCATTCAACTCCTGCCTAAAATATTTCCTTCTACATACAAATATTTTTCCTGCTTTAAATGGCTTCCCTATGTTAATTTTTTTTTCTTTCCTTTTTGGCTTGGCGCTGTGAAACCCGATACTTTCCTGGGAAGGCGTCTATTTTTGGTCCTGCACTGAATCTCACTGGTTGCTAAGTGAGTGGTGGGCTTTCCCCAGCCTCCCTCTTCTTCTCCTCCAAACAGGAAGCGGGTGAAGCTTCCGCGGATGGATGGTGAATTTTCTGCCTCCTGGTTTCCTTTTACCAGAGTCTTCTTCAGTAACCAGGAACATTTACTTCTCTTGTTCTTTTCTCGATAACAAAGCTGCAGAAGGCTGTGGTAATGATTTGCCAGGAGGTGCAGGCTGAGCCGCTCGTGATCGATCAAAAGGCACTGTGGGTTGGGGAGCTGCAGCAGGTGTCGGGGAGGCTCAGAGAGGACATGTGACTTGCCTGAGGCCACAGGGAGGCAGAAAGAGCACTGGGTCCAGATGAGCTCAACCCTGGTCTGTTTGTTTTGCGGCAGGGTCTAAAGCAGACAAGTTAATTTGTAGCTGAGGATGACCTTGAACTTCTGATCCTCCTGCCTCTACCTCCAAAAGTGGAGATTACAGGTGTGCATTCCCATGCCCGTTTTATGTAGTCCTGGAGATCAAACCCAGGGCGTCATGCATGCTAGGCAAGTACTCTACCAACTGAGCCATATCCCCAGCTCAACCCTGATCTTCTAAGCCCTTCAGATTGTGGAAGACCATAAGATTAGTTAGAGTGGATCATAGACCTTACGGGGGCAGAGGCTTAGCTTTGCAGTGTCAACTATGGTGAGTGTGACAGTTACCTTCCTCTGCAAAGCAGCATCCGGATTCTCAATATCTAACTCCAAAATGCAGAGCTGTGCTGGAAAACAGAGAGAAACTGTCACCTTGAACCTGGGGAGCTCTTTTTTTGTGCAGATGGCTTCCATCTGCTCCAGGACTGTGCACACCTGCTCTGGGGAGACACAAGGGCACAGAAATCCCGTGTCCTGGCGTCCTCACTAGCTGCCAGCCTCATGACAAGAACTGGTTTAGGAGATTCTCACCCAGGGTTGCCGCCTCTCAGGTCAGGGGACTTGCAGCTCACTGGCCACCTCTGGTGCCCTGGGTCTGTGCAGAAAGGACACTGTTGATGTGACGTCATTTGCTGGGCTTTCCCGACTCACTCACCGTTGCTAGCCTTCCCCCAAGTGGCTCTGTGTCTGTTCTAAGTCTGTGATCCACACTGTCCTGAATAGGAGGAGGAGCTTCTGGTTGACCTGGCCAGCAAGGGGGCTCTTGGTGCCTGGAAGGGAACTCTGTGTCGGTGGGGATGTATGGCTCCCAAACGCCATGACACTGTTTAAAAACTTACACTCCCGTTTGTCTTGTGTTTCTGTGTGTTTGGACGTGCATGTGTACAGTGCACATGTAGAAATCAGAGGACAACTTGTGAAAGTCAGTCCTCTTCTTCTACGATGCAAGTTCCAGGGATCGAACTCAGGTCTTCAGGCTTGGCAGCAAGCACCTTCACCTGCTGAATCATCTTGTCAGCCTTTTTTTTTTTTTTTTTTTTTAATAGGGTTTTACTATAAAGTCTAGGCTGGCCTTGAACTCACAATCCTCCTATTTCCACTTCTGGACTGTTGGGATTTTACAGGTTTATGCTACCTTGCCTATCAACTATGACATCTTAAGTAATGACAACATGTAATTCACCTTGACAGCCAAGGCCAGGTAGAATAAGGCCCTTGTGGTGACTCACCCCTCCTTACGGGGACCCATGCCAGTCTCTTCAGAAGAGTACTGTCACTTCATTACCTATGGCCACCCATCCTATCTGATCTGGTAAAGGTCACAAGGTCCCAGGGCATCCTGGTTTCAGAGGGCCTGATGTGTGCACCAGGCACCATCTCCAGCTCCCATCGCTTAGCTGAGCAGGGGAAATGGCAGTATCCCTGGGTGAATGGCTTCCCCTCACCTAGGGATGGGAGAAACAGAGATGAAGGAAAGGAGGCAGAGGGGGTGACCTTGACCCAGGCCTGCACAGGATGGTGAGTATTGCCCTGAGACCTCTGTGAGGCATGGAGCTTGGAACATTCCAGCAGAGGGTGCATTTCTGGGCAAATCCAAACCCTGTGGCTATGTGCTGGGAATAGCCACGTCACTTGGGAGACAGCTATTGAGAATCCACTGGAGAAGCTCAGAAGGATTCCATGGCTGGTGGTGGAATCCTGTTGAGAGCTTCCCCAAAGGTTTAACAATAGCCGGAGCCATGTACTGTGGGCTAGTGTCGGGCTACGCTCTGAGGAGCAGTATTCTTTTGTTCTGATTTTTGTGTAAGGCCTGGTGTTTGTCTGTCTGTCTGTCTGTCTGTTTGTCTGAGAAAGAGGGAGAGGGAGGGAGAGAGTGAGTTTCATATAGCCCAGGCTGGTCTCAAACTTACTATGTAACTGAAGCTGTCCTCAAAATCCCAATCCTCCTGCCTCGGGCTTCTGAGTGCTGGAATTGCCAGTGTATACCACCATGCCTGGCTCAGAAAGCGTTTTGGATGGATGCCCAATCCTCCCAGAGCCTGCAGCTTGTGGTATCAGCAGCCTCTGGCCATACCTTTGTTCCAGTGAGTGAATGCCTCATGGGGACTGGCTTTTCAGGATGGGCCAGAAGGTGGTAGAAATATCCATGGAGGACAGCCTGACGCAGAGCCCTAGGCACCTCAGGGCCGGACCCTCAGAAGAACCCGTCTGGAGCCTTTAACCTCCATAGAGAGAAAGGGCCCTAACTTAGCCGTTTTCAAAATGGCTTCCTTCACCCAAGGCCTCCTGCCAGATCATAGTGTGCCTCTGTGGAAGTTAGAAGGTGATGCCCTCTTGGGGACAACCCAGACCACAGGCCCTCAGAACGCTGAATGGATCACAGCAAGACCAGGCCTGAGCCTCATGGATCCCTGGACTAACCATGCTTATTACACACACAGTCAACAACTTACACACTGTAGTTAGTGGTTCTGCCACATGGTCAAAGCTCCTGGTCACATTCTACTTCTTTTGTGGGAAGATCCAGGCCTAGGCTTCCCCCTAAACACACAGCTCACACCCAGAGCTAAACCAAGACTACCCACCCCCCAGATGAAGGAAGCTGTGCTCTAATGCAAACAAACTCTCGGGGATTTTGCTTTGCACACCACGCCCATCCCCACCTCTCCTTCCCAGAGGCAGCAAGGAGACAGGTCAGGCCTGGGGGCAGGACCCCAGAGCCTCCTTCAGCAGGCAATGCCAAGCCTTTCTTCTTCATACAGCTCGTATTTGTTTGTCTGGGGGTATTTCGTTTTGCTTTGAAAGAGAGACAGAAAGCCCATGAACTTGGTTGGGTAGGGATGTGGGGAGAATCTGGGAAGAGTTGAAACACGATCAAAATATATTGTATAAATCTAACAACATATGTATATATATATATATATATATATATATATATATGTTTAAATTTTTAAAAAAAAGGAAGGCTTTCTAAAAAAGAGGAACCTTCTAGTGACAGATGGCAGATAAGTACGAATGGTAAATAGTTTTAATTACTGCATAATGTAAGTGAGACCATAAAGGAGAGACAGTACGGGCAAGCTGCCGCCGCTGAGGCCCCAAAACTGTTGTGGGGCCCAATTTGTCTGGCATGTGCTGTTCTCAGTCTTGGGAGGGCTTTAAAGAGAACGCCGGAAATATTAATTGCCCGCCTCGCCGGCCCATCCATCTTCACAACCGAGTAACACGCTTTTTTAATTTCAGGGGAATCGTTTTCAAATGGGAATCATGCAAATGAGTATTTTAGCTATTCATTTGTTTTACTGCGAGCGCTTTGTGAGCAAATGGCCTACAGCTTGCAATGAATTAAAAGACATGGGCACCGGAGACCGATTTTTAATACAAAGTCTTGACTGGGAGACGACCCCGACCAGCGGCACAGAAAATGTTGGCATAGCAACTTTGGGCATTTTCATGCAAATTGGCTTCTATATAGATGATACGAATGCAATGTTTTCCTTCAACTAATCATCATAAAATTAGTTTCACTATATTTAAATGCCTCCACTTAATGCATTATATCCATATGCATGAAATTGCCTCCGCTAATGTAGTACATAAAGTGCCAGAGATACAATGAATAGCCAAATTGCACGCGGCTATGTTATCTCCCATTAAAGTAGCTCCCCTCCCCCACCTTCTTTTTCTTTTTCTTTCTTTTTTTTTTTCCTGTGGGTGTTCTTGAATGTGTGGGTGCCAAAGGCATCTATCACAAATTGCTATTAACATACTCCAAAGTCCTCCACAGTTAAGTAACAGATTGTACCACAGCCTTAACAGAAGCCAGACGGGGGAGGGGTGGGCCTGGGGGTGCCCACCTAGGCTGTCTGACCTTCCGCAGGAAGGGTCTAGAACCCCAAGAGACCACGGAGCAAAGAGAGTTTCAATCCAACACTACCCACAACCCCGACCCGCAGGCGTGTTTGAATGGAGAATCCTGGGAAGGGTGTGTCTGGGTGGAATCTGCAGACCCCGGATCCCATCAGAAATAATGAAGAGTGAACCCACTGTTGATGAGAACGGCCCCCAAGGTCTATCCCACAGCCTTGAGAGGCGAGAACTTTGGGGAGCATGATGGAAGCCAGTAATTGAGAAAAGGCTGGAGAAGGAAAGAGCGCCCCTAGGGAGGTCCTGAAATAAGCTCCGTGCCTGACTTGGTACAGCTGTTGTGCATCAGGACTCAAGAATTCAACAGGATGGTCGCTGGTCTTGTGGACTCTGAAGCTAAGGAACACATCCCAGGTCACAGCGCCAGAAGTTAAAGATGGATTTTAACCTTTGCCCAATAGTTCCCAAGCAGCTTTGCTCTGTAACAGCTCGCCCCCTGCAGGTTGTGTCAAGGAATGGCAGGGACGAGTTCCTTTTAACTGGGACAGGAGGAGACGGCTACATGGGTCCAGGTGTATGGTCTTCATTCACATATGGCAGGCACCCTTGCTATGATTTCCAAACTCCCACGAGGTCAAGAGGACTAGGCTTCATATGAACAGAGGACAGCTTCCCAACTTGCTGTCTGTGCGGCTACCCCCCTTGTTCCACGGAGTAAATATAGCCAGGCTCCAGCCTGGAGGAAGCAAAAGGTGTCCCTGGGGAAATGCAAGCCCCTTTCCCAGATGGAGAAGGGGTTGTACCTCAGCATCTATTGTTCCTGCTCCTTGGAGAACTTGACTTTTTCCTAGGTAGGGATGGCATCTTCACAAAAACCCATTAGAGGCTGGCCATAGTGGTGCACACCTTTAATCCCAGCACTTGGGAGCCAGAGGCAGGCAGATCTCTGTGAATTTGAGGCCAACCTGGTCTACAGAGTGAGTTCAGGCCAGCCAGGGTGACAGAGAGACCCTATCTAAAAGAAGAGAGAATGCATTAGGTCATGTATTTGGTGGCACTGTTTGGGGATTTTATGGGATCTAGGAGGAGGGACTTTCCTGGAGGAAGCAAGTCACAAGTCACACAGTTTTGAGAGTTTATAGCCTTGCTCCACTTCAAGTTGGCTTTCTGCTTCCTGTGTGTGGTTGAGATGTGATCAGCCAGCCTCCTGCTCTGCCACCACGCCTGCCTGCTGCCATGCCTCCCCTTCCGTTAAGCACTCTCCCTCTGGAACCATGGGGTAAAATAAACTCTTCCTTCTAACCTTTTATAAGTTGCTTTTGGTCATGGTGTTTCATCACAGCAACAGCAAGGTAACTAATATACTCACCAACAATTCCACACTTGTGTATACAACCAAAACAATTGAAAGCCAGGTCCTTACACACCTGTGTTCATGGCAGCATGACTCACAGTGGACAAAAGTGGAGGTCACTCAGGTGCTCATTAATAGGTTCAGAAATGAACAGGTGAGCAATGTAGGGTAGGTAGAGAGAGAAAGATGATAGATGATACACCAAGGAATGTTATAGGCCTTAAAAAGAAAGAAGTTCTGATACACGCTACCATGTAGATGAGCACACTGAGAATATCCTGCTACACGAAAAAAGCCAATTGTAGAAAACCAAAACGGAATGATTCCACTTCTATGTCGTACCTAGAATAGCAAAATAGAGGGAGACTGGAAGTCTGCTGTGAATGTTAGGGCTGAGTGGGGAGGGGAGGAGGTAGTATGTAATGAATTCAGAGTTTCAGTCTGGGAAACATGAGAAAACTCTGGAGGTGAAGTTATGGTGCTGATTGTCCAAGCATGCAAATTACTTAGTATCACTGAGCTGAACACTTTAAAGAGGTTTCCATGATGGATTTTTATTATACACATTCTACTGCATTAAAAACTTTGGAAAAGGCCGGGCGGTGGTGGCGCACGCCTTTAATCCCAGCACTCGGGAGGCAGAGGCAGGTGGATCTCTGTGAGTTCGAGGCCAGCCTGGTCTCCAAAGCGAGTACCAGGAAAGGCGCAAAGCTACACAGAGAAACCCTGTCTTGAAAAAACCAAAAATAATAATAAAAAAATTAAAAAAAAAAAACTTTGGAAAGAGGGGTTGGCAAGATGGCTCAGCAGGTAAGGGGGCTTGCTGCTGAGAAACTGAGTTCAGTCCCCAGGACAGGACCCACACGGTAGAAGAAGGAAGCTGAGCTGACTCCTGCAAGTTGTTCTCTGATGCTGACTACACACACACACACACACACACACACACACACACACACACACTCAGTAAATAAATAAATTTAATAAAAAATGTTTTAAACTCTGAAAAAGGCACAAGGTAGGAAAGTATCTTGCTCCAGATGGCACATGTACCACAGAATCCAGGGACAAACTTTCTGAGAACCTCCACGAACAACAGTTTCGTAATCATGACTCACTTCGACAACACACAAATTCTTTCCATTTCATTTCTTTCCATTGGTCTTTCCTTTCCCCTCCATACATGGTTTTTTTCCACCTGGAACTACTTATGACCACTGTGACTTTACCAACATTAAAATAAGTTGGCATACCCTTGCAAATCGAATGAGTTATGCTGAGCGTTAACTAACCACAGTGGTCCTAGCCAACCCTCATTCTAAACCCTACTTCTTTAATTCTCACAGCAGCCACCAGGTGGCAGGGGTTAGAAAACCCAACCTATATGGATTATGTCAAGTACTGCCTCCTGGTGGTCACAATGAGATTTGCAGGCACAGCATGTTGAAGGCAATCAGCCTGGACTCAAGGCGCAAAAAGCAGCCTCTTTGAGGGGCTGCAAAAGTCCCTCCAACACTCCCCTTATGCCTTATGTATGATCATTCTCCAGCCCAAGGCTACAAGTTTCAGTCCTAAGCTGGATCAATGGCTCTCCAATGACTTACAAACCAAGGTGGAACCAAATATTCCAGCTCATTTTGTTTCTTCCCCCACCCCCAATTCAGCTTTTAAATAGTCCACTCATGGAACATGTCTCATGGCTTTGTTGCTGGCACATCCTCTCCACTACAACTCATCTACTAGCTTCTTCCACACCTGAGCCTCCTCATGCTATGACATCATTCCATCCTAGAACAGCAAAAGCATTGCCTACCTTTGTAGGCAATTCTTTTGCAATTCATAGTAGCCTTAGTTTATGAGTGGTTAGGAAAAGGAGGAAGGAAGAAAGGAAGGAAGGAAGGAAGGAAGGAAGGAAGGAAGGAAGGAAGGAAGGAAGGAAGGAAGAAGGAAGGACGAAAAGACTGAGAACTAAGAGTTAGTGTGGATTCTCTAAGAAAGCTATGCTACCCTGGAAACTCTGAAGGGGTGTGTTGCACACGTTGTTTTGATGTCTGCCAAGCATTTGCTGAAGTCTTTCTTGTTAGCTTGTGAGCAGAGTGGGAGATGGGGCAGGGTGAGTTCACACATGCAGACTCACAGCTGGCTAATCAACCACACGTGGAATATGGAGCCGTGACTGGAGGGGGGTTTCTGGTGAAACGGCACAGGCTCATCTTCGTGGCTCTCTGTTCTGCTCTTAATGTCTTTCTGCACTTCCAGGCATCGACAGAAGCATTTGAGTGACAAAAATCCCGACTGCAAGAGCATTTAATGGGCTACAAAAAAGATAGGCTGAGTGCAATAAGGTGACATTTAACAGACAAATGATGCCAAGTTCCCCATTTAGGTTCAAACAGCCAACTGCCTACACATAGGACGAGGGACATTGACTTGACAGAGGTTCGTATTTAAAATCCCTGTGGCTAATTCCTAGACGTGGGTGTGCAGTCACTAAGAGAACAAGTGTCAACTCAGATCCTGTGATTTCCGAGTGAGGGTGGCAGTGCCCATAGACCACTGCCGGGTGCCTATCAACTCCCTCTGAGATAGTGACCTGCAGCCTGAGGGAATGGCTTCTCTCTGGTGTGCTTCAATATGCCAGAATCTGCTGTCGCACCTGACAGGGAGGTGCTGGTTGCTAATGGAGGAAATGAATGCAGGAACCGTTGGAGGGCTCAGGGATCGCTCCTTCAATATTAAAATGATTTTCATGTGTAGGAGAGTGCCAAGACCCAACGGTAGTGGGGTTGCAACTGCCTTTATTCTGGGACCATGCGGAATTGGTCATAAAAGCCATTTCCTAAGGGATCCGTCCTGGGGACTCTGTACCTCTGTCAGAGCAAGAGACATTCACTCTTGGGTTCAAAATCCTTCCCTACCACTTCCTCTGTTAGTTGGGACAAATTATTTCATTTCTCTGGATCTTTTTCTTTAACCACCAAACAGAAAACAGAGCAAAGGACCGGGGAGATATCAGTCGGGGGAAACGCTGCTGATCAAGTGTGGAGACCCATTGACTGCTGAAGTCCTCATGGGGCGTCATGGAAGTTCTGCAGATCCTCCCTTCCCCTCATTCTAACTCTACTGCTGTCTTGGCCACTGCAAGGTGAGACAAGCTCGTTATCATGGGTGGGGACACCTGTGCAGTGGCCATTTCACCTTCTAAGGAAGAGTTGGGCACCGGGAGGCCATGGCACACTGCCCCTCCTATCAAGATTGCCTTCGCAGTCCCTGGGCTGATGAGAAGCCTTGAGGCATTAGACTCCTTCAGGGGCACCACAGACCCATCCCCGAGGCTGCTGTATGGCTACCTCAGAAACAGCCAGGCTCCACATCCAGTTCTTCAGGTCATTCAGGCCTTCCTTCCTTTGCACCTCACTTTTTATTCTATAGAGTGAAAAGATTGAGGCACGTAGACACTGATGTCCCTGTCAGTAATAATGCAAAAAATGGGTCTTTAGGGCTGGGGGAGATGGCTCCGAAAGTGCTTGCCACACAAGTGTGAGAACCTGAGTTTTATCAGTGCCCATATGAAAAGCCAAGCACAGTACATACCTGTAATCCCAGTGCTGGGCAGGAGGAAACAGGAGGATTCCGGAAACTTACTGGCCAGACAGTCTAGTTGAGTCAGGCAGTCCCAATTCAGTGAGAGACCCTGCCTCAAAAAAACAATGTGATGAGCTATAGAAAAAGACATCTACTGTCCTCAGGCCTCCATATGCATGTACCTATGTGTGTACATGCACCCTCCATACCCACAATCACACATGAACACATACACACACACACACACACACACACACACACACACACACACACACGCTCACACACACAATTTAAGAGCACATGTTAAAAGTGGCCACACCCTCCATAATTGAGGCAGAGATATTAAAACAATCTGGGGTTAGTAAGCAAAGCTTATGAAATGGAACCCTCAAATAATTGTTCTTCCGTTCTCAATCAAGAAACCCAAATAATCTGGCTTCTCAATTTGCTCCAGCAATTTCCCTGGACTCCTGCTGTTGATCAGTTCGGGTAGTGGTTAATGGAGTCTGGCATGCCAAACCCATTTGTTTTGTTTTCTTAGAATGAGGCCCCATTTTGGAAATCCCAACCAGGAGGTGACGGCTTTTGAAGCACCGTCAGGGCAGGATCGGAGAAGTCCTCACAGTGTGTCACCATCACCTAAAGTCCCACAAGGACAAGAACCCCTGAGGATGGGGAGTGTTAGGGTCTGAATCTGAACCGTCCCCCACAGGCTCATGTTTTGAAAACGTGGTCTCCAGCAGGTGGCACTGTGTGGGGAGGTTTGCCATTTAGGAGGTAGGGGTTAGCTAACAGAAGGTCACATGATTCTGACTTGTCCTTCCTTCCCATGTGCTTCCCTCTCTGCTTCTTGTCTGCTACGGTGTGAATGGTCTCTGCCATGCCATGTTTTCCTCGCCATGATGGACAGGAAACCCCTGAAACAACGCTCTCTCCCTTCCAGTGCTTCTGTCTGGTACTTCATTACAGTGATGCAAAATGAGTAATACAGTGAGGATATCCTCATGCAAGAGGCCACCCAGCTGTCACTGAGTGTGGTGGCAGGGGAGAGATAGAGAGACCAAACTGAGAGCAGAGCAGCAGCAAGCCAGGCACACCCTGTTCGTCCCAACTCCAGGGACATGTTCACTCGCACCACAGAGGACCAGCTGATGTCACTGGCAGGAACGGACCAAGTGCCTCAGAGTGCCTCTATTCGTTCAATAAACCTTGATCGAGTACCGACTGTGTGCCACGACATGGGATGTATAGACTAAAACAATATGCAAGAGCCAGCCCATGTGGAATTGCTTGTGATGAAGGAGGCAACGGAGGACAAATGGATTAGGGTAACATGATATCAGGTCCCGACAGACAAAGACCACAGAACTGAAGCAAACAAAAGGGATAGAGAGGAACAGGAGCCAGCTTTGAGTTAAAGGGGTCAATAAACTGGCCCTGGTGGCTAGGTGACACTTGCAAGGTAGAGGGGAGAGAATTTCAGGGCTATCCTGGGCTACATCGTGAGTTTGAGGCCAGCCTGAGCTACAAGAAAGCCTGAGCTACACAAGATCCTTTCTCAAAAAAAAAAAAAAAAAAAAAAAAAAAAAAAAAGAAATGGCCAGGTTGGGTCAAAAGGATATCATTTCAATCTGTCCCACCAGCCTATGCCAATGCCTTCTCCCGTGTCTGGATATGTGTGCGTGCGTGTATGCCGCGGGGTATGTATGGAGGTCAAAGGACAGCCTCGCACGTTGATTCTTACCTCCCACCTTACTTGAAGCAGAGTCTCCTGTTCTCCTACACGCACGAGGCTAGCTGGCCCACAAGCTTCCAAGGATCCCTGGGTCTCCACTTCCCGTCTCACTGTAAGAACACTGGCAGTACAGACACATTCACCACTCTGGGGTGTGCATGGTCTGAACGCAGGGCCTCGCGTCTGCACAGCAAACACTTTACCCACAGAGCCGTCTCTCTAGTCCAGATTTCCATGACCGGAACTGAGCTATTTGGCCACCTGGAAAGAAAAAGGGGGTCTGTCAAGGTGAAGGACAGTAAACCATTTCGTATCAGGGCTGTGTGACGGCTTTCGTCCCGAGTCACCAGCAAGGCCTTCTCCTCTGCTGAGTGACAGCCCTGCAGTGCTCTGCCCTAATCCTGCTCTGCCACCTCAGGGTAGGCACTTCCGGTCACTGGGCCATGCTGGAGCAACTGCAAAGTGCCCTCCGCTTAAAGGGTTTGGGGATCTGTATGCTACCTACATAACAGTCAACATGACACTGGGCATGTAGAATCAGGATGATAGCTAGGTCCTGGAGTGGCGTCCAGGTGGCCCATCAGAGGAGACATGAACGGTGGGAGGTGACCAGACGGCAGCAGCCTAGGGGTTAGGATAAGAAGAGTCGGACTCACATGGGGAACTCTAAACCCTCAGTCACAAGGAGAGGGTGTTTTTAACACAGTATTTCTTTGTGTGTGTGTGTGTGTGTGTGTGTGTGTGTGTGTGTACATGTGTGTTCGTGTGTATATACATGTGTGTGCAGATGTGGGTGCACAGGCATGTCAGTGTGTCTGTATGTAGAGACCAGAAGTCAACATCAAGTCCCTTCCTCAACAGTTCCTCTACTTTATCTGTTTTTTGGATGGGCCTCTTGCTGAACCTGCACACGCTGGCCAGCGAGCCCCAGGTATCTTCTTTTCTCCATCTCCCCAGCACTGAGGTAAGAGACACGTGTCACCACACCCTGGTCTTTCACCTAGATGCTAGGGATCTGAACTCGGGTCTTCATGCCTGATCAGCAAGTTCTTCCCTGACTGCGTGGTCTCCCAGACCCCAATGCAGGGTTTCTTGTTTGTTTTTCAAGTCAGGGTGGAACTCACTCTGTGGACCAGGCTGGCCTTGAACTCACAGAGATCCGCCTGCTTCTGTCTCCCGAGTGCTGGGATTAAAGGCGTGCGCCACCACCACCTGGCGTTAATGCAGTATTTTTAAGAAATAAAAATTAATGCCAAAACATCTAGTACAAAGTATCAAAATTTTAGAACCAGATATGGTAATACAGAGCTACAACCCCAGAACTTGGAAGATGAAGGCAGGAGAATCAGGAGTTCGAGGTCATCCTTGGCTACAGTAAGCTGAAGGCCCGCTTAGGCTGCATGAGACCCTGTCTCAAAAACTCAAACCAAAAGTTAACAAAAAACATCTTTTAATTGCATTTATTATCTCTCTGTCTACCTATCTATCATCTATCTACCTACCTGTCTATCTCTCTCTCTCTCTATCTATCTATCTATCTATCTATCTATCTATCTATCATCCATCTGTTTGTCTGTCTCTCTATCTATCTATCTATCTGACTGTCTATCTATCTTTCTGTCTGTCTACCTATCTGTCTGTCTATCTATCTATCTATCTATCTATCTATCTATCTATCTATCTATCTACCTACCTACCTATCGTGTGTGTCCACATGCATGCCACAGCATAAGTATGGAGATCACAGATACTTTCAAGAGTGACCGCGTGGGTCCCAGCACTCAAACTCTGGTTGTCAGGCTTGGCGGCAATGCCTTTGCCAGCTGAGTCGTCTCACCGGCCCAAAATATATTTTTAAATATACAAGCTTAGCCGGGCGGTAGTGGTGCACGCCTTTAATCCCAGCACTCGGGAGGCAGAGCCAGGTGGATCTCTGTGAGTTCGAGGCCAGCCTGGGCTACCAAGTGAGTTCCAGGAAAAGGCGCAAAGCTACACAGAGAAACCCTGTCTCGAAAAACCAAAAAATATATATATATATATATACAAGCTTGATGCTGCCAAATTTTCTTTTTGCCTCAGATGCACTTCACCATCACAATGGTAAGGACACTTGCTGCCAAGGGTGGCAACCTGAGTTTGACCCCTGGGACCCACATGGTGGAAAGAGAGGACCAACTCCTTCAGCTTGTCCTCTGAGCTCTACACCTCCACTATGGCACATGTCTGCATATGTGTGCACGTCTGAGAGGGTGCACACACACTAAATAAATAAATGTAATTAGGTGGTGGTTTTCGTTTGGTTTGGTTTTGGTTTGGGTTTTTAAGACATGGTCTACAATGTAGCCCAGCCTGGCTTCAAACTCTCAGAGATCTGCCTGCCTCTGCCTCCTGAATACTGGGATTCATGGCGTGTATCACACCAGCCAGCATAAATGTAAAGTTTCTACAAAGCTAGCATAAGACACAGAAAAAAAACTTTCATTGAAATTTTCTCACTCATTCACTCATTTGAATCATGGAATTTGAAAATACTTGCAATGAAATATTACTGGCCTCTGTCCCTTGCTCAGAGACTCTCAGACCTTGGGAGTGACCCCTGCTGGACACAGGCCAACCTGCTCAGGCCAGACATTTGCCACATCTGGGGACTTGGGGGCTGGCTACACAGTGGACATGTGTGATTTCTAGCCTTTGGCTGTGAGGTGCTTGGATTAAAGGCCCTGGGATTCTTTTAATAAGAGAACAAGCTGTAGCCATTAAAAATTTAGCCCTTCAAATTAGTAACTCCTCTCTGAGGTGCTGTATTTATTTAATCATAGTAAATTCAGGCCAAGCTCTCTCCTGGGGCTCTGGGTACCTGTCTCCATGTCCCCAAGGGGCTCAGGCTCCAGGACCACGCTTCTCACACACTTTCCTCTGTCGTCCCCCCCACCAGCCCCAGCACACAGGGAGATACAGCACCTCAGCTTCATTACTCAGATGGCTAATTGCGAACTGATTTAATTAAAGTATTCAGATATTTCCCCAAGTTAGTTACATTTCATATCGCTCCGTTAGGAGTAATTGGCTGGAATGAGGAGTTGAGGGGAGGGAGGGAGAGAGGGAGGCTGGCCAGGTGGGCGGGGACTGGTGTCTCCTGGTTGGCAGAGGCTTGCTCAGTATTTGAGGCAGCCTGAGGGGTACCTGACCTTGTCCAAGAGAGCAACACATCCGCACTCAGAAGCACACTGGGGTCATGAGCTTGTGTGTGTGTGTGTGTGTGTGTGTGTGTGTGTGTGTGTGTGTGTGTGTGTATGTGTACACTTAAGTGTGAAGTCCAGAGGATAATCTTGATCGTCACTCCCCAATACTGTCCACTTTGTTTTTGTTGTGAGACAGGACCTCTCACAGATCTGAACTTGCCAGGTAGACTAGCTGGCTGCTCAGCCAGCCCCGTGGATCCTTGCGCCTCTGCCTCCCCACCACTAGGGTTATTAGCACACACCACCATACTTGGCTTTTTTTAAAATGTGGATTTGGGGGATCAAACTCGGGTCCTCACACTTACAAGGGAAACCCTTTACTTAACCAAAGGAGCTGTCTCTAGCCTCACGTGGTTTGTTTTCGTCACTAATCCACTAAGAGCATGGGCCGAGACCCCGGGACTGAGCCTGTTCCAGTACATACCACTCTGTGGTGCCTGGCACTCCCACATCTACCTACTTCCCTAAAGAATCACCTCAGATATAACTGCTCTAGCAGAAAGGAGATACAAGAATTCACTAGAAAACACCTGGTTTAATCTCTTCTGTCCTGTCTGTCATCTTGGAAGGATCTCTAAATTTCTGACCTTGCTTGTCTCACCTGGAGTCAAAGGATGTTTATAGTTTATCACTTTTAAAGCATCTGCGGGTCGGACTGGGTTAAAAGCACTGTCTGGTCTTCCAGAGGACACTGGTTCAATTCCCAGCACCCACACGGCAGCTCACAACTGTCTATAACTTCAGTTCCAGGGGATCTGACACCCTCACACAGACATACATGCAGGCAAAACACTAATGCACATAAAATAAGAATAAATAAATCATTAGAAATAAAAAAAATAAAAATAGAACCATGTGCTAGCCAGACATAGGATCTAAGCCTTTCTAGGTCCCTGATGCAGCATCCCAGAGGATCCAGCCCCTGCTTCTTCTTCTAAGGTAGGCCACAAGTGTAAAGCTGATCAGAGGACAGAGAGGATGTTGGGAGACAGGGCTTGTCCCTGTGTCTAAGACCTTAGCCAAATATCTCCCCTTCTCTGAACCTCAGTTTCTTCTTTTGAGGGATATCAGCTTGGTGAGCTGGAGAAGAAAGCTTGGGTTTGGATCTACTACAGATGCAGAGATTAGGAGAGAAGCCAGCACTATGTGGTCCCTTAGCCTATCTCACTGGCCTGGGTCCCATTTATCCTGCCCAAACATCATCCCTCCCCATCCTTCATCTGCACCCTAGACCATCCTTCTCACTCTCGAATCAAGAACACCCAGGAGAATTCCCCGGGAAATGGTTCACAAATGTCAGCCCTCTCTCTCTCTCTCTGTCCCTCCTCCATCAATCCGGAGCTAGCTCCACTCACACCCTGTCAGGCACAGCCCCAGGCATTGCATGTGCAGAGAGCTATCACAGGCCCCGCCCTTCCTCCAGCCTCCACCTACCCCGTTCCTGGAGGTCCGCCCCAATCCACACCCAAACCCCTTCCCAGCCCCTTCAGTGCGTTCACTTAAGGCTGAATTCTATATCTGGAAGTTCATTAATTTCTTTGTGTGTGGGTGCCAGGATGCGATCATTTGTGCTTATCCTCAGCTAAATAAGTCAGGTCATAAGAGGTAATGCCATGGGTAGTGGAATGTAAACAAACACATTCTACCTCAATAAACATGCTAATTTCCAGCTATAATATTCACAAGTAAAAGATCCATCGCCCCGACCCTATTTGGCAAAGGCAGCGGGCCTCATCCGTCAACGAGGGAGGCTCCCGCCAGTTCTCTGCGGGAGGGAAATAGTCCAACTTTACTTGCTTGATGACGCCCTCAGGGGGAAAACATGAGCCTCATAAATGAGTCTGGAAATGTGATAAAAGGATAATCTTGCATAAATGAGCCGATGTCATCATTACCTGTGCTGTCCAAGGCCGGGCGCTAGGATATGAGTGATGTAGTCACATTGTGTATAAATTAAGGCCACGGAGTCAGGCACGCTAGGTCAGCGGGAGCCCCTGGCCCTGCCATGTCCCACCGGTCACCCTAGTCCCAGGGTGCCACTCTGGATTCCTGGGGGCCCAAGAGGGCTTCACCCCTGGCTGGGGTTGGGCGTGTGGGGGTGGAAAAGCAAATTATGAAATGAGTGCAGCCTGTGACATGGGCGCATTAGAGAAAGGGTTGGCACTCTGTCTTGCTTCGTAGAAAAACCACATCGTCTGTCAATTTACTTACTGGATAATTTATATTGGATACCTGCTCAAGGCATCGAGCTGGGTATGTTGAAAACTGGTCTAGGGGACCAGAAAGACAGCTCCGTCTGTAATGTACTTGAGGAGATGGGTTCATCTTCAGAACCTATATAAAATAAATAAAGAGATCAATTAAAAAACAAAACGTAAATCCAGACATAGTGGCATACACCTGTAACCCTAGTGCTGGAGAGGCAGACACAGAGGGTGCCTGGAGCTTACTGCCAGGCAGCCTAGCCTACCTGGAGAACTCCAGGCCAGTGAGAGACTCTGTCTCAAAAAAACAACGGAATGGCAGTCGAGGTTGACCTCTGGCCTGCCTACACTCACTCCCATGTGGACACGCACCCGTAAATTCACATCTAGGCATACACACGCAAACACCACATGGAAACTGGCCTAAAATGAGCCATTGCTTTGAAGAATTTGCAGTGAGCTCAGGAAGGCAGAAAATATCAAGGCGGAAAGTGTGGGAACTGACTCTCTGTATCCCCTAAGTCTCTATGCCTAGTCCCCAACCCCATGGAGGTGACAATGTCAGGTGGGGCCTTTGGATGAGAACAGCTCACAAGGGTGGGGCCTCATATTTGGGAAAGATTTAGAGACAGATCCTCCTGCTCTGCTATGTACAGGGACAGTGACAGGATCCTGTCCAGAGGGAGGCAGCCCAGGCTAGACACTGAACACCTCCAAACATGTGCAATGCTTCGCCTGTGGACCACTGTATCCCAGGATGGCTATAAATTCACCCCAACACAAAAATCACAAACTTAAAATATTATAAAGTTTTTGGCAATTGTGTGTGCGTGTGTGTGTATGTGTGTGTGCATGTGTGTGTGCATGTGTGTGTGCGTGTGAGTGTGTGTGTGTGTGTGTGTGT